>NC_066315.1:31337173-31685089 GCF_022539315.1 Serinus canaria
CTCTACGAGCCCATGCAAAGCAGGGAGTTTAAAGAACTCCTGCTCAGGGAATCTTTCTGCCTGCCCTGCTATCTCTCTGCTTGCAGGGTGCATGGGATGGGTGAAGGGGGCTATTGGGGCAGAGATGGTATGAATGTGGACAACTAAGGGTCCCATAGCCTTCCCATATGGGGAAATATTTGAGCCTCAACTTGTAAGAAAGTGTTGCTGGCCAAGGTAATGGCAGAAAAATTAGACAAGCCAGATTCACGACCAGGAGGAAACAAGCCACGCCATGCTGGAATTTAAGCAGACAAAGAGGGGGGAAAGAAGGTTGGTTGTTTGAATGTGTGCTTAGCCTTGTGCAGTGCAGTCCAACCACAGAACCCTACCCCACACGTGCACGATCAGCATGCTGAAAAACACACGTCTCGTGTATCCTCAGGTGCATTCCAGAAATCTCCAGTTTCAGAGCTGTTCAGAGCCTGACACTCTTCTTAACAGAGGTTTTTCAGCAGAGGTAGATCGTTGAATGACTGCTAGCATCTCTCAGCTTCAGAATTCCAACTTCATGGCATTAAGACAGTGTAAACAGAAGCTGAATTTGGCCTGTTACTTAATGTGTGCTCAGAATGAATTATGATCAGCAGTGCAAGCACATATTTTTATTTGGTGTTCCTCATTACAAAAACCCAAAACAAACAAACAAAACAAAACAAACAAACAGACCCCCCAAAAAACCCTCAAGAAGAAAAACCAAACTAAAAGCCAAGAAGAACAAAGTTAAAAAAAAAAAAAAATTCTGGCCTGATAATTCAGTTACTAGAAAGTTCAGAAGTGATCAAAGTAACCCAAGGAAGTGTTTTCAGATTCTAAAATATTTTGAAAGGAGCACTTGAATTTTTCAAATCAGCCTCTTAAGCATTTTGATAACGTAAACTTCATGGGCTTTGATTTGAAATATTAGCTACTTTAATACTTTAAATCCCAATGTCCCCAAATGAAAATCAAAATCAAAATAAAATGTTTTGGATTTCTTAACACATAACATTGCATCCCAATGCACTTTAATTCTTTATAATATTTTTTGAACATTTGAAAATTTTTGCCTTTCAGTTTATGATGGGACTCTTGTTTGAAATCCAAAATTCTCAGAGGATGGAAAAATTGCTGTCCAGAGTTAGAAAGGGCTCCCAGGAGTTTGTCGACGTCAGAGGAAATTGAAAATAGAGTTTTAGCAAATAACTTTCTTTTAAGGATTAGCAGAAAACAGAAAATTTCATGTCTGATTTATAAGAAAATTAAGTCCCCTGTTTGTCATCTTGAATTTCTACTGAACTTGATTTTCTAAGTACATTTCACTTTAATATTTTGCTAGAATACATAATCTGGATATTTTGGAGTAGAAATTTCAAGAGTAAAGCAGCTGACCAAGTAGTTTTTAAAAAGGAATTTCAACTGTGAGTTCATGACCTGAAATAAATGTTGCATAATACTGTCACCATTTTAGCAAGTAAGATTATGCTACAAAAGACTGTAATCTATATATTCATTAAAGTCTATCAAGAACATGAGTGAGTGAGTGAGTGAGTGTGTGTGTGTGTGTGTGTGTGTGGGGAGTACCCTCTGTGGTTTGTCATATGGTTTTATTGACACATTAGGGAATGCTGTGTTGCTTATGAGTTAAAAGAATTCAGTAGTTCTTTTTTAGGTAATGTGCCTAATGTACCTGCATCCCTTTATCTGTTGTGGAAAACAGAATTATTTATTTGGCATTAACATTATGAAGGATCTTTAAGGCATCTCTGACATCAGTCTCTAGTTATGATTTCAGTGCTCAGAAATGAAATCTAAAGCTTGTTTTAAGTCTATTTTAAACTTTCCCTGAGGAATGTGAGCTCCTTATTTCAGAGTGAGCAATGGTAAAAGCTACAATTTTATCCCCAGACCTTCTCCAAGTAGGAGCTGCTTGTTTAGTGGGGAGGGTTTTTATTGTGCTGTTTGAAAACACCTGGCTGTAAACCTATGTTAGTACCAACTACTGATTCACAAATATCCAGCACATTATTATTAGTCTCCTGAGGATGTCAGGTTGTGAAGAGTTGCATGCACAGATTTGAAAGATGGCTCTCTAAAAGTGACAAATAGCAAAAAGTATGCAGAGATTTTAGGTAAGATTGTTAAGGATGAGGGTGTCAGTACAGCAGTTTGAGATCCATAGTAAATTCAAATGATGTCTCTATAGATGGTGTATGGGCATTTTCCTTCAAGGAGAGATATAAATATGATTTTTGGTTATTTTTTAGAAGCATTTTCAAATAAATAACAGTTGCAACAAGTTAGTACAGAGCACATCTGCATTCTTTGAACTGATGTAATAGATAAAGGTTGGATTTCTGCTCAAGAGATGAGGTTCATAATGTGTGTCAGAGCTAGAAATTTTATCTATGATGTTAGCTTAGTGTTTAGAAAATATTTAATAGCACATTTCAGTGACATTTTATATTATCAAGCAATACTCTGGGGCTAAAAGTTCTTTGATCGGGGCACTACTCAAAGGATACTTTACCAGGAATTGTGTCTTGCTAGAAATTTTTACTTAAAACACCAATACCAGGCCAACAGTCTGTGAAAAACCTCAGTTTGGTTTTCTATTTACTATGTTTAAACATGCAAAAGGCAAATGAAATAACAGATTTCCTGATAGAAAACAACACAGAGAAAATTTTGGATTCCATGAAACTCTTTTTAAATAGTCTCTCTATTTTCTTCAGCATCAAGTGACATTTAATGTCATCTTTCTAAGCCTCATGACTGAAAATCCATTAACATCCTCTGTTAAAATAAAAAAGGCACAGAAGCGCAATTTGACTTTGCATTTCTCCTGAAATTCGACATGTCAGCGTTTCATAAAACGTTATTTTCTTGAATTGTTATATTTAGGGAAATGCTATGCTCTAAATAGCAGTCAGTATGAGCTGGGGAAGGGATGCCAGGATTTGTAAGAAGTCAGTCAGCCAATTCAAAAACTGCAGGAATCCCCCTGTTGAAAAAGAAGCCAAAGCTTTCCTTCTCTTTCTGTTTCTATCTGAGGAATCTCAGTCAGGGAGTTTGCTGACACCGTAATTACAACTTCCTGAGGTGACCAGCCCTTCCACCCCTCCTCATAACATGTGCACACTGCCACCTCAACAACCCAGCCAGAAGCTGGACAGGCTTTGGTTTCCATGGCTCCTCCCTCACTTCTAGCCCATGTATTGATCATCCTAAGCTGCCATTGATCTGGTGGCAGCACATATCACTGTCATTTTTATTTGCCCTCATGAAAATCAGAGCTTTCTTCAATGTGTTAGCTTCTAATATCCATTGACAATCTTGGCATAGCTTCTAAGGAAAGATCTCACCCAAACCATAGCCATGCTTCCATACAGTACTGCAGAACACAGCTGGGAAAACACCCATCACCCAAACTGTTCATTCAAGGTACGCCTGAGAGACCCTTGTTCTTCCGAGCAGTGAGCTGGACATTCACCCTTTTCCTCCCTTCCTACTGTTGCTGCAGAACAGTGACAGTAACCTGGGCTGTAATCCAAACACTTTGCAGGCATGAGGTGAAATAGCAGGGGGAGGCAGCTGCAGGCAGTCCTCAGAAGGGTGAGGAGTCAGGTAGCAAATAGCTGGGCACTCTCCTGCTGCAGAATAACAACTTTCTGTGCAAAGAGTGGAAGTCTGGAGCACAGAAGGAAATAAAAATCAAAGTCTGAGCCTCTGAGGCATGCAGTCATTTGGATCTGGAATAATGTAGCTGGGGAAATTCATACCTCAGAGCTGGAATTCCAAATTAATTGAAGATTGATATGTGTTACACATTATCCTGATAAGGTGAGAACATGTAAAAAGTCTACGATTCTCATACAGAGATTTTTTCTTGGATTTTTCCATTATTACATTCCAGATTATATAAATCTCATTAAATACATAGCATAAAATATTGGTAAGTCATTTCAAAGGGATGTCTTTATTTTAGTATTCGAATAAATTACCAAAGCAATATTCTGTGCTATTTGCAGCAGGTGAAGTGAAGATGAAAGTAACACATGCACTATTTGGCAGTTTCATTACCTTCCTGGGTACTTCTAGGGTAATGTTCCTCCCTCTCAGGGATGTGACATATTGTTACTGAGGACCTGGAAGCAGGACACTTGTTCTGCAAGTGAAGCCTTCTGAGACACATTCCCTGTGTGAGATACCATAGCCATAGGTGGAACAGAAGGTCGTCCTTCACTGTTTTTGAATATTGATGAAACAAACTCCAGCTTCTTAGACAGGAAGTTAATTTTATGATAAAATATCCATTATGAGAATGAAAAAGCAAGTTTTATCTTTGCAAACACTGGGTGGCAGCTTTATTTCAGATTTGTTGTTAATGGGTCAGCTCAAGACAGTTACTTGGCAGTCAGAATCACCAATACCAGAAAGTAGTCCATTATTTTATTTCAAACAGGTTTTCAGAATCTCCTGGTCTTCTTTTTCCATTGTTCATGGGGACACTGAAGCACCCTGGGAGAAGTTGATCAGGAAGATTATAGGCACATAACTGGCACCTGAGTGTGGCCTAGTTGAGTAACTTAGCTTAATTCAAACAGCATAAAAATTTCTCTTCTGGCACCAAAGCATCCCCTGAAGGTCTGTCATATAAATATAGACAATGTCTCACTCCACTCACTAATGAATGAATATGATAAGAAAAAAGTTTGGATAGGAATAGCCACAAGCAGATGACCTCCCCATCAGGATTGGTTTTCTGTATATTATGGCATGTCTTGGTGAAAACTGTGTTTGGAGGCCTGTAACTAACACCAGATCTCCTTAATGTGCAACACATTCTGGTCTTTTACTATTTTCAAAATTAACCAAGTGACTTCTATTTGTTTCAACGAATGTCTTTCTTTTCATGAAATATTTCACAAATACCATTTATTGCTATGTGTTTGATTCTTTGCAGGGTTTCAAGACTATGATTTAATATCTTAGATTGTCTAAACAAAGCCCTTCTTAAAATTTGCTCAGGTTTGCTGAGAAACCCAGAAACCCTGTAATTATAGGGAGAATTTGAAGAAGAAAGCAGTTTCATTAATACCAGAAACTACTGTTTATGCCCGTGAACTGTGTAAAACTGCAGTTTCAGAAATCCTGCTGAAATAATCCTTCAGTGTGCTCAGTAAGCCAAAAGAGTAAAGAAGCAGTACTTCCCTGTCAGCTCAGGGAATGGACCTATTGCTTTTACATGATTTTGTCCATAATACTCTCTGTATTAGCTGATTTACAATGCCCAAAATCCAGCTGATGCAGCACACCCTCCTCATTGCTGTCATCTCCTCCAGCAAAGGAGCAGGGATGTCAGAGATCCTGCTGGTGCCATGAGACGTCAGTGGGGGTTCGTCAACCTGTAGATGCAGGGCTGTGCATTGCCTTCAGTTTGTATTTGTCTAACCTATGGTTTTCCTTATATTAGGGATATAAACTTACCTATCTAACTACAAATGTACCCTCTCTGCCACTGGCCTTTCTCCTTGCCAAGTGCAGCAATTAGAGCTATGCTTTGTCTGCTATGCTGTGTGGGGTTTTTATAGTGCCTTTCAAGGGTGCCAAATTGACGGTCGTGGGGCTTTGGGTCCTCTCTTAACCCACTGAGCCATTTCAGCCGTTTGGGTTCTGAGCAAGCATTATTTGCACATATTTAACTTCAATGAGACCAGTATCCGTGCATGGCAGCTAATGTTGGGGAGAAACAATGAGCTGAATTCTCCACTGTTTGTTTATTTGTGCGTGTTTTCATATTGAAGATGAGGAAAGTGCAACTTCATTAAATTAAATTAAATTTTATAACAATCAAATGATTTAGGTAATAAAGGGGGGCAAAGAAAGAAAATGTTCCGTTTTAATAGCTATAACCTGTAAGCAGTGCTTAATCTTGCTGCTGCTGTTGTAAGGACTAGTAATTGCAGCCGTCTAGACACAGGAACAGATGCAAAGTAGAGCTTTATTATATCAGACATTTGCCCTGCTACGATACAGTCTAATTGCCCAGAAAATATATTTCTACATGAATTATTTCTAATTTGATTTGAACTAGACCAACTGTTGTATTTTGCTGAACTTTATCAGGTGATAAAACGGAGCGCTGTGTTTCAAAACAGTTTCTCTTATCAATCTTTTTTAGAGAAAAAGATGAATTAATTGAAACTTAAAATGGCATGTGGTTCTCCAACAAATAAAATAGTTTTCTTTCTTCCTAGCTGCATTTTTCTGGTTTCATTCACCTGTGTGGTTTGAAAAGAAAAGCAACATTAACACTAATTTGTGATTTAAGAGATTGTGTCTACTAGTGTTGCATAAAAATATTTTTAAATGCAAATTTAAACTCTGATTAATGACGATGTCATTGTGAGAGATGTGAGGACTTCAGTTTGGTTATCTGAAAATGTTGATAATTTGAAAAAAATGGGATTTTTCCTCCCAGCTGATTTTTTTTTTTCTTTTTGAGAGTATTGGTACAAAATCCTGAATTTTCTAATATAACCTGATAAACGTTTTGTGTATTTCAAGACAGTCTGGATCATTAGCCTACAGAAAATGGATAATCAATATGAAATAAAGGTAAATGTATGGATGTTCAGGTCCATGGTTTAAAAAAATATTAGATTTTTTTGCTATGCATTTCTGTTCATTTGCAGCTGACATTCATACATTTGTCCTATTTCTTTTCACACTTTAAGAAGTGTTTAGGAAATGCAGGGGAATCTCTCAACGGCTTTTGCATAAAATGATAATAGCAACTTGCTTCCTCCTTCTTTCCATCCCCCCCAAAATAGAGCATACTACTGAAATTATTTAAATTGACTGAGCCTTTTAAGCAAGTAAACACATTTTAACTAGTTTTTTTTCCCAATCCTTCCATTCATGCCTACTATAGAAATTAGCCTTCACTCTTCCTTCACTTACACATGGATACACACACTTGCATGGACACAAGAAAAATTTCTTTTCTCCTGTCAGCATTCCTACCCAACAATAGTTAGATTAGTGGAAATGAGGGCCTCCGCAGAGAAAGGACATTCAGCCACAGAAGGCTCCCTGCAGGAACAGCTGGTAGGGGTTAATGGCTGCTGAACCTCACAGCCAGGGCCTATTCTCTATTGTGTGTTCAACTCCTGGGAAGGAGGGAGACTTGTGACAGCTTCTGGGGTGCATGGGATCAGAGGTACAGCAGCTAGGTCAGAGAGGTAGTGTTCGGGGGGAAAAGGCTAGCCAGGAATTGCAATAAAAATGAACTCTGCTGCAGGGATGGCCGAGCCTTGAAATCTGCAAAAATTGGGCGCAAATTGCCACGGGGAAACAGTAAAGGATTATTCAGTAACGTGGCTTCTAACCTTTTAACAACTGCGATATGAATTAAAAGAACAATTGGAGGGAGATGGGGGATGAATAATTCATATCTGAAAGTGGATGAAATCCAAGTCCAAGCTAAACATGCGCCGCTAATGTATGTTATTTACGTTGGTACTCTCACCCTTCCGAGTGCCGCTCTCCTCTCCGGATGGTGGTGCAAGCAGCGTGCCTGGTACCCAGCGCTCCAGTCAGGAGTGAGCACTCTGTGTTCAGCAAGCCTAAGTTTAAATAAAGAGTGATTAGTAAGTACATGTTGCCCCTCAGTGTAGGTGTGCTTGCCGCACCACCGCAGCTGGCGGCTGGAAGGAGCCCTCCTTGGATGTGCTGGAAGGTCAGGTCTGGTTGGGGACTGGGCTCCTCTGCTCCCTGCCTGTGCCAGGCACACACCAGGAAAAAAATCCAACTGTGAAAAAAGTTGGGAAGAAAAACCTTGGTGGGCTGAAAGAATCACCTCTGGGAAAACACTAGGATGTTTCTGTCATCCCTGCCCCTCCTTGCTTTGGAATAGTTTGGCAGGATGCTGAGGTTTTACAGGGACCTTAGAGGGAGCTGTACTTCCCTTCTGGCAGAGGATTCCTCACCATGCAGTACCTCAAAAGTTTCAAAATTAAATGAAGTAACATAAAATTGCAAAAAAATATTAGATTGACCAATTCTGTGTGAAAAATATTAGATTGACCAATTTCTGTGTGAAAACCTTTCACCAACTATGGCAGCATCCTTTCTTTTTGTTGTTTTCTTTTTTGCTGCTCTTTTGGTATGGGAATTGCTTTCACTCAGTAACATTAAATATTGGGAGTTGCTAGGAATGTTATATTCGTAAGCTAAAGCTTAAGTAAAACCATAACAAGTTTGCTGAAAATACAGCTCTTTTGCTCTAAATCAACTGATTCCCTGTTCCCATTATGCTTTTAGATGACATATGCAGGTCTTGGGAGACATCAGCACATATTTTACCCAGTGTAGTTTGGGTGAAAAAGTTCAGTTGTAATTATCATTCCTTAGTTTTGTTTGTTTAATCTCAAATTTTTAAGCCAAGTAAATAATTTTGCCTTATGGTTAGGGGTTTTTTTTTCTCTCTACGTGAGTTTGTTTGAAGAAAAAAAAAGAGAGAGCAAGGGTAAAACACCATTCCACTGAAATCTCACCTGCAGCAGAAGCATGAAAGATACTGTCAGTGAGCTCCCAGTGAGTCCTTTGTAAGCAATACAGATGCAATACGCTCATTAAAGTTCTTTTATTTGGATTGTAATGGCTCAATGGAAGCGTATGAGCCCGAGCCTGAGGGCTTTTAGGAATATTTAAGATGCACTGAAGTGTGTCATGCCTTGGTACACCTTTGCACAGTATTGCAGACCCCAGAATGAGGATTGACAAGTACAGGTAAAAACAACAGCAGAGACATAACAGAACAATAACAGAAATGTCTCCCTGAAGTACCAACACTGACAGCTTGATAGAATAAGCAAAAATATCGCCGAAATGACTTGCAGGCAGGAATAAATGAGGCTTCCAAACACTCGTGAGAGAGCGCTCAGAACATTTATCCTGCTTCACATGGTGGGTACTGAAACACTGAGTGTAAGTGACGTCCCCAGAGGCAGGCAGCAAAGCAGAGCACCTGCCACCACAACCCTTAGTCATGCTTTCTGCTGGGCTCAGCAGGTGTCCCTGGAACACAAAACCCCTCCTCTGCACATTCTGCTATGTCCTCTGCCCAAAGGAAGGCCCTGAGTCTGCAATCAGCTCTGTGCACGAACAGATTTCACCTTGTACCTAAGCGCCTTTTTTGATCCTGATTCCCAAAGGTCAATATCCACACTAAAGGTCTTCACTTGGACTGGTGGAAACATAGGTCTGCACTGAAATGTCCCTGCTCTGGGTGCCTGAATTCTTTGAAAACAATGAGGAGGGGTGATAAATCTGGAAAGAAAAATAGAAAAACAGGTTAATGGAAAATAGGAAAATGGGCGAAGACTTCTGCATGCATGATTTCAGTTCATAGACAATTTCTCACACTAAATATAAACATCCAAAAGCAAGACTGGCTTGAAATAAATACAACTTCGAGTAGCAGAGTTAGCACGTGTGTTTTTAGAAAGTTGCATTCAAATTACCATTTGCTTTAATAAATACAAAAGTAAGAATAAGAGAGTTTGTTGACCTCTTGGCTGTTCATATTGTCAGCATAAAGACAAAAGGGGGTATGAAATTAAGAACTCAGGAGGTATTTACTGTGATGACAGACTCTCACACTAAGGGTTTGGTACATTTGGTAAACTCTTAAAATCTCCTAAAGCTGCAGCAACTGATTCCAGTAATTTGTTGACACATTTTTTTAAGATACAGATAAATTAGTTTTGTGAAAAAATTTAAGAGAAGATGCTGTTTACAAAACCATGATGCTATTTCTAAAGCCGCCAGTTCAAACATTATGCGTGATATGCTCGGCAGGATGTGCTATTGAAAGGGTTAAGCTTTTCTGACTTTCAGATACAATGAAATTATGACAGGAAGAAAATTGTGCCATTTTAGCATGAAAATGCTTGTACAAATACTGTCGTTCCTTCCTTCTTACTTTCTTTATAATGCCTCAACGATAGCTAAGATGACAGACATTTGACAGGTATCTGTAAGCATACAACCCAGGCAGCTCATTAAAGTTTTTCTTTCTATGCATCAGCTTTCACAAAGGCAAAAACCCATTAGCATTGACTATTTTGCAGATTAGAAGAATTAAGGGCTTCAAACGTTGGCTTATACCAAGCAATGTCATTTGTGAAGTGATGTTTGCTTTATTATTTCCCTTTCTCTCCCTCTGAAACCAGACTGACATGACTTTAGCTCAACGTAGGGCGTAATGTGCAAACCAAAGGACTGGCTCACCGATGAAAAGAAACACATTCCCTTTTATACATGACTGGAATGGCAAAAAGGGGAGACTTTACATGTACTATTTAGGCTCATTAGAGTACTGATTATGATAGTTCTCCGGTGTAATCTTTAATCGACTTTGACACTAGATTTGCCCCGTTACAAATCCTGTCATGCAAATTAAGTCATTTGTGTTGTTTGATATGGAAAGATCTGCTATGAAATGAAAGATTAGTTCACAGATGAGGCACCAGAGACTGCTGCCCTTGTGCACCATGCAACTGATTACAAGGATGAGAGCATCCATTTTTATACTGCTGTTAACATTTAAGAAAGAAGATTAAATTATCGTAGTTTATTTCCTTCTTCCTGCATGCAGTTATTTTAAATAAGATTTCATAATCCTTACTTTAATTGTATGCAAAACTGGCAAAGATGGTTAAATGAAACACCACCATTTTAAAAAGGGGAACATATTTTGGGAGGCAATGTAGATGATGCATTGGGCATTTTTTGAAATGCCCTTGAATGAGATATTGGATTTTGTTCCTTTTTTTATTAGTTATCAGATGGCAGAGATTTTACCATGTAGAAACCAGCAATGAAAAATTACTGTAAATTTTCATGTGCTAAAACCCACCATTTTGGCTCACCATGTATAGGATGCGTTTTAATATAGCTGCTTTTATTTTCTATGGATTATTCATATCTTTCATTAACCATATGGGCTTGATAGGAAAGGACCACTTAAAGAATGAGGGTTTTTTTTTCTACTTAGAAACATAGCTTAAGAAGAAAACATTGCACCTAGGTCCACTAAATATACATTTAAGTAAAATTTGTATTGCTGATGAATGAGCCAGAGCTACTTTTAAGATTTTAGGGTCTCTCGTGCCCAGGCCACAGTGATGGCTGTCACAGTACATTTCATATACCTGGCCTTGATTCAGGTAGGCAACCCCTTACTGGTGACAAAGAATGTAAAACTCTTTATAAGGATCATTCTGTACTGATTTATTTATAAGGTTCTGTACTCTTGAACCAGATTGTTTGATCTGCTTGAGGAATTTGAGGTGCTTAGTTATTTTTAACACTTCCCTCTTTAAAAAAAAAAACAAAAAAAGCATTTTAAGCAGATCACCTAATTTCTCTGAGAGGGTGGGAACCATGGGTATCTACATAAGTTCAAACTGATATAGCCAGAATCTAAAAAAAACAAAATAGCTGGAAAAATATTCAACATTTTCCATTTTCATTAAGCATTGTCAGCAAAGAAACAGCTGTGCAATATTTTTGTATGCTGCTCTAGCTGTATGGGATGGACACACAGAACGTGCCTAGCACCATGGTTGGGGATGGAACTCATGAGATTAGTAAATACCACTGCTACATATTCTTTAAGGCAATGGATTATTAGGAACCTCCAATTAAATGTGCTCTCATCTTGTCCTAACCATTCTTTCTACATCTCATTTCTAATCCAATTATTTTGGCCTTTTTAAACTGTATGTTAGAAGAAATTACCACTACATTTGTTCACTGTGTTTTGGCATAGCACATGAATATTTTTTTATAATCTGAATGTCCTCTTATTGTTTGCATGAGCATGAAAGCTGCACTTACCTGAAAATCTCTTAAATTAACATGGCACAAACTGGAATGGTCCTTGGAAAGTTTATTTCACTTTTGGCCAATTTAAATGAATTTTAGCCTTTATTTTCCACTTGATTATTCCAAGATTCTGTGAGATCATATTTTTACAGATCAGTAGTGCTAAATATTTCTGAGTTGCTGAAAAAAACCCCCTCTAAATATCAAACAATTGTTTTTAGAAACCTTAAGGAAGAACCCATATAATACACAGTTGAAAAGAGTTGATAGGCCTTACAAATTTCAGACCACCAATGACTTAAATAAACAATCGAATATTTTACTTCATCAACATTTTAAGAATGAAATACCTGAAACCTCTCAAAGTTGCATTTATTTTAATATGGTATGTTGAAATTTACAGGGCTGTCTTTGTCCTCCCTTTAGTGGTGGCAGTTTTGAAGCCTGTAAAAAGTGAATAAGAAAGAGTCTTCTGAAAATCCTAGTTTTAGAATAATTGACTTTTTTTCTCTTAATGAAATAATAATGAAATTCAGACTTCAGGTTAATAATGTGTTGTATATTAAAAAAATAAATCTATCTGTTATAACATATACAATAGAGCTTAAAAGTAAGGATTTCCAACCATTACATGATTTGATTAACATTTGATAAGTGCAAGCCTGTGCTGTATTAATGCTGTAAAATTTTTCTATTGGCATAAAATAGGTTTGGACATGCTTTCATAAGGATGCATACAACAAGTGTACGTGCTTCCACAAAGCAATCCTTGCAATTCAAAGGCAAAAGGTACCCACCAACATATTTTATGTATTGGATCTCTCTCTTAGACCTGTTTGAGAGCAATGTGTAATCTTCTATTAGCCAAAATACCACAAAGGATTCAAATGTGTCAGATACTTCTCCTCAGGCTCATTTGCTCTCACAGCTTGATGCTTCCTGCATTACAGTAATGGAGTCCATAAAATGTAATAAGAAAATGTGTACTTTAATTAGCCAAGTCGTGCTATGAAGAAACTTTCACATAAATCACTTCTCTTTATTTGCATGTATGAGTTGTATAATGTGACACTTTATATTAAGTTTATTGAAGTGTCTTAAGGTGCTTTTATAGTATGTGTAAATACAGGTCTGGTCAGAAGAAACCTTGCAACACTAAAATATTCAACTATTGCGCTGGCTGGATGGATATGAAAATTAAGAAGACTGCTAGCATACAAGAGTTTTTTAAACCCCAAGATAGAAATCAGAGTACATTAGTTAGATGAATTAAATCATGTAGCAATTCTCTGAGAAAAATACTGGAACCTCTATCAATTGAGTCAATTTAGAAACAGCTTGGTTTAAATGGATTTCCCAGGTAGTGGAGTAGGTTAGGTCATTTAGTAATTTTTTTTTTCTCTCTGTGAATGTTACAAGTCTATTAATGACATTCTAGGAATTTGAGACCTTTTTTTTTTTCAAATTTATTCAGACTCTAAAGGACAAAATTGTTTTCAAAGGCGTCAAAATTGTTTAGATGCTTAATTCCTTTAGTTTTGAGATAAGCCTTTGTGACTGTAAAGTGTCTTTTTCTTGCTTATGTGCAATTGGGTGTGTGAGCACACATGTCTAGGACACCACTAACCCTTTGTGTGGGCAGGTAACCAAAGTTTGTATAATTCCTAAAAGATGTTTTGCTGTGTTGGTGTAAGTAAGAGCTCACACAAAAGTTTATGGCTTGACCCATTCAGTACCAGCTGCCAGATGTTGTGCATCAAATGAGAGCTCAACTGGAACTCCTTTAATGTTGGCAATATTTGTCTGCCATCATGGAATTACCTTGGCTGACCCATCCTGGGACTGTATCTGCACTATACTTGGTGACTCTTGGCTTTCCTGAAAATGCCATGTCCTCCTCTAAAACAGTCATTGCTACTTGCACCACAACATCTTTCTTTAATAGGCCACAAGTGCACACTGCACCATGGAATTTGGCCCGTTTATTCAGCCCAGCTTTCCACGTGGTCTCAGCATTATCCACCTTTGTATCCTACTTTGAGTCCTAATCAATTCCATCAGCATTCTTTCTTCTGCTCCAAAAGAGAAGGTTAAAAAAAACCCTGTCCCATGATCCCCGTCCTAAGAGTATGAACTGACCTGGAGGAACTCACTGTTAAAATCCTCCCAACCTGTGACTTCCCTTCTAACACTACTCCCTGCCATCTTCCTGTTAACCAGATCATGAAATATGCAAACATTCCCCTTTGCTGGAAGGGTGGTAGCCTAAGGTTAACAGGTTATTCTAGTACAATGTACATAAAATGAACCTCTGCTGCAATGTATCCAGTTCCCTTTTACCTTAACATTGTAATTAAAATTTCCCCCAGTTTGCACTCAGGCAACTTTTATTCTCACTTCAGAGTAACAAGAGCAGATCTCCATGTTCTCTTCCCCACCAAATAAAAGCTTCAAAAAGTATGATCTCTCTTGAAACCTGGCAGATTTATTAAAGTTTATTTCTTAAATGATGCCCTTAAATGGGCTCTTCTGTGATGAAAGTTACTCTGATGTTGTTTCAACTTTTTCCTCTACTTTGCATCATCTCAAGCAATACAAACCAAAATGCTTGGATTTGAGTCACAATCACAGTCTCTGGTTTTAAGACCAGTTTCTAACTTGTACTTGTGCAGAATAAAAGGCCATGAATGCATGCTTGTTCTGCAACTGGTCCCTAAATTGTAAGGGTTTTCTTATCACGTCAGAAAAAGCAGAATGCTGATATAAAAAACAGAACAAGAGGAGCACATGGTTGTCTACTTGTCTTCTAAGTTTTCTGCCCTCTGTCTCTGTAATGCACTTAGGAATCTGTGTTTTTAAGGGGCTGTGAGTGTAACTGGTATAATACACTTGGAATTAGGAAAGAAGTTTTGTATTGTGGCAAAATTGCCAGGAATTTGTGACTATTTTTTCCATCACACAGCCTTATAAAGACACCACGAGAGTACTTAGTAAAGGCTAGGCTGTTTAACACTCAGCAATTAATGGGAATGATCTATGTGTTTCAAATCACAACCACTGTCTGCTGTGAATAAGCAGACAATAGTTCAGCTCCCAGAAAAAAAACTCCAACATGGAGACCTATGATTTTGCAATTCAACTATTATCTGCAAGGAATAATGTAAACACTTTGAAGCCTTAGGTCTTGACTTACCAATCCCTCCATCTGCTTCCTTTTTCCCTTTCTTCTCCACATTTCCAGAAATAGGGAGTTTTTCACATAAGCCCTGTAACATTCCTACTGAGAACTTCCAAAATGTTGGGTATATTAACGAGTATAAAGTCAACCTTCTGCCTGTAACTCAGAAACTGATACATTTAGATTAACCATAGTAAGCCTCTGACCAAAGTTTGAAGTAAATTTTCACATGAAGTGCTCAGGAGTAAAATACTGACTCTATAAATATTCAGCTCAGAAGGAATTAAAAAACTGAAAGGGAAAAATTGCCTTTTCACTGACTTGTCAACCCTACAGCAAATTAGTGGGAACAGACAGGAAACACACAAAATATTCTGTATCTATCTGATTATGTTTTCTATAATTAAAGGTCCTTCATGCATTTATGATGTAAAGAATATGTAACAAAAAAATTAATAATGCTGGCTTTGTGTACACAAATATAAATTATATTCTAAATAGCATGGAAGTTTTGACTTAAAAGTTCAGAAAATGATGTTCCACCCCAAAGAGGGTCCTTACAAGTAGCAGGTCTGAGATGAAAATAAAATACCAAAACATTAGATTCCCAAATATGAAGTATTTTAAAACATCTCAGATATTTTTCTAAAGATTATTATAATTACAGACTATCAAGGTGGAAGTGTGCAACTGAATTGACAATGACTCCTTGAATGAATAAAACACAAGAATATATTTAGCTATTGAATCATCTGTGTAACTCCCACTACCAGAGCTGCATGCCCAAGGTACAGCAGAGTGAGCTCTGTTGTATTCATACTTATATCTCAGAGAGCAGAAGTGGTGCAAAAACAAAAAGAAAATATTTAAACAGGTATACTGAAATGCTGTGGAAAATTATGGCCCATGAGGGCTTCAGAAACCACAGGCACAATGATACTTCAGTGCTTCTCTGGTCAACCTGAGGAATTCTGCTCTCTGTGGCAGGAGGTAGGCTTATTCCCAGCTGGAGCCACCTTCCACCTTCTCTCCACGTTTAGCACTGCAAGGCTTTGTGCCTCCACAGCCATCATTCACTTCAAAAGACACTTGTGTGGCTTCTGTGTGAGGCAATCCAAGAGGTGGCTGATGAGTTACTGAAACCACTTAAGACAAGAATTTCACACCTAAATATAATAGATTGTAAATAATTAGGACAGAGGTGACATCTTTCATTTAGTTACATTTTTTGTAAGTGAAAAAAAAATGAAGCATAGAGGAACAGGTCTTACTCCTGGAGAATCAACAAAGGGAATCAGAATATATTCGTCTTAGTGAGGTGGGTCATCATCTAAGATGATAGTCTTTGACCAATTGGGAGCTGAGCAATACTTGCAAACTCATGGCAACCTAGATTAGGCATTCCTGTTTGTGTCGTGTATGGACACTGCTGTCCATACTGGGATTGAAAGGAAGTCGGTATTCCGATGGCTTAGATAAAGGTTTGATGAGGATCAGAGACAAATGGCACCACAGGATCAGACAGATATTCAAATCAAGCAGAAAGCAAGAGCTGGATTTAGAATCTCGTGCCCCGAGTGTGAGAAGTTATGGGAAAGGCAGCAGGCACAGCTAAAGAGAAAGCGCATGTACAACCACAAAACACAAATATGCAAATACATGTGCTTGATACTTAAACAGAAATATAACAGTCTAAAAAGATAAAAGATAACATAGAGGAAATCTTCATTAAGTGTTTTAATGGATGTGATGTCTGCTGATGACTCAAGCTGAGATTTCTTATGGGATGAACCCAGTCTCTCGTATAGCATTAAAAGGCTAAGCCTGAAATGATTTGTAGGGCAAATGAACCCCTAGACTCTCCCAGTCTCTCACAGCAGACCAAATCAAGGTTATTATGCTGTATGCTGTTTAATTGTCATACAACAAGGAGCTCAATCCCCACTAATATCAAAATCTGTTTTCTCCTTTCTTGGCCATTCATTAGATGATCTTGTCTTTTGCATGTAAAATATTTTCTTTGAGTATATAGGGCTTATAAATGTGTAATTTCAGTGCTGAAATATCAGAACATTTGAGTGATTAGTGTTGTGCCCATGAAACTTCAATCAGCACTCCATTTAATTACACCACCTTGTTAAAAAACGCTTTTTCCATTCTGAAAAATTTCTGATGTCCAAGATATGGGAAATGAGTTATTTCAGTTGTGATGTCAAGAAAGCAATTTATTACCAAATAGAAATTTCTTACTTGTATTTAACTTATGTTGTTGAAGACACTTTCCAGTGATTACTTTTTCAGTTATAATTAGGTATGGCAATGGAAATAATTTTAGTATCGCTCCTTAACTATGAATATGTTCACCTATAGACAATATTATGGTTTTCTCATATATCGTCAACAAACAGACATAAATGTTAATATAGGTAGACATTCTTGATATACCTAAACACTTTTTGACAACAAATAGAAACATTCTCTTTAGAAATTGTGAAATCACTTAGGTTGTTGCTTTCTACTCTATCTCTGGTATTGAAAGTAGGCAAAAAGCGCTGTGAAACAGTGGTACATGACAAAATCAAACTCTCTGGTACAACATGGAGCAGGAGATGAAGCAGTGTTTGAGGGCAAGACAGCATTCACACCCCAACAAACATGACAAAAACTTGTGTCTGACTTACCAGCCTGCAACGGGTTCACCTTGAGTAAGGATGAGACAGAACTTTCTTGCTGTCAGTTCGTGCTGCCTTTTTGTCATCTCTGTCCTCACTGGAGAATTTAAGGTTTTATTCTCATGATGTTTACTTAGGAGACAACAGTGCTCTTCTCAATTGCAATGTTATTTTTACATTTGGAATTTTAGAACTGCTGAACTGATAGTTACTTTCATCATTGTAGACCATTTATGCAAATACGTATTTTATGAAAAAGCATTAATAATTTTCTGTAGAATTAGGATTTTTGCACATTATAAACAATACAGAAAAAATTTTTGCAAGTATCATATTTGTACTATAAATTATATATATACACCATGAAAGAGGACTTGAGAGGAGGATGTAATGTGATAAATACCAAATACACAGAGCTAATGTGGGTGTGCATTATTAAGAGACGAGATGAATTAAAGTTTGTACAGGGCTTGTATCTTTACAAGTCACTCCTTTCCTGCAAGTACAGTGTTTTGAGAACTGCTACTAAGTCTCCAAGGAAACCAATGCTATTTGTGACTCTGTTTTGTGGTGGAAAACTAATTTTTACCTTCTCTTCTAAGACTGACAAGTCATGACAGCTCTTAGAAGTCTGCAAATCGATTATTAGTCAAGCCTTGCTGTATTTTTAGTTACCTTTCTTGTGTGCTTAGACTGAATCACTGAGCTACACTACATATCAGAGGTGAAAAAGTCAGTTGTGGTCTGAAAAAATGGTACAAAATCCTAATTTTCACAGCAAAGCTTTTAGCATAATGGTACTATATTAAAAAATGGTACCTCCTGTTTAAGTCATTTGCTGGTATCTTGCACAAATATGTTTTTTTTTTTCACAGATTTTCTTGCAACGCTGCATATAGAGCTGTATACAAATACACACCTCGAGGATGGACTGAGGATCTATCAGATTGCCATCAGGGAGAATCTTAACCTCACTGCCAACCTTGAATAAACAAATATCTTTATTCTTAAATCAGATGCTGACAGCAAGAGCCAGACCTTTAGCAAGATATTTTATACATGCCACACAGTGGATTGCTATGTCTTCTTTCTTTCCCCATGTTTTTCTGACAGCAAAGGGAAGATGTTGACATCCCTGAGTTTTGAAAGGCAGAGTTTGTCGTTTTCCCACGAGAGCAGATGTGAGGTCAGAGCACAAAATATCTGTACCAGATGACACCAAAGCTAATTCACTTTGCCTCATCTTGACTCCAGCATCAGCTGAGGGCTGCTGTCCATGTATGAGACCTCCACAGAATATCTCCTCAGCATCTGGTGAGAGGGACTGCCTATCACAGGTGGTGTGTCCCCGTGTTCCATGGCACAGAATGGAATTTTGCTCCATTAATTTGTTAGGGGATTTTTCAGAAAAGGGAAAACCTTTACCATTTTCAGGGTGTAATTTAGAGATTGAAAAGAGGGCTTCCCATGTAGTTCAGGAGAGGCAGGGATGTGTAAGAGGAGCAACTTAAGAATTAGCATCTGGGTTTAACAGGAGACACGAGCACAATGAAAAAGGGGTGACAGAGGATGAAAGGGATTCTGATTTGGCCAGCTCTGCACATGTGCCATAAACTGCGTAGAACTGGAAGACAAATGTGGAGAAGAACGAAGTGAAAAAGAAGCTGCAGGGCTATTGAGACAAGAGGCAACATTAGGGGGTTGGAGATATAGGAAGCTATTAAGGTACTCAGGGGTAAACTCCCTTCTAACTCCCTTCTTGTATAAACTGAGCACAGAAAAAAATTTTGCTTGTCTTTCTTTTCTTTTCTTTCTTTTCTTTTTCTTCGTGTTCTTTTCTTGCGTGTGTTGTCGGGTAGGGGCGTGGCTTGTTCGTGTTTTGATGGGCGTTTCTGGGCGGGTCGGGTGTCTTGTCTTGTCGTTCTGTGTCTTTGCTTTTCTTGTCTTTTCTGTTTCTTTTCTTTGTCGTTTCTTTTCTTTTCTTTTCTTTCGGTCTTTTCTTTTCTTTTCTTTCTTTTCTTTTCTTTTCTTTTTCTTTTTCTTTTTCTTTTCTTTCTTTCCTCTCTTTCTTTCTCCCTTTCTCTCTTTCTTTCCAACATTTGAATTACATATTTGAGACGGTGGTAATTAATCTTTCTCAATCCTGGCAAGCACATAGATATTCCTTGTAACTTATTTTTTGGGAAATCTAAAGTATAGGTTCAAGCCTAATCAGATATTCATAATAATATCCCATAAAAACCTTTCAAATACAATAATAAAAATTCACTGTTACTTATCCAATTTTCTGTTTTCACCAATGAAAATTATTTTAAATTTTTTCACAAATCTGCTCATGTTGCATTCCAAAAATCTTTAAAATCCAAATACATTTCAGTATACTTGAGTTTCTAAGACTTGCAGCTTTGTGGCATGAATGTATGTTAACAGTAACTCAGTGGAGTTCTGGTGATAATATACTTGGAAAAAAAATAAGATAAGATCTACTTAAATCTCCAGGGCATCAAAAAGCTATGAGAGAGCTGCTGTCTGCTCAGGGTTTGGCTCACCTTCGCTCTTCTGGATTGCTCTCCCTCACTGTTTACACCACTCCCTTAGGCACTTTTTAAACAGTTTTTAATCATTGAGTGCAGAAGACAAATGTTAATTGATTTGAAAGCTGATGACAGAAATGTGGACCTGGAATGATCTTGTGCACCAGGTTTTGAAATAATCAAATGCCAAGTGAGTTTGAGAGTCAGGTGCTGTGAAAGGGCCAGGGCTAGAGGGAAGTGACCCCATGAGTCTGTCTGAATGTTCAGACCACAGCCATGGCAGGCCCCTGAGGACAGGCACCTTTTCTTTGGCAACAAACTGCCTCAGCTTGTGGAGCTCTTAGAAAAGGAAGCGCTTGGCTGAGCTTCCAAGGGTGCCTGAGTCTCCCAAAGCGTTGAGTTCCAACTGGGATAGGGTGCCCTGCCCTAGCAGGATACAGGACACACATGATCCTCAGAAGCTGTGCTGAATGACATGTATGGCAGATTTGTGTACACAGCTACATAAAGACATGAACGAAATGACATCCAAAGTCTCAATAAAACCACTGGCAAGTGTTAGATTTTTCTCCACACCATACCTAGAAATCTAGGTGCTGGCTCTGAGGTATCTACTCATTATTTTAGTTCCTATTTGGACCAACCATCATGGAGTTATCCCAGCCATAAATTCAGCCTGCTGACTTTAGTGTGAATGCCTTTGTGAGTATAGCCAGTAGCACTAGATGTTCTTAATGACACTGATATGCACAGAGGTATTTCCACCACAAAAGGTGTCAGAAAGCCTTATTAAGACATCTAGTTCTGCCTCTCTGTTTCCTCTCTCTCTGAGTGTGTCCCTCAATGCCAATGCAATGCAGTGTAGGCTGTAGTGTCAGAAGCAATGCAGCAATCCAAGTATTCTGATCTTCTGTGGCTGCTGATGAAAAATCTGTATAAGCGCCTTAACCTTGTGACAATGTAGGAGTTATAATTGAGCAGCCTTTCTGTCCTTTTTTATTCTTATTTATTTTTATTTAAAATATTTTTCAAGTTTGCTTCAGCAAAATATTTTGGTCGCTTGAAAAAAGTAGCAATGAACAACAAAAAAGGTGAAGGTAACCTTTGCAATCATTCTGGGAAGAAGGAAGCCTTGCTTTCTGTTAGTCATTACTGGCCTTGAATCTGATACAACTTTCTCAGACTGGTTAGGTGATGAGGAATCTCCCAGCTTGCAAGCTGTTGGAAAGCCATGTCTGGATTTGGAATGCCTTAACATGAGTTACCCTCTGAGAGCACAAGTTTGCCCTAACAAGCCAAAGAATGCAGTGTCAAGAAGTTAAAAAATAAAATCACGTTGATGTAATGCATCCACTCATTAAGGTACACACACATTGGTTATTAAAAAAGTTTTGTTTTCTAAATTTTAAGCTCTGTAGGACAAAGAAAAACAGAGTCTAATTATTTTTCTGCTTATGTCTACTTCAAATACTTTTCTATAGTGAGGGCTTTTTTTCAAAACCATTAAAAAAAGGTTCCAAATTAATATCTTTAATTCCTTTTCAAAATAATCTTTGTCTTTATAACTCCCTTCTAACCCTAAGATTTCTCACCCTTCTGATTCACCCTGACCTGATGTGAATCACAGCATGGTTATACCTGTAAAGTTGTTTTGGAGCACAGAGCTTCAGTCTTGCCATGTAACACTGAAGCAGATCTTGCTGGATGTGTTTTCAAACATTGGTGCTTTTAGATCCATAGGCACAGTTCCAGTGTGGTTGGGGAAGAATAGTGTTTAGAAATATTGTTTCTGCAGCCAGGTAGATCTTTTCTGTCCTGTGAACAGGACCTAGCTTTGGAAGCTACAAGCTCCACTACCTATCCACTTATCAGGCCCTTAACCCATCCTAGGGGACAGACATCTAGCTGCTCTCACATCCTTCTCATTGTAAACCCAGACTTTCAGTGTGCTGCTTGTAAAACATCCTTGTTTTCACTTGCCTGACATCCCCTTAGGTACACTAATTTCCCTCCTTCTTCCCACGTCTCAACAATCATCAACCACTGAGGCATCCAGCATACCTTTTTGTGACTATTTTCTCCCTGCATTTCATTCAGATATAGCCAGAAAGATCACAAGCAGAAAGCTTGTAAAGTGATTAAACTCATTTTCTTCCTTTGCTGTGGCGCCAGCTTTCTACGTCCTTTATAGAAACTAGCTCAGTCATGTGGCAGGGTGAGCCTGAGATTCCTGGTGCAGATCATTATTCTCCCATAAATTATCTCATATGTACCTCAGCCAGGGCTTGAACCAGACATTCAGAGGAGAGGTTTTTTTCCTCTTTGCTCTTTACTTTTATTTGCTGTCCTGCATCACTTTTCTCTTGCCTGTAGAATGGAGAATAAATTCATTTTTCAAACAGTTGATACCATTTAATTTCACTGTCTTTGAAAGGTACTCTCTCCTTTTCGGTCAAAATTATCTTAAATAAAATGTGTGTAGTAGCCCAATCTCAGAAAGAAAAGGAAAGACATGTTTTCCAGTTTTAATTATTAATTAAATTAATCACAGCGTATTTTAATAAAAAATTACTATGGCTGTACAGGGTAGTATTTACTTCTGATGAGCTTATGCCTCTGTGGGTGTACAATTTATTAGCAACTGTCACTGAAAAAAAATTCCTTTGATAAATTTTCTATTGATATATTTAGTACTCAAGTTTTAAACTGCATTCTTTGAAAAATTTGTCCTGTTATCCAGCTGAAAATCTTAATGAAATTTCTGCTACAAGAATTAATAATAATATATGGTTATGTCATGCAATTTCTTAAAAACATACACAGTAGTAGATATACACCAGGTTATTTCTTATTTTCTAAAAAAGGAAACCAAGAAAACCCCCACAACTTTTCAGACAAAAAAAAAAAAAGATTAAAAAAATGCAACAAACAGACATTTCCCAGAAATCTTTGAGTTCGGTTCACAGCTTTGCTTCAACCTAACTTTTGGGTTATTTTGGTTTCTAAACATTTTCAATCCTTATTTTTTTAAAGAATGTTGAAAAAGCTTTTCTAAATAAATAAGACAAATGGCCAAAGGAGAATCAAGTGATTACAGTAATCTCTTAGAAGGTCACCAGCATTACTATGAGCAGGTTCAAAACTGTCTGTACCATCCAAGAGTAAATAGATCCCTACTATCCATGGAAATTAAAAACACATCAAGGTGAGCTCAACTCCCTGGGGAGGGTGAAGTGGACATGGCCTGATAGCTTCAGTATGGATATGGAATCTGCTGATGGTCCTGGAAACATACAGATATTTTGGGCCACAGTTGCTGCAGAGAAGTGAATTGGGTAAGCTGGGGGACACTGGTGAAGGATGTGCTGTTCTTACTGGCATAGGGGAGGACAGAATGCCTGATTGAGAAACAGATTTGAACCCAGAATGAATCTGGGGTCCATTTGTAAAAACAATAAATTGAGCTCAATAGTTTCATAAACTGCAAGTGCAGTCGCATGACAGCAAAGCGTTGATGGCCTCTTATGCTTTGTCAGAAGATTTTCCTCTCAGAATTGTCAGAGTTGTTGCCTGTAGAGAAATAGGTGCCCTTTAGGATATGGTTCAAGTACAGGAGTAGTTTAGTCTGTCTTGCATCTGAGAGGACAGAGGAATTTATCACAAAAAACACAAAGCTTTTTATGGCTGACTGAGAAATCCTAGAATTGAAGTGGAAAGTTGATGTTTTGACTCATGCAAAAAAGAAGGAAGATGTTTCTGCTGTATTTTAGAGCTGTGAGGTAAGTTTTCTTTCATATAAACCAACATTAGCCGTGTATTTCTGAAAACAACATGTCTCACTGTCATTTTAGCCTGGGATTATCCATGTGTCCAAGAGACAGGCAGACACCTGGGAGACAATTTCAGTGAGCAGAACATTCTCTAGTTGCAGGAGGTATTTATTACGCCAAATCATTGTTTCTCACTTCATTTCACATAATCATAACTTCTGTGGCATTTCCTTCTCTGACCTTCAGTATAGATCAGAGGACACAGCTGAAATCAAACACACTGTTTATGTGGGCTTGGCCCCTTCCAATTAAAGGATTTTTTTTTGGTGTTGTTGCATATTTCCCCACTATTTTTTCCTTCAGTATTTCAGTATTATCATTCCTTAAGTTTCAGTGACTAATTTAACACTGGTTTTCCTGCTTATAATACATTCCCCTTTCGCAGATGTTAACAGAAAATCCACTATGAGTATGGAAAAACTGCAGTAACCTTCTCTCTTTTGCACAGGGGCATGACAGATATTTTATTTCCTTTAGGCAGGAAATAAATAAAAAAAGCAGCCAAGTATTGCAATGCTAAAAGTTGAGAAAAAAAATCAGAAAAATCTGTCAAAATTGGATGCATCCTTCTTCTAAAAACAGCAAAAAAGGTTTTGTCTCTACAGAAACAAATACTAAGAGAAGTTTCATTGAGGGCTTTTTTTTTTTTTTTTTTTTGTTATTCACTCTTCTCTTACCATTTTTGGCCTTGTCTCTTACAATCATCATTATTCTTATTTTTCTGAGGTAAATTCTTCATTCCCAAATCCCAAATGATCAGCTCTGACTGCAAAGAGTTGATTTGTCTGTTTTCATATCCTAGGTAAGGGCTTGCTTGCTTTGTCTGGGAAAAATGCTTGAGATATTTTATAGCTTGTATAGGACTCAATAATTAAAGTGAGTCTTTAGGCTTAAACCAAACACCACAGCCCACATGCTCTAGACAGAAGCTATGCTTCATTCCCACTGTGGAGTAAAATTAAGCCAGATCCTGACCTTGAGCCTGTGGTTTGTAAAGAGCTTTAAATGCTGGGCTTGTGCCCATTTAACCCCACTGTAACAGTTGTAAGGTCAAAGGGAGCTGACAGATGCTATCAGACTCTTCCTACTGTAGATGATTAATTATGAAGAGAGATCTTTTCATAGACTATATTTGAAAATTTCAGCTGAGGTTCTTGGCAGACCTACAGAAGCATCTTTGTTGATTCAAGCCAGCTAGTGCCTGTTGTGTTTATCACAGATTTCCTTACAGAAGATAACCATCCAGGCTGATAAAAGCAATGACATTTCAGTACAACACAACACTGGAAATTTGGATCACAAATAAACAAATATTGCCATCAATATTCCTGGCATTATATAGCTGCTATTAATATCAGGCTTACATATTGTAATTTTGTTTCTTAAACCACACAGATAGAGCTTAGATGTATGGATTTATTATCACATTTGGCATATATTATTTATAGCATAAGAAAGGTGAAACATCTTGCAGCATGCATGTAAAGATTAGGATTTATTGTCCAGAAATCCTTGAACAATTTTATCAAAAGCCCATTTCTAGGTGGTGTTTTTCTGCAATAAATCATACAGCAGAAATCTATCAGTGGTCACCAGTAAGAGATAAATGAGAGCAGAGGAAAGAGGGTCATCACAGAATTTTTTTCTGTATCATGACCTGTCATTGGCAGAAATCCATTTATTATCGTACACAACTGATTTTTTTCTCTCACTCACTGCGTTTGCTGTTCTGGGCACTGCTATCAAAAATAAAATTAAAACCTTTGCAGAATGTAAGCTTTCAGGAATCATGAAAACAGAGTTAACTTAAAGACCACAGGTGCAAAGACTAGCACTGCTTTTACTCCCTCTCCTCGCCTCCTCCCTCGGTCCTGCACTATACTTCTTTCTTTCCTCTTTTTTCCACCCTCTGCATAAGAATAAACTGGTTTTGGGTTTTCATTATGGAGATAGGAGAGGAGAGGGACAGGACCATAATCCTGATGCCGTGGCAGTACATGCAGAATCTATAGATACAACAACTCAATCAGTTGGTGTGTGCAGGAAGGAGGCAAAATCTGTATTACCCTAGCAGAAGTGGGAGAGCTCTTCTTGAGCTGCATTAACTGAAATTCTCCAAGAACCTTTCTAAGTTTATTAATAAAGTGAAGTTAGATTTTTTTTTCTCAAGTAAGAAGGAAGAGGAGGGAAGAGCAATAAGGAGGAGGGCTGAAGTTTGACCTTTTTTTGCAAGTTGAGATTAATGGAGGTGGGAAGGAGCAATATCATCTCACATGTCTCAGTGAATAACACCACCCAGCTTTCTATAAGGTCCTCAAGACCACTCACACTCCAGGCAGCTGATGTGGGATTTGTTTAGGCAATGGAGGCTTCACCTAGGGCAGAATTATGCTCAGAGCAGTCAGGTTTGTGAGAAACTAGAGAAGAGTGCATAGGTGAAATTTTTATAATATAAGAGCAAAACTTTTAATACCATTTGACAGCTGGAGAGATTGATATGTATTTCCTTTGGGCTAGTGTATCACTGGGGCACACACTGAGATACCCAGACTGTGCTCCTTTTGGAAAGCCTTGGCTATTGCTGCTTTATTCATTCAGGATTTTATCACAGTGGAAGAGTTTTATTTGATTCCTCATCTCTCTGATATATTTACCTTTTGGACACAAGCCAGAAGCATTTTACTTTCCCTGAGCTAGGCAAAGAAGTAGAAATGCAGGGTCCACATAGTCCTTATAAAATAAATGAAATTGTGAACTTACAGCCCCTCATTTGTGAACTTCGGCTGCTCCTCATCAGCAGAACAAGGGTGGGGCTGTGTCAGACAAGCTCAGCTGTGTAAGTTAATGTCACTGCTGGGCAGACCTAAATGTAAGTGAGTCACCAAACCATGATCTCTCCTTCCCAACTCTGGATTGAGAGTTCTACACCCCAGGGAATGAGGTGCCATCCTTGTGAAGCACAAGTCTCATTGCCAGAATCATCTGTGTGCTGCCACAAAGTAAAGCTCTTTCTTTTACTGAAGAACGTCATATACAACTTAGAATTACACACTCCTAAAATTTTTCTTTCTTTCCTATGACTAAAATACTTGTTGCTGAAGTAATTTGCCAAATGGCTAGTACCTATCACAATTGTTCTTCAATAATCTTATCATAAGAATATACAAGATCTGATTGTAATGTATACTTTATTAGGTTAATATTGTGTATTTAATTAATTTATTATTAATATATTATAGAAAATTATTATTAATTCAATAAAATGTTGTTATATAATATTTGTATGTTATTCTTTCCTTAATTTAAAGGATGGACTTGTTGATCAAAGCTTGGACTTGAAAATCTCAGAGGTCTTTTTCAACCTAATTGAGTCTGTGATTCTCTTACTTATGAGGAGGAAAAAGAGGAAAGGTTTGAAGTGAGCAATTCAGATTGCTGACAGGAATAATATTTAAAAGCCAGTCAGAATAAATCTTTTTATCTGTTGTAGCTAGTACAGAGATGTTACAAGTTTCATATAAGTTTTAGCTGTAAATATATTTTGCAACAGTACAAGCAAACCTTGTTTCTATGAAAATTACTTGTTTGCTCCATGTGATCAGTTATAATCCTGTTTGAAGGCTTGATTTTAACAGGCTGCAACACATGTGCAGATTCTGGATCTTCATGGGTTAAATTTTATTAAATTTTTTAGTCTTTCAAACTCTTCTTCATATACTGTAAGTTTAGATAATTTTTCTTGCTGCTTGCATAAGCCTTTCACAAAGAAATTTATTCACTCAAACTGGGAAACTTGTAAAGATCTGTATTTTTTAAGATTTGTATCTTGTAAAGATGCAAATTCAGTAAAAGAGGGAAATATTAAGATATTACAAGAATCTAAATAAAATATTAAGATACCACAAGAATCTCTGATTTTTAATTTCATCTTGACTTCACTGTTTACTTTCAGCATGCAAGGTAAATCTTCAGAATTCTATTAAATATTGAGTTGTACTTCAGAAAAGTTTTAAAAATACCCTTTTCTAGATATAAGATCATGACCACTCTTTTTATTTGGCTGACATAATTTTCAACTAACTGGAAGATTTTTATTCCTTGGAATTATGACAGGTACAGATATGAACAATAATTTATGGCTACCACATTAAATGAAGGGCTCAACTTAGTAACTCACATTTCAACTTTACTGTAAATTCAACTAAAGAGCTTAACCTACATGCAAAGCAAGATGCTCTAAATGGCTATTAATATTTCTAAGCCATTAATATGCTCAATAGTGCACATAGAATATTAGAATATAATTTTATGCCTATAAACCAGGGAAAAAAAAGGCTACAGAGCAAATCACAAATTTTTAATTTGTTAAGTCTTGAATTGGTTGTAAATCTATTAATTTCTTCACTAAGCAGTAAAATAAGCAGTAGTTTACACTCTGCAGTCTAGATCTTTTGGGAAAAGACAGTTTGTATCTTTCTTTTTAGTATTTTGGTTGAAACCTTTAATTATAACCAATTGAATCTCCTTAAAGATTAGGGGGCCCACATAGACAGAGTGTGCATACCCAGTCATTATCTGGAGCTCAACCAGAGATTAATGTGGGTGAATTTTCTATGATATCATGCACTTTTACCTATTATCAAAATTTAAGATATATGCCATATAACCTTTCATTTTAATATTCATTCTGCTTTTAAGTATCTTTTTCTTATAAATGCTCCAATGAAATCTTCCCATAAGGCAAATTTATTTCCACTGTCGGAAAGTTGGATGCAGCAGCATTGGGGATTTTATTAATGAGGAGAAAGAAGTGTCTGTGATTATAGGACTTTAAGAGTCACAGGAATTATGGGAATTGCAAAACAATTGCATGAAACCAGTTTAGCAGAGCCTCACAGAAATCCCAGTGTGGGTGTCACTGACAGTGGAGCAGGGACACACTGGATGGATTTTGGATGTATTCACCAAAATGTGGATCACACTTTGATATCAAACAGAACACCACCTGCACTGAAATGGAAAGATCTTTTTGCCTGCTCTCTGTTGGACACAGACAAGCAGCAGGAGAGTGGAAAGGAACAGAGAAGGTAAATAAGGGGAAGAGACTCCTTGTCTTGGCAGAGTAAGTGGCCTCATCTGCCCCACCATTGTCTGTCGAGCTCACACAGGGAAAGGAGTTAAAAGGTACTTTGGGCAGAGCAAATACTCCATGCTCTTGCTGTGTGGGACAAGGATGAGATGGCATAGGAATTCCTCCCTCCATTTCTGTAGGCAGGACCTGTGCTAAAAGCAGCTTCCTGATCTTAGTCTAGGATAAAACTTTCGCCTTCCCTTTCCATTTTGTGCCCTGAGCGTTGTGTGCACTCACTTTGTAAATCATTTTGGCAGACAGAAGAGACAGAGGTAGGCACATCTGTGTTTTAGGGTTCAATACTATCAGGTTGATAAGAGTCTGCCAAGTCAAAGAAATTCCTTGGCCTCTTTTCTATCACAGCCATAGAAATTTGGTCAAAGGAAAGAAGCCTCATATATCATCCCAGTAGTACTGTGCTGGATCAGTTTTGCTCAGCCTCCTCCACACGTGCAGGATTTTCTGGTCCTTATTCCCCCTCGTGACATGAGTGCTTACAATATCTGCAAGATTTCCACAAGTAAAGCAAGGTGAGAATGTAGTCCAGGAGATTTAGGGTTCATGTGAAAGATTTAAAAATTAGTTGTGAACTAGAACACTGTTTGCCCTTTGGACATCTGGGACTCATGTGTGAATCCTCTGCAGCAAAACAACTTGATGTTCATGGGAAGTGGAATAAGCCAGTGCAAGGAGGTCCGTGGGGCTTCAGCCCTTTTCCTTTGTGCATCCATAACATCCCAAATTAGAAAATGACTTTGCCTTTTGCTGGTCACAAGCACCAAATTCTCCTGGGAAACTGTAGGGCCCAACAGCTAAATTGTTGTTATCCCTTCAGAGTCTATTCCTGAGACACTGTGAGCAAGTTGGGAAGGATGCAGGGTATCCAATTCACTTTGTTTTTCAAGTAGGCTTACAAAAGTGTTTAGGGCAGTGCATTTTTAATGGGAGAATAAAGATGGAAATGTGAGTTTTAACATCTAAAATGTGAGATACGTAAACTATTTTCCAATTTTAAGTTTTATTTTTCCTTAAAAATGAAAGGAACAGACAAAATGCAGCACTGAAGATCAGAACCTACTCTGGAAAGCTTAATGTAATTGTTTAGTCATTTCTTATAGCAGCATTTTAAAAAAAAGTAGAGACAGAAGGAAATTTTCCTATGGCAGCATTAAAAAAAGAAAAAGAGAGAAGGAAATTTTCCAAGTCAAATTTCTCATAATACCCAGTGTTCTAAATTTCTTATATTTTGCTGTGAAGGGTTCTCCAGTTCTCTTTGCACTTCAGTAATAACTTATTGAGCAGATCTTTAAACATTTCTCTTTTGAAACAGTCCAGAAGTCTTGCAGATAGAATTTTTATAGGGAGAGGTAAAAAATCCCTTTGTTAAAAATGTAACAAGGAATCCTCAGGATAAATGTTGATGGTATTGTAATTTTTACATGTGATCTTATGAAAGATGAAATGATAAATCTCCTAATGACCCCGACCTACATAGGAGGGCACTAAACTCAGTCCTCTCTAACCCACACTGGAAGCCCTAATGCAGAATCACTGCCATGATTTATAATATTGAAAGAATATTTTTTGCAGCTTTTACTGTTACAGTGCAAGTGAGCAGAATGAATTTACACTGTTAATCTGTTTCACAAAACTTCCTGCCTCTGGCTTCCAGAGCAACATAGCAGAGGTGTCTCATGTTTCCAGCACTTAGGGATCTAATTGGGATATTGTTCTGTACTTGCTGTTAGACAGTGTGGTGACAAGATGAATCCCAGCCAACACTGGCAGCCAGCCAGCGCATACCTTGCACAAACAAAGTGCAGGGCAATTAAAGTGTAAGTGCCAAAGGAGCACTGTTGAGAGAGAGAGCACAAAAATAGCCATTCAAGAAGGCACTTGGAAAATACATTTCTTTGGCTTATTTGAGGACTGCTGTTCCATCCATTTATCTCTTTCCCTTGATGTCTTCCCCTCAAAGGAATCTGTTTTCCCCTCTTCAGTATTTTTATTGCTTAGAGAAGTTTGGGAAAGCCTTGGTGAGGAGAGGATTTTTTTCTAGCAGGGCAGGGGAGACAGGATTTCTATTACATGACTTGAGGCAAGAGGATATTAGAGAAGAAAGAGCTTTGGGAAGCATGTTATGAAATGGAGCTTTTTATAAAATACATGAATTGGGTGCCCTATACACATATTATGTTCTGCAGAAATACAGAACAATCATTCTGTATATAGCTATGCATAAGTATTGAAACAAGGCCACTCATCAAAATGAAAGCCCTTAAGAAGTCAGATGTTACCCCCACTCCCTGCTATGCAAACAGGTCTGCGTTACTAAACTGAATTCACAATCACCTTATTAGAAGTTTGTGCAACCTGTGCTGAACATCTAACGTCCTAAATGCTCTACAAATGATTCCAAAAGGGCATTCTGTGATGTTTAGTGACAAAACCTAACAGAGCTGAAACAGTTCTTGGAAGCCAGTTGTTAATAGATGGGCAAAACACTGCTGGAGAGGGAAGGGGAGAGCAGGCTGGGGAATTAGATAAAGGAGATGAAGGATACAAAAATGTACTAACACAATTTCCATCCTCATTCCCAAGCAAAGCAGCTGATCACAATATGCATTTTTCTTGTTCAAATGTGCTCCAGTGTTCTTGTGCAGCAGGTTTGTTCTTTTGCTTGCAAAGACCAAAACAATGAGTTTTACTGAATTTCTGCCTGCCCCAGATAGTCTTGTTGGTGGGTCTGGTTTTTTTGGTTTTTTTCTTTCTCTGAGGATATATTTCTCTAATGAAGATTTTATGTCTACAAGATAATTTTTATTTCCCCTGTGGTTATACAGAGTACATTTTAAAATAATTTTGTTGTTTGTGGGCAGATTTACTTACTGTATCTAGCAGAAGCAGCAGGAATTACAGAAATAAGCTCCTAAGCATATTGACAACTGAGCTTCTCTAAATATAGCCAAATTCTTCCCTAAAATGTGTTTCTTTACACCATGTGTTTCTTTACACCGTGTCAGAGCAGAAGCAGCAAATACATGCTTTTTAACTTAAGATTTGTTTTGAAAAACAATTATTTATTCTGTGGAAAAGGTTGTATTGCAGAGGTCAGACTTTTATCATTTTCTTTTTATGGAGCAAGCCTTTGGGATATTATAATAGTATGTCAGCTAAGCACCTAGATGGCTCTACAAGGTCAAACAGAGTTACAACAGACATATTTTATGTATGTATCTTGCAAGTGTTGTCCCAGTACACTCCAACCCCACCAATAAACCATTTTATTGCTTTACAAAACACAGCTTTTTGTTTCACAGGATTTCCCCCCCCCCTTTGAATCAATGCTGAATTCATACAAATGTCAATAACAAAAATTTGCCAGGTTCTTCCTGGGGTCACTTAATGACATTGCTAGGATTCTTAATGTAGCTACTAGGTGAAAGAGCTGCCAGTACTGCATAAAGAATGAGTTGTTCTACTCCTGCCACAGCCTCAGCTGATTTACAACCGCTTTGCGTTTGATGTTGGACAGGATAATTTCATCAGTCTCCAGCCCTTGTGATCATATCCCAAAATGACTAGTCAGGTGAAGCCCTAGCCAAAGATTGCTTGTCACCTGTAGGAAGTAGCTGTCTGCTCTGAGTAGTCTTTACTCATAAATGTAATCATCAGTTAGCTATTCATGGAGCTATACTTCATGGTCTAGATGTAGTAGTGAGGATAATATACAAACACCTCACAGAGAAAATGCTTTGAAACAGCAGATGTGGCCTTTAAAAACACTTGGGTTTTTTCAGCAGGAGAACATCTTGAACGGAAGTAACTGGCTTCCAAGTTCATCTCTGAAGGTTACTTCAGAAAACCTGTCCAAACCTCTCCCACTCCCTGAGGGATTCACTGAAGCAAATGTCCTGCAGTTAAAAACAATGATTTCCTAAAAGTCCAGCACCAGCATCATCGTGGTGGTTTAAGGCTGCCAGAGCAGGATAGGTATAAATATTTGATTCACTATTGTTTTGAAAGAATATGAGATGTGGTGATAGGGCTATCTGAGAGAACAGTATGCTAATGCAGCCACATGTCTGTGGGTCAAATTCTTACTTGTTTTGGTTAAATTCCTTGAAATTGTGGAGGATGTGTCTATTTCCACTACCAGTGATGCATTTCCATCATATCCAGACATGTAATTTGGGATGAAGTAACTAACACTCATCCATTTTTTGCTACTCAGCTGGGCTTAACCTGACATTTATTCTCTTATTTTAAATAAATAAAAATCTTGTTTCAGAAGAAGTGAAGCTAGTAAGAATTCTGCAAAAGCATTATAAGATTGCCCAAGAGAAAAGCAGTGCTGTTATTAGGCCAATGCTGCTGTAAATGATAAATTAAAAAGGCAACATGAAGAGGCTGAAAAGTGGTGACAGCTACAATGAGTACATTTTCTCTTTTCTCAGTGTGAGATCACAGTGCAGGAATATATGAACTTTGAATCCCTTTGTGAAATTTGTGCTCATTGTAGCTGTCACTGCTGCAGGTGATGAACAATCCCAACCTGTTGTTTCTCCTCTGTGCTTTTAAAAATGCAAGGGATACGTTCTAGTAACAAAGGAGTAGATATTCTGAAAAATATGGTCACATAGCTAATGGGGAGATCTAGATAAAAAATTAAGTCTATTTTGGAATTTATTCAGAGGCTTGTGAGAGTAAGGTCAGACAGATATTTAATTTCTAAAATTGTAGCTGGAAAAAAAGCATAACATTTGGTAGGTTTTAGTTATATCTATTTTGTCAGAATACTTCCAAGGTCTGAATGTACACTATTTTTTCTTCCTCTGGTTTGTTCCTCAAGGTCTGTTCTCTCTATTCATTTCATTAAAAAACTTATAGATCTAGTACCTGAAAAAAAATTCTAAATTTAAACTACAGGTTCAAACAACTCAAAATGCAACAGGAAATGGTCTGAGACTTCTAGCTTGTTTTATTGAGAAGAAAGAGGTCTTTTTCAAATTTTACATCTATAATATATGTGAAATTTTAGATTTTTGAATCAGAGAATGTGCAGATGACATATGGTGTGAGATGAGTTTTTTATTTAATTTTTCCTTTTCGTGAATAAGGAGGGATAGAAATAAAAAAAAGCACAGAAGAGCAATTCAACTTTTCTTCCACAGAACAATTTTTCAAACGATTCTGTTAGCACAGCTTTTTATGTTAATAATTTTAACATCTCTTTAAAGGGACCTGTATTTTGGAAATGTACATAGGGAGAGATTTTCTGCTTCTTAAAATTTTCTTTATTTGATATTTTGCACTCTGAATTTTACTCCCATTGCTCAATATTTCTTTTTTATTTTCTCTCAAAAGAAACATCTCTAAAGCAGGTAAAAGTAAAATTTGCTTAAGTTAGAAAAAACCAAACACCTCCAAACCCCCAGGTAATCTATAACTATTTTTTTCCTGTATCTTGAAACAACATGACTGTTATTGTATTGGCAGTGATGGCTGTCCCTGCTCTTGCAGGCACTGCTGTGGCTGTGTGACCATGGAAAGTGGCTGCTTGCCCATAGGGAGTCTCCAGAAAGGTGCTGCCATGCTGTAACAACCATTGCTGGGACAGATTGGCTTGCTAGGGCAGGTTCTAACACACACTGTTACAGCAGGGAGAAACACTGGTGCACGTTCAGCAGCCTCCACAAGTATTGGAGCTGAATCTTTTCCAGGAGCAGCACTGAAGGCTGAGGGCATTACTGCGTCACTGGTGACACTGAAAAGCCCCTTTCCCTTCCCACACTTGGATTAATTTGTATTTCCATTTAAAACAATGCACAGTTACAAATGTGTTTTTGCAGTCAGGATTCTTTTTTCAAGCACACTTTTTTTTTTCCCCGTGTGGATTTTCTTTTAAAAGTTTGTTTCTTTTCCAATGCTGGTATACAATATTCTGTCTGGAATTCTTTCCTTTTTTTATTCTCTTCACTCTCAATGAAAAGATATGACTGACAGGCAACAATGTCCATCTTTCCAGGTTAATTTCATGTGTGATTCCAGCCGGCTTCCTTTGATGTTTCAGATATTTTATCTTAGGTTCTCAGTATCAGTGTAGGACAAAGAGCTAATTCTACCCCAAATCTGGAACTTCTAATTTGGCAATACTGTTTTGCTGCATCTTGTGATTTTGTTCTGGATCTGGGAGATAATTTTTTCTAAATCTCGATTTAGATAATCCCAGGGGAACCACTGGCATAATGTAAATAATAATGATTGTTTCTTTGACTATGCCAAATATCAGACACAAAAACCACAAAAAAAATTAAAAACGTGGAGGAAGGGGTACAAGAAACCACGATAAAGAGCTTAAACGAACTAAGATAAAACACTATCTGCATATGTCATGTATCAGTACTGAATTAGTTGTTGTTTTTTTTTTAATTGATGCTAAGGTCAATGTCATGTAATACATACATGACATTTACCTTAGCATCAATTAAATTGTGTCCTGGTTACTGTACATCATGAATAATTTCTTTTCATTATCAAAATCTTTCTAAGGAAAAATCTTATTTTTTCTTATTCTGCATCACATTGTGGTTTCTCTGCAGAAAAAATGTTGACAAAAATAGAGTATTTCCAATTCTAAACCTTGCAGCAGTAGTAGAACACCATCAGCAGATTAAGGAGAGCCTTTATTTTACAAGGGATTTTGTATTCCTAATTTTTAAACACTTAAAAGTAGATAAATTAGTCACCCTGGCCTCAGTTTATAGGAATCTATGAAGAGGAACTATAAATCAATATATGGTGACTCACCACATCCTAAAATAGTCCAGATGAGTCATATTTTGGAAGTGTGCACTGCTTTTGATGACTATAGCAGTAATTTAACATATTTAGCTCAGTCACAGGCACCTGCCTTAGACAGTCGGGTGAGTGTGGCTGAATTCCATCTTTTTCTGCCTGCTGTCCCCAGTTCGTCCACAGTTCCTGAGTGGAAATGGAGAGAAGTGGGTATGGAACTGAGCTCTCCCTCCCACATCAGCCTGTGCACACCTACAAGTCCCAGAATCTGTTGTAATACTTCTGGCAGATGAGTAAAAGGCAATGTCTTGTGTCATGTCAAATGAGAATGTGCTCAGTTGTTATCCATGGTTCATAATGGGTTCTGGACTGAATGGTTCCCATTCAGTCAGTTTGTGAGCTTAAAACACATTTTACCACTGAGACTTTGAGGCAGCTTGAGTTATTTCAAATGCAAAAAGTGTACAAAGAAATCATCTTGTTTTGAATGTTTGGAGTGATGCTTAAACTGAAAAAATAGGACTGAAATGAAAAATTAGTCCCTTAATGTGTGATATTATACAGCAGATGAAAACACATTGAAAAAATAGTGGTATTAGTTTCTGCAGTCTGAATGTGTGTTTTTGCAGCAAAATCTACCTAAGAATTTATAGTACTTCTTACAAAGATTTAATAAGAAAGACCTTAAAATGAGTTTACTGTATGTTTGCCTGGGCCTCTTCAGCAGCAGTACAATAAAGCAAGCGTAGGGTTCTGCATAATAATTTTTTTTAATTTCCAAGCTGCGTTCTGTGCCAACCCTTTTTGGCTTGCTTTGAGCAGCATAGGGAGTTCTACATAATAAAAAGTTAAAAATGTGAAACCAAAAGCTTTAAAACTAACACACATTCAACTTATGATGTCAAAAGATAGTTTTTTGCATGATGTTTGTCTCTTTTGCCTCAGTGAGACAACGTTACCTTCTTGTGCCTCTATTAGGATGTGACTTCAGCACTCATTGACATGCTATGACTTGAACCTGTACAAATGCCAGCCTTGAATGCCAGCTAATATCATTGAGTTTTTTATTAAGATTTTTTTCCAGTGCTGAGATGGAAGTAAAAAAGCTGGACATAATGTGCTTTCTTGTCCAGGGAAGGCAAAAAAGACGGAAAAAGTGGAGAGTCAGTCAGTTGCAGTGGACCAAAGTTGCATGCACCAAATAATGACAATTACAACAACACAACTCTTAAGACCAGATTTTATATTGACATATGAATGGATTTTTCTGAAAAGTTGTCTCTGAGGATAAGGGTTGAATGAATCATTTTTTCCCAGGAAGTAAAACACTGTTATTGCAGAAACTGCTTCCCAGCTCTCATCATACTGTGATTATAAGCAATTTTCATAGCCATTGCACTTACATTGTATTTCAGGGTGTAAAGACAGTCATTTTTAAGTATTTCCTCCGTGGAAATGTCAGTACCCTGTCCCTGTCTCGATTTTTGCCTTGCCACCTTTTCTCCTCAAATTCCCATCCCAGCAGCATGAGCAGCCCTTGCTGTCTACTGCTTTGTGTCCAGAGGAGGAGCAGATGGGGTCAGGAGCAGGTTTCTCTCCAGACAACTTCCACTCAAGCAGGGCAGAGCAGCCCCAGCTGTGCTGCTTGGTGCTCCTGTGGGAAGCAGGCAAAGCACCAAACTGGCAGTCAGCAGGCACCTCTACTTCCTTCCTGGAGCACTTCAGGAGCCCTAGGTGGTGACTTCAAAGACCATTTACTCACTGCTCAGAGGAATGGGTATTTTGTAATACGAAATGAATCGAATTTCAAAGCCTGTAAAGGTCAAAAGCAGCCTCTGGCCAAACAAGAGGAAGAAGCCATGGGAATTACACCTCTTCAGGAGAGACCACTGAACACAAACAGCCCTTGTGAAGTTGCATATGCAAAGAGTTGAACCACAAACCTCCGCAGAGTCTGATGGATGAGAAGTAATAACTCACCCCTAGGACAGGCAGAGACCAGGAATGCTAGGCTGATGCAGTTTCACTTTGCCTGATTTTATTCTTTCAGGTTTGGCACTAGCCTCTCTTGAGGTAGGGCTGTGGGCATCCATTTTCATCACTGCATAAGCCAGGTCAGACTCTGCAGGTGTGAAAAGCCCTGTGGTGATAGCACTTACCCTCCTTAAGTAAGTGCAGGAGATGGTGAGTCTGGGAGAACTAACACAAGAACTTGCCACAGTTCAGAAGCCTCCCCCTCCTTCACAAAATTAGTCTCTTTGAATTACAGCTAATACTAATTCTGTTTTCTGTATGGAACAGTGCAGACCTATGTGATTTTCCAAAGGAATTGATTAAAAAGTGCCCTGCTGTCACTGGTTTAAGCTCTTGCCACCCTGAGTGGAATTCAATGGGTAAGAATAAGGACAATCATGCAAATATTCAGAATAAAGTGCTAAAGCAAGACATTATGTTGGCTGTCTTACTCAAGACAAATATGGCACTAAAGTGTATCTTATTGTATTACTTACCTAATCATCAGATTTCTAGCTATTTCACACATTTCAGGGGAAAAATATTCTTTGATGACTTTTTCTGTTTCATGGGGTTTTTGTATCTTGCTACCAGATAAAAAGCCCCAAATAACAGCAAGCAAACAAACAACCCTCAAACAAAACAAAACAAAAAATAGGCATCACAAGTTGAGAATTTCTTCTCTCAGAAGAGAGAGAAAATGGACTAATAAAAATTGTCTTATGAACATTGTCTGGGGTGAAAAGTGTGAATTTTAAAGCCTACTAACTTGCAGTTTATCCAATATTTGATGCCTTTTGATTATGCAGTCCTTTGTCTTTAGAAGCAGACTGCCTAGTTGTAGTAAGACCTATTAGATCCAGGGTCAATAAGCTTGTCTGGGGATTGGGAAGGATGAACTGGTGTCCCCTTTTCCTGAGCACTGTACCTCTGTGGCTGTGGGCCACAGAAGAAGACATCTCTTCCTCTGAGGTTGCTGCTCCTTGGTGGCAGGTGCTCACGGCTTTGCCTGCAAGAAATGGAATAGGAACCTGACAAAATTCAGCAAGGGCAAGTGCCAAGTCCTGCATCTGAGATAGACTAGTCCTTTGTGCTAATCCAGGCTGAGGTCTGCCTGGCTGGGGAGGCAGCTCTGCTGAGAAGCCCATAAGATGTTGGCTGAACATGAGCCAGGGTGTCTTATGCCATTAAGGAAGGTAAATGACATGCTGGGGTCTATCAACAGCAGAAAAGCCAGTAGATTATATTCCCCCTTTATTTTACACTATGCTTGAGCACTTATACAAAACTGCATCCAGATTTGGACCCCCACTACTGCTAAAACATGAATAACCTGCAGCAAGTTCAGTGGGGTGCCCCAAGACAGGCATGGCTGGAGCCCTTGCCCAGTGAGAAGAGGCTGAGGGAGCTGGGCTTGTGTGGCCAGGGAAGGGATGGCTCCAGGGGGACCTGCCAGTGCCTGTGGGGAGGCCACTGAAAAGAGGGCCATGCTCTTGTGTGCTGAGAGGATGAGGGGGAATAAGCTGAAAAAAGAGACATTAAGACTTTACGTAAAGAGCACTTTCACAGTGAGGACACTTCAGCAGCAGATGAAGATGAGGTTTGTAGTCCCCATCCTTGGGGATTTCCAGACTGTATAAACCCCAGAGCAGGTATTCAAGCTTGGCCTGCTTTGAGCAGGAGGCTGGCTGAGAGGTCTCCTGCTATCCCTTTCATCCTGGTCATTCTGTGAGCATGTGGTTTTTAACCAGCAGTGGACCTGCTTGATGCTGGAGTAATTTCAGTGCTCAGTAAAAGCAGCACACTCACTTCCTGGCTAAAACATCATCTGGAAACTTCTGCACACAAGCCACTTACATCAAAATGGAATTTTAAAATGAGAGAAATGCAAAATGAAAAAATCAGCATGTTATTGAATTTGCAGGGAACCCTGACAAGGGGGAGAGAGAATGATGCACCTGACTCCATCTTATCAGAAGGCTAAATAATGACTTTATTATACTATACTTTATTATTCCATACTATATTACACTGCATCTAAACTGAATCTGCCGAGCACTCAACCCTGCACACAGCTGCTCTGGATCTCGTGACTGTCCACGGACAGTCCCGACACACACACTCTTGGCCCTGAAACAAAACATCATGACTTTGGGTAAACAATCTCCATATTGCCTTCTACTTTTGCACAAACACGGGCACAGGAAATGAGATAAGAATATTCTTGGGAAGAATTGTGCCTTACTTTTCTCTGTGAAGAGAAATGTGGGGCTACAGCATGTAGCTGAAATTAGTTTGATGAATTATTTTGATGAACTCATCTTCACTTGAAGAGAGTGGGCAAAAGAGAGCACAACTGTCATCTGGATCAGGTTAAACACAGGCAGAGTTGTTGCCCTGCCTGTGTCACAGCCCCCTGTGTGAACAACCTCAGCACCACCCCATTTCAGCTGCCACCACACGGTGCCTGCAAGGAGAAGGGACAAGCAGCACTTTGTGGCTGCCACCTGCGAATCCCTCATTATTGGCAGGTACTTTTCAATGGAGTACTGGGACAGGATAATTGCTGGAGACAGAATTGGCAAGAGCAGTGTATGGGAGGCACATTCAATTGCACATGAGTGTGGTAGGTGAACTATAAAAAAAGCAACCCTGCCATTATCTGTTGAACAGCCGGCAACTCTGGGTCTTCCATTTTGTTTACAGCAGAACGGACAAAGGGCTGGTGGTGTCAGCAGGAAACAGCCTGGGGACCTTGTGCCTTGCAAAGGTAGGATGGATGCCTTCGTGAGCCATAGCTCAAACTTTGGTGACAATAACAGCGAGGCACTGCAAGTTTATTTGCAAGATTAAGTCTAAATGTTGTCCCCAGAGTGCAGTACAAAAACTAATTAATTTTTTTATTCTTTATCATTGAGATCAACATTCATCCATAGGAATTTGCATTTCTATATGACCCTTGTGTAAGCCAGCTTGCATGGGAGGGGGACCAATTTTGAGATTCATCAGTAGTGTTGTCCATCCTACTCAAACATTCCATTTATACTAAATATTTCCAAGCAAGTATAGTTCTACAGCCAGCCTTAGGAGGAAAACATGTACTTATATGAGAAACACAATTACTACTTTTCATTACACAATATTTGTGTCTTACAGCTCCTCAGCTGTATGGATTCCTCAATATCTAATTCAAGAAGTGAGTTTACACTGCAGTCTTCCACCGATTGAGAGCATTGGCTGGGCTTTTGAATCAGGCATTTTAGCAGACTTTGGCTTCAAGTCATAGACATCTTTACACCTCAGCACTTCTTTGGTTTCCAACAGGTTCATTCATCAGTTTGAGCACTCAAAATTATTACTTGAGAATGTTATTAGGTGGGGAGAAGTGAAAACACTTGTAGAGTGAAAACGTAGGCCCCCAGGACATAAAAGTAAGAGAGAGGTTGAAAAAGTATTTTAGTGGGAAAAAATACCTTGCCATCAAATCTGCAATTCACAACCTCCCCATATAAAAATTTTGCCAGACAAATCTCCTTTCAATCTCCAAGTTCTTGTGTAAGCGCTGAGGAATATTCCTTATAAAAGAAAGCTGTTGAAGGGAAGTGTGCTACCCTCTGGTTTGGCTTCTAATACAAGGAATGAGTGACATGGGGCTGGGAGCCTAGAGACCACAGGCATGTCAAATGGGAATGTGCTGGAACCATGTGGGAGCAGAAGGAACTGGGAGAGAAGGTGCACTGCAGCTGTTGGCCATGAGCAGCAGGCTGCAGCCATGCAGGAGCATTTCCTTCATTCCAGACTCATCGTCCATTGACCTCTAGAAAATTGAGTCCTTATCTAAAGAGTCAACTTCTAATATTGTTAGTCCTTTTGGGTCACTCTAGCCTCAGGTGGTCCAACTACCTACCAAGCCAGCAACTTTCTCCTGTGCTACTGGGAAGAGCAAATGTTTTTCATTCCTTCAACACAGCACTATGAGGGAAAACCTCTTCATAAATTGCATGTAGGCTTCTATACTGGCCAAATTCACAGATGTTTCAGAGGTATGCAGAAAGTCAGTACACCTGACTCACCAGTTTTTGTGGGCGTTTTCTACTGTTTACATTTTTTCTGGCTTGAATTTGCCTGGGATACAGAGTCTTTCAGTGGAAGTCAGAAATATCTATAGGTCTTCCTGTGTAAAGACTGAGCAAAAAGTCAGCCTAAACAGAGCTTCCAAAGCTAACAGCTTTCCTTATTAACTCTTATTATCCAACATGCTGCATTTTGTATGGGGAAAAAATTCTAAAATATGGGAGAGGGAGCAAAACTGAGACAAACAAAAAAAAAAAAAACAATCACACTTTGAAATCCATCCCTTTGGCAGCAGTCCCTTTCTCATTTTGGCAGACAGAGAATTGCTGGCAGGACTAGTGAGGGAAGGGTAAAAGACAAATGGTTCATGATGAATCCTTTAACTAAGCTGATATTTCAACACAGCACTTGCCAGCATTTTTCTTTGGCATGTGCTTTATAGAACGAGCATGACAACCACTTCAGCATTGTTAATATATTGGCATTACCTGGTTTATTATTCATCTCCCTCTGAGTCAGACCCCAGACTTTCAGGAGACTATTGCATAGCAGAAGCCCCTTTTTATCTTCCTAGCATTTATTTCCCTGGGTGCAAAAATGAAACTAAACTGTGAGATCATGATTTACAAAACCCAACAAGCTCGCTTTTTAAAATTTGTGTATTAATTATCAGGATATTATCCTTTGTAATACTAGTAATGTAAATACCACCTTTCAAGATGAAGGTTTATTAAACAACTCCACTGTCTGGGTGAATCAGTTCCAGTAAGACAAAAATAAAGATCACAAATTCTTAAAAAATTAAAAAAAAAAATGTGGACTAGGAGGTAATTTTGGAGTTTTATCTTGTTTTTTTTTTTTTTTTTGTCCTGGAAAAAAAGCCTTCAGGTTTCAGGAGAAAAAGTGAATAGATCAAGATGAAAACAAAATACTTCAAACTCTGTAAGAAAACAAAACAAAACCAAACCAAACCAAACAAACAAAACAAAAAAAAAAAAAACCACCAAAAATAAAAAAAGCATAAGCCCAAACCAATCTGTAAGCTGAATATATTTTTTGTGGCATTTAATTACAATATTTTCATTGACTTGAACGGGTCCAACAGAATAGACTACATACACGACAATTCATTGAATCAATAAATTTGAATTTAAAAAATAGTTACATTCAAAAACTTAAAGAAAAGATTAGAATACAAAATGGGGGTTTTCTATTCATTCAGTCATTCATTTCTCCTTTATTTTTTCCTTCCTTTCTTGCTAAAAACTTAACTCATTGTCTTTTAACAAGTTTAATTTTGTGTTCTAAAGTTGCCACAGGTGGCATTTCACCACATCTACATCTTTTGCAGAAGACACTGCATTCTCTAGGAACCAGCCCATGAGCACTTACCAATCAATAAATACCTGCATGATGAAGTATGTACCACCACAGAGGATGGTCAGAAAGACCTCGCCAGACATTTTTTAATTAAACTGTTTATGTTTAATTGTATGTATTCCTTATAAATGCATCTTTCTCCAGTACAGCATGATACTCTAAAAATTACAGGTGAGGTAATAACTGAAGGAAATGCAGTGAGATATGTGCAATGCAGTGTTCAATTTTCTGGCCAGAGAGCAAAATTAGTTCTCCTCCTTTCTCACAGGCTACCTTTATTTCCCATCCCTGCTAATAGAAGAATAAACTTATAAAAAAAAAACTACAAACTTAATCTTCTCAAATACTGATACTTCAGACTTTATTCCAGGAACTTCTGGGGTTTTCACAAAAAGAGATTAAAAAAAAAAGGGTTGGATATTTTTTCCTTATTTGAATTGACTCTAATGCTAAAATTTATTAATAGAAAGAAACTAAAATGTGGGTGCCTAAAAAGGCAATATGGATTAGTTCAACAAGCTATGGAGAGCATGAATAACAAACCATATATTTTTCCTGCCGTGACAGGGCACTGCATAAAAACACTAGGGGATGGATGGAAACAATGTGCTGGTGAGAGTGACAATAAAACAGAGATGACAGCGTAAAGAGAGAATGATGAATGTATTAACACAGGTAGGGGGGTTAGATAAAAGATCACAGGGAATAGCAGAAAATTCACTCTAAGCAGATCCTGAATAGTCTAACAGGAAATAGTGCTGTTGTTAGGTGTGGATTTGATAGGGAATGTGGTGACAACAGAGAGTGAAGAAATCTTTGAATTTATAAGGAGAGATTTATATTTATTCCTCTGGATATACATTTATAGATATTTATACTAAATATATATTTTGATATCCCTGTAATAAATTTCTATAACCAAATGATAAACTGTATTTATTGTAGTAAACACCCTTTGCCTGCCTTACCTGTGCTACATTCTCTTTTTCTTTTCAGCTAGTGATTTCTCTAAGCAGCTCAGAACTGCTGTCAGAATTGTTGAAACCTGCCAGAATTTTTTTTCTTCTTTTCTTCCCAAACACCTCCAGAGATGGGGAATTCTCCTCCTCTGCTGCATTCTGCTTTGAAGTACCTGTCTTTAATTACCCCATTTTGTATTAGTTTAGATTTAAAGGTCCAATTTCTCTTATCTATCAAAGATGAGAAAAGCAGGGGAATTGAGGCTGTTATTATAAGAAAAACTGGCATTAACATAATACAGAGATTTCTTGAAAATGTTAGTCCTAAACAGTTGAAAGAAAGATGTTAGTCTATAAAAGAAAGTTACAAAACCAACCATTTTCTTAAGTCTTGATTTTAATTTCAAAAGATTCCTAACAGTAAATCTATTAAAGTTACATATTCTTGGCTAATGGCTACTTGCCTGGGATTAGTTTCTAAAACTGTTTTTTTTCAACAGTTGAACCAGCAAAGATGAAAAACCAATCGGCTTTAGTAGGCTTTATATTAGGTCCTTAGATGTAAATAGTTCAACATAATTTTATTTTATTGCTTGTTAGCACTCTCATGTTTTCATGCCTTACGGTCGCTCAATGAGAGGTTCTTTTAAAAACCTTTCTCTTTATGTCACTATTTTCCATAAAATAATATTAGAGATGTAGAGATCCCTGATTGCCTTTTTCAAAATGCATGTCATGTACTTGGGGCATTTGTTTGATATTGAATGGAACGCAGCAGCACTACCTAGAAATCAAGGAGGAGAACTGAAAGACACCAATTTCTTCTGATGCTATAAGTAGCTTTTAGACAGATTACTCAAAGAGGAAGAAAAAAATTACCAAACTGAACCCCACAGCACATGCCCACGCACAAATTAGGCAAAATTTGCTGTGACAGTTTCAGTATTGCCAAATGCTGTTCAGGGTTGCAGACTTATGTTTTATTATTTCCTTCACACACAACATTTTTAATACTATGGGTCAGATTTTCACCATTCAGTGGCATCTTTTTGTCAGCAGTGATTCAGTAGACAAGCAAGGCTTGATAAGCCGTCAGCAAGGGACATCACATTTGCACAAAATCACAATCACTCTGAAACAGATTAAAACCTGTAAGGCTAAGCATAAGAAAAAGGACACTTAAAACTTCCAGAATTTGTGCATTACAGTATGAATGGGGGTTTCAGCAGACTAGTCAGAAAGGATTACTCTAGAAAAGAAAATGTTTGTCTTGGAGACTTTTTTATTGACCTGTGATATGCTTTTGGTTTGAAAGACATGTTAAACAAAGAGAGCGCCAGTCTTTCAAAACTCTCACAGCTCTATAAATAACTCCACATAAAATGTACAGTATGTATAAACAGCATGACAAAGATTTTCTGACAGTATTTTCTCTACAGAAAAAGTAAAGTCAAAACATCCCATTGATGGCAGCTATTTTGAAGAATTCCTAAGAATACGAGTGCTTACGAGCTGGCAAACTCTCTGTGAGTGAGAGTGAGTATAAACAATGAACTTTTATGAGGTTGTAGCCATTCCATCAAGATCCAAATGCAGCTTGGATGGACCTTAGCCAAGAAGTGGCTGCTCAGCATTTAGTAAAGCGTCAGCTAAGGGAACCGCAGAAAGAACCAAACTGTTCCAGCAGTAAAACTATCTGCCAGCAACATTTTTGAGAGTTCACCATCTGGGTCCTGCAGCCATCAATCAGACTCAATGTGTCACCCCAGCTGTCCTTCAAGGCTCCTCATAGTCAAGGTAGAGCAGTTGTGAGAAAATAAAACACAAAAATTGAGAGAGCACAGCTGTTGAAAGCTCGAGTAAGTCAGCAGGCAAATCAACTCCCAAGTATTAAATAGCACACAATTGCTTCTCTAAATCTAAAGATTGACCACTTGCATGTCTGAAATTACCTGTTTTCTGTACTACATAATGATATTTTATTTGACTATGCTGTTTTAGTGGATTTGGGGTTGTTTCATAAATGCATCCATAAGTCTCTTTTACTTTTCTGGGAAATCAATCCACAAATCCCAGATCTATAAGGTATTTTTTTTTATAGGTTAATGTGTAAGGGCTCTACTCATTGACTCTTATTGTGATTTCTACTTGTTAAAATTAGACACTAATATTGAACATTTTGACTGGAGACAAGCTCTGAAAAACTCTGCCATTGTGAATCTCCCATCTGACCAAAAATTAGGGCCTTTAAAATATGTGTGCATGGTTGGAAATGTTCCCTTGGAAGTGGAAATAATTTAAGTAGCAGTTTGTACAAGAACAGAAACTGGAAAGTAGAGATGTAGGAATTTCAGAAGAAACACTAGAATAGGTAGGAGCAGTTATTAAATCAACAATTCAATACCAATGAGCAAATAAAAAAATAGGGGCAACGCAGAACCATTGAGAGAAGAAGCTGATAGTTAAAAAACCAAATCTGGTATTCCAAATGGATTCAAGTGCAGACAGTCAGGAATAAAAGCCAAATCTACAAGCAGAACTGTGAAAATTTAGGGAGAAAAGAAGTTATTTAATTTATTAAACTTGAGAAATAAGAGTAAAATTTCAGTGACCAAAGTGAGAAGTTGAACAAACAAGGAAATAAATAGATTTCTACTGCATTTTTAAAATGGAATTATAGGGAAATAAAGTGGGGGTTCTGTCCAAATATGGTTGATTGCTTTTTCTATCTATGCTACATTGCAAAATACCTCCAATATTTCTTTCACACTTTCACGATGTTTCAAATGCCTGGTTAGTGAAGACAGTTTCTTTTGTTTATTTTTTTTCAATAGCTGACTTCGCTTTATGGCTTTTGGTTTTAACAAATGGTTTTAATAAAAATATATGCACTGGCATCCAAGGTTTGTTCTAGCATACAATTTAGATGCAATCTTCTCCATATAAGGGCTTTACTTAATGTCCATCTATAAAAGTCTAGGCCTGGAGCAGATAAACAGTGTTCTGTAGAAATAATAAAAAAAAATTTCATGAGCACTAGTTTTTCTATTCTTTTCTTTTTTAGTGTTTAGAAAGATTTACTGTATTATAGTTATTCAACATTAAATTTTTACAAAGCCGAGCTGCAGATGGTGAGACTGTGCATAAGAGTTAAAAATTCTCTATTCCAGGTTTTTCAAACAAATATTTATGTGTCAGGATTTTAAAGTAAGTGAATAATAATCACATAATCATAGAACCATTTGTCTTGCAAGGGACCACATGGTATCACCTACTCTAGCTCAGGTAGACAAGACTGTGCCTTTTTTGTGCTGTAGCTCCATATACTGCAAAACAAACTCAGGGGTGCTCAGATGCTTCAGAAGATATAGACTGAGGAGAAGAATGAGAAATGGCAAAAGAGAAACACAGAAGAGGAGGATGAAAAGGACCCCAGTGACCTGTTTTTACAGGCAGATGTTTCCTAGCCTGTCTCAGGATTTCCATTGCAAACTTTCACAAAACCTTTGGAGGCCTGGACATCAGCTTATATCTCATGACAAATGAGATTCTTATAGGTGAGGTTTCCTAGCATTTATCTGAGTTTTCAAGGGGGAGCTAAGAAGAACACAGGAAGTTATGGTTTTAAAGACGTTTTTGGCAGAATACGGTAAAACAACTAAAGTGCACACGGTTTTAAAAAAAACACTTGACATTTGTTTAAAATGCACTTCCAAAGCATTATCATCATTAAAACTTATCAGAAAAAGAATGTACTGCAAAAACCCACACAACATTTCAAGTGGATTGGCTGCTTTCATGAAGCTGTGATTTAATGTATTGTCACTGTTAACTGGTGTCTCACCTACGTGCTTACTGGAGAGCAGAGGGATTCCATATCATTTAAAAGATGGTTTAGAATAGCAATAACTTTTGCACACACATCATTTAGCATCAGCCAAGAGAGTTTGTACTGTCCTTCCTACATCTGTGTAATTTTTAGAATAAAAGTGGAAAATGCCTTTGGCAAAAACAAGGAATAAAAAACCTCCCTTGCTATACAGCAAATAAACAGAAAAAGACTTTACATGAGGACACATACCTACTACTGCTTTTCAACCAAGTAGCATAGCTTCTGCCCACTACAAAGCTTGCATGACTTGTGTTTTGATATCAAAAATATTGACATCCTGATCAAAGTAATTGGACTGTATTCTGCCCGGTTGTGGCTGTTATCAGAGAGCAAAGCCTACTTTTCATTGATTCCTGCTGATTTCATGCCAATATGAAGGCACGACAGAAATAATGACAATGCAGCGTATTTTTATTTTGAAAAGAACAATCTGTCCACTCTTGTTCCCTCTGGGCTCAAATAGCAACCAGCACATCCAAATAGAGGGGAGAAGATGGCACCAAATGAGTTTACGTGTTAAATGGCATTTTATTTTGTCAGATTCCTCCATAAGTCATTAACTATTGTATTCTCTCTCACAGTTAATAGCCTGGTCCCTGCAAAGAAATTACATACCTATTCTGCAAAGGAAAATGAAGGCTGAGTTACACATATATTCAAAAGTTGCATGAAATATTTATTTTCATTGTTTTATATAAAACACAGGGACCACTGTGGGTGTTTATCATACACACGAACACAGAAGCTGGAAGAATTACACTATTTAAATCCCAAATCAAACCTAATTCTTTCAAATACTACTCTTTCCTTTTAATTCTTTCAAATACTACTCTTTCCTTTTAATTTAATTAAATACAAGCTTTATCACTCCCCTATGAGTCAAGATAATTAAAGAAAGACCCATATTTGTCAGTTAATCTCAGAAATGTTCTAATGAGTGAATAAGAATCATTTGTAATTAACATGCTAATTGCTTGTATGCAAATGGCCTGTTGTTCAAGTGGTTTAAAAAGTGCTTGAAAACAGTTTGTTTGCCTTCCCTCTTAAGCAGACTAAACATTCCCACTTGCAGTCTTATTTACATTATTAATTTGCTTAGCAAATATTTTTTTAATAGCTAGTGCCAATAGAAGGAGTGGAAGCCTTGTTTGGAGAGCTCTTGTGAAGAGTGCTATTTTCTCCAGTTCAAGCAGATGAGCAGACTGAAATGTGAGGTTTTCAGGCACATAATAGACCCTTGGCTTATCAAAGCCTCTTATCTGATTGGAAAAAAAATCAAAGGTAAACTTCACAGCTCATGGAATTAAAAGACAAATGAGATGTCATAATTATCAAAGTGGCTAATTTAGAAAATTAAGCCATTCACATAGGTGACATAATTGCTTGTCACAATCACTCTTTTTCTCATTAGCCCTCTCTTCAGTACCTACCATACAGTAGAACATTCTTTAGACTTGGAAAATATTGCCTATACTGTAATCCCTTAATAGCATAGCCCCTGAAATTAGTGCAAAAATATACTTAATAGCTTCATTGATGTGATATATTTGGGGGATTCTCTGTTTGATCACGTCTCACATTGTAAAATCTGTTATTTGGAATTTGGAGTATTTTATTGGGTTTTTCTCCATCTTCTTTTAAAATTAGGCAATTTAAAATTAATCATCTAATTATGATGGAGGACTTAATTCGCCAACATGCCATATGCAAATCCTTTTGACAGGATTACATTTCCATCTCATAAGGTAGCTTTAACATATAAGTATTATTATGTATTTAACCATTGTGGCTAAAAGATTAAATTGTCCTAAATTGTGGATGTATAGGAAAAATACCTTATCCTCTATAGAGTAATGCATCTTTCAAATATTTTATGTTGCTTTCAGTCAGTTTAAAATAATACCCAAAATAATATTCTTTATAAGAAAGTAATTTTCAGGAAGTAGGTGCACTTCCCTGACAATCATATTGTTTATGAGTCAGAAAGTACAGAAATTATTAATGACAATTTCTAAGAAAGGAAATGAGTCTGGTTTGCTATGCGGGTTTCAAGGCATGACATTGTAAATGGGCAAGGTTAAACATTTTGGATTAAAAACATGACTGTGAGATTGATTAGGGTCCTACAGTCTTGTAAAGTTGGTAGAACATAGCTGACATGACTTATAGTTTGCTGAATTCAGAGAGATTACATTGATGCCATTCATTTGAGGAGATAGTTCATCCTGGATGCATACAGTGAAGCTGTCATCTGTGCGTTTCACAAATATTCATGTGACTAACATGTTTTGATTAGACTAACACTGAACCACACCATTGAACGGGTCATGTGTCTGAAGCACTGTGACAAAGTCTGTGTCAAAAAACACAGAACAAAAACTGGAAATAAAATAAAGCCAAAAACTCAACCTTATCTGTTAAAGCTTTCTGTGTGCCACTCCTCTGAATATTTGGCATACTTGACATATGGAGTACTGAAGCTCATATCTTATAGCAAGCAATTAGGCTTCTGACTGTAATAAAAGAAAGTTAATATATCATTAGCTCAATTATAAACAGTTCTAACTTTGGTCTGTACAAACAGACTCCTATACAGTTTGCATGAATGTGCTTATTTAGAAATAAGGTCCATCCTGCCCTTTATTTTCCACCCATGGCTGGGCAGGATTGCAACCGAGTACTCCCAGAAGGGAATTTGTTTCAGCTGACAGTTCCTCAAAAGTGAATGGAAAGCAAGAGGTTCTATTTCCAAAAAAAAAAAAAAAAAAAAAACAAAAAAAACAACTTTCTTCAATGGACTGCAGTAGTCTTTAGAACATCTCCTTGTTTTAGAAAATTATGTTAGGACTGATGATTCATGGTTTATTTGGCCTGACAACACTCCAGTTATGCTTCCTTGGCTCATTGCAGGGGTAGTCACTCCATTTAAGCCCTCCTGACCAGAAGGCATAGGAGCCGTTCCAGATCCATTTCTTCCACAAAAAATTGTTGACACCAATTCTTTTCCCTAATCTTCTCTACAGTTTCCTACCTTCTCACTACGATTGTTTTTTCCCGAGTCCTTCAGTTTGTTCACAACAAAGAAGGCAAGCATTCTAAACCAACATTTTAAACACATTCCCCCATTCCCCCTGTTCATATGCAAAAAGAGCTATTTACAGGTCCATACAAAAGTAGCAAAAAACACTTGTGCATAAAAACATTTGGTTTCATTTCCTCTCCTCTATAGAAGTGCTCTGACTTTCCCAGCCTTTTTTTATCCTGCATCCTTTTGATCCCCACAGTCTCATCTCCTGCCTAACTTCAGGTTCTCCTTTCATGCCCAGGGCAGTCCTTCTTTAGTTTAGACCCCTTGGCCTAGAGAGCCAAGTGACCACTCCCATTTTGAACCTCTCTATCTAAAGAACTTTTTCTTCTGTTCTCCTGCTTTACGTAGTTGGTTGCATCTGATGCCTAGAGAGGCTGCCTAGAGCAGAGGCTAGACAGTGTTAAAGGAATAAAGGAAGTATTTATTAAAAAGGCCCTCAAAGGATACACCTTGGGCAGTACAAGCACCCTGCTGTGGCTACACCCAGGATGGATGATGGGTCATGAATTTTCACACTTTTGTAAGTTTTGGTGTATTTACATATTGGGGTTAATTGTCCAATTACAGCTTCAGGTTATGAAGTCCCATCCTCCCCGATTGCTCTCCTCAATTTGCTGTTTACATACACTTTTTTGGGCCTGAAGCTGCAACAGTGTCCTTTGCTCTCAGGCTGGAAAAGGATTTGTCTGACTAAACTGTGATGAGAACTTGCCAACGCCTTATATGAAGTTCAGAGTTATGTAGTAATGCAGTACAGAATCTGGAAAATATACAAGCTAAAACTTAAGGCATCACATCCAGCTCTGCTCTCAATCCCAAGGGCAGGCATGACATGTTAAATTCACATCAGCTTATATCCACAGCTATCTCTGAACCACGACTTGCTCAGTCTTTTGTCATGCTTATTCTTTTCCAAGTCACTTATCCCATGTTAACAACTTTTTCTCTTGTTCTGTGGCTGCCTCTGGATAACATATGTGAGAAGTGACACAGACCCTGTCAGAAATTCTTAACATCCATAGCTATAGTTACATGAAAGGTTCATAAAAACAGAACTTGTAAGTTATGCATAAATTTTCTGACTGAATAAGTACTAGGTATCTACTGTTTTCTAGAAGACATTTTCTTGCAATAAATATTTTCCATCAGTATCTGTCTGGTTTGAGGGAGAAGGAAAGGAGGTTAAAGGTACAAGGCTGTTCTATAGTTCTTCCATCACCTGTCATGATGAGGGTAAGGTTCCGATCTCATTGCATTGGAAACTCCTGAGACAATTTTTTTAAGCAGTTCAGCCTCTACTGGTTTAACAGGTTGTGGACACTGGTCAGCTATTTTAGGTTTGAAGATATCAACACTGACCTTCAGAAGTGTCACTTCATTCAATGGACAGGCACCAAATGGTGATGTGACAGACACAAGTGGCAGTCAGCCACCCCAGGAAACAAAAAACATCTAAACATCTTGCTTTGACATAGCTTTCAGTACTGGGAACAACCTTCTTATTCAGCTTAAAAAGAAAAGCTGACTTGGAGCATCTGCAATGTCTTACAAAGCAATCAGGCCTAAATAACCAGTAACAGCACCCTTTGTGATTTGGTGACTTGCTTTGATCCCATTCTCATAATAATTTTGCATCAAAAAAATTTCATTTAGATGGCACTGAGGTTGTGATTTCAGTAGAAGACTGATATTACCTTCATAAAAGTGCATGTAAACTAATTAAACAATTGTTAAACAATTGTTATATCTGCCTTTTTAGGGTAACAACATAAATGTATTTTAAGGGGAACACAGAATTACCACCTAAGAAAACAAAGACTAGTGTAAAACAGCTGCAAATGGTGACTGATGATCATTATGCTAATCCTAATACTATTGTTCCCAAATATGCATTTCTGTCTCTCAGAGGCCTTTAATGCTAAATAGCCTCCAGTTTATTAACAGGTTAATTCAGGAACTCATCTTGTGAGAGAGCTGATTTCAAGAACTAGGCTATATCTGTGTGTACCTGTAGTTTATATGGTGATAATATCAAAACAAAAGAATAATCTGTCTCATGCTGGCTACTCTGGAAAAAGTGTATTAATTTTGGGTGTCTCTGACTTGGCTAACTCGTGCTTGCAGTTCTATATTCCATGCTTAATCATTCATGCTCAATATTTCTTGCAATGATTTTGAAACAGAAGTGCCTACAACCAAAAGTAAACATTTGTGCCTTTCCTTTATTCACTGAACTTTCCAATCAAAATATTTAGGATGTTTGAAAGTTATGCCATACACCTGACTCAGCAGCTGGCCTTTAAGGGCTCTCTGCACCTTCTCCCTTCTCTCGACAAGTATTTTTAAATTACTGAGCTAAGTCTACTGCCATTTATTGTAGCAGATATCTATACTAACTTTATGATGCTTTGGACTGGTTTGGTGTCCTTTACTTACTGAAATTATTCAACTCAAGCATAGCAACAGTATTTGGAGGGAGTGATTACTCAGTCCCACAGCAGTTAATTTCATAAAAAAATATGACAAAACTACATTCCGTGAAATTTTTGAATGAAATCCATGTAATCTCCTAAGAAAATCACAAAATATAAATAAAAGATGGACTTAAATGAGTAATAGAAGCAAAGGTGGAAAACAGAGGGTCCATGGAATCCATTTAATGACATTGAAGGCTTGGGCATGCTGAGGTACAACTCATTAGCATTGTGATTACTATGACTGAAATGGTCCTAAGGCTGGACAGATTCATATTTCTCAAGGGACTGGAGCTCTAGACAAGGCTGAAGAGCTCAAATGTCACATATTTCCCAGTGCAGGTTCACCCAACAGGTCAAAGTGGTGAATAGACCTTATCTCTAAGTGAATCCAAGTAAACAGGGGACAAATTATAGCACAGACTCCTGCAATAGCAGAAGGAGTAATGATTTTAAACAAAGAGAGTATCAATTTAAATTAGATTGGAAGAATTTCTTTTATGATGAAGGTGGTAGAACACTGGAACAGATTGCCTAGAGTGGAGGTGGATGCCACATCCCTGAAAATATTCACCATCCGCCTGTATGGGGCTCTGAGCAACCTGATCTAGTTGAAGACATCTCTGCTCATTGCAGGGCTGTTGGATTAGATGATCTTTGGAGGACCCTTCCAACCCAAACTGTTCTTGGGTTCTGTGATAACCAAAGTACTCAGGAGGGAAGCTGGAGGACCACATAGTTCCTAGAAGCTTCTAGGTACATAAAGCAGCTGGAAGAAACAGAGGAAACTTCTGTCAGGAGGACTGCTATATATTTGACTCCTCTGCTGTTTTTCAGCTTTTTAGCAGCTACTACTCAATTGATCAGGATATTTTGACTTTTCTTACTAGATATGTTTCCTTTGCATACAATTTTTATACCCCCATTTGTTCATTATGGGTAAAGTACAACACTCATGCTAAAGTGGTTCAGACTAGTAACAACCAAATTTCCCACAGGCTGCTGATCTAGATCTCCTGTCTTTTGATATTCCATTCTCTGTTGGCAAAATGTCTCAAACATCTCAGCAGTCAGCAAGAGTTTGGAAGCAGGTGCCGATTTTCACCTCTTCTAGTGTCAGAAATTATCATCTAGATGGCATGTTGTCTATAGAGCTGAAGTTAAATCAAACTGAGAGTTGGCATTTTTCTCTTCCACTAGACCTGCAGCAAGACAAGGTCAGTTGGAGGAACACTTACACCACACGTGCCTCTAGGTGAGGAAGATTGGCTTCACGGGCAGAACTGCTTAAAGACCCAAAAAGTGAAAAGCAGCTATAGTTTGTAGTCCTGCAGTTAAGGCAGGGAGGGAGGGAGGCTCACTGAATGCTGAGTGAGACATGCAAAATTCCTGTGGAGACACCAAAGCAGCTAAAAAGCTAACTGAAAGTACAGTGCCTCCTCTTCATCATTTCCCAGAGTGCAGAAGAGGACACTGGACAAACTTCCTGATGAATAGGACCGCTTTTGAAACAGTGCAGAAATGTGTCCTTGGCACTGCATAAATGAGACAGACATGTCTTCTGTGTAAATACTGTTCTCTGGTCTTTATTTTGACATTTACTCCAGTTTAATCAACTAGGTTTTAAAGCACATTTGCTTTGATTAAAACTGGGATTGGCCTTGCAATAAAGATGGGCTCTCCAGTGGCTCATTTTGGAAACCCCCTGAACAGTGATCAGATATATTTATGATGCCCTTTAGCTGCATGTTTGATTTCCTTGACATAAAAAGAGGGGGAGGGAAAAAAAAAAAGGAAAAGCTGCTGACTCTTTAAAGGTTTCTGGGGTTGTTATTGCTGGCCTGCAGCCACACATTCTCTTACATGGCGGATCAAAGACACCAACACTGTAAGAGTCAGTCAGTACAACACAGGCAGTACTTAAACATATTGCTCAAAACATTCCTTTTTGTTTCTTTAAAAGGTCACATTCTGAAAACAGTTCATCTTATTACTTAAATGAAACAGTAATTTTGTGTTCTCTGACACATTGCATTTTTTTCCTGAGGGAAAAAAAACCAGTTTTGATAACATCCTAACCATTAGCTAATAAAATGGTTACATACCTAATGTTTTATTAACAGCCTTTGTTGTAGTTACACGCAAGCATTTTTTTTATTCCCTTGTTCCTTTTCACTGTTATGGTGTGGAAAGCTGGAGACCACAAAGAGTTAAATCATAGTCTATGCTGGGTCCTTATTTAGAAGGAAAAGGTAGTTGTTTTGATGTAGGTCTCTTAGCAACTAGAAATTTAGCTCTTTGTTTATTATAGAATACTTCAATTTTGAAGGAAAGAATTTACATTTCTCATTTGGTTGCTCTCCTTGTCTTGTCCATCTGCCTTGATGCAGTCTAAAACAAAACAAAAAAAGTTGTTTCCAAATATGTGTTACAATATTCTTGAATGACAAGAAAATCTCAATACTCACTATTCAGAGAGGATTGTTTAAAGGAACACTACCTCCAGTGTCTAGCATTTTCAAAAAAAAAAAAAAAAACAAAAACCCAAAAATAACCTTTGTTGCTAAATAAATTTTACCATTTTATAGTGATCTAGTTTTAGTATAAGATACTATTTTTAAGGGATGATTGATAAAAAAAAGAAAAGCAAAGCATCTTAGTGCACAGAATTATACAGTTAAGACAAATAACTAAATATTTTCTTTCAAGCCTTCGAACAGGTTAGAATAGTGGCATATTTAAACAATTTGTGGAATTTTTTCCCAGATGGAATCCTGTGTCAGAACTAAATTATCATCTTGTTGCTGTAAAGACCGTTTCTGTGTTTGAATGCCGTGTTTTGATGGAAAACTAATATTTAATTTTGCAGGAAAACCCCACATATCAATTGAACAATAAAACCCAGAATGTAAGTTATACTTCCATTAGGTTGAGATGACCTAACAGCTTTTCCAGCAGGAGAAAGAAAAGTATAATTTTGTGTGAATGAAGGCAGTTACGAAAAAAAGCTACAAAATATGAGGCCAAAATTTCACAGTCTTCATCAGTGTTTTCTGAGGATACAGATAAGACCAGGGGGTCTTAACTGAACTAATCCCAGATACACTCAAATGGTGGAGAAATTGAGGAAAGGAAGGTCGTATGGAGGTATTCTCTACATTGTCTGCAATACAGTTGTCACTTGTACAGAGAAGGGTGTCTGGGTACCTGCTTCACAGACTTTAAGTAACAAAACTTATCTGTTAGATCTATTCAGTTTGTGCTTGGGTCAAGGAAAAGCAGCCTGCTGCAGCCTTGCCAAGAGGAGGACAGTTCAGCCAGAAATAGAGGTGGTGAGGGCCATGGCTTGATTTTGTATTCTACCTTTTCCTAAGCTGACAATATGGAAGGAAAATTCCAGTTGACCTTATGGCATTTTTTTTAATTAGACAGGTCTAATATACAATATAACTTGGGGCTTGCATTTTAATACCGAAAACATTATATTCTAGGCTTAATAAAATTATAATAAAAATAAAAATATGCGGCTGCCCCTGGTCATGTGTAAATTTATGGTGTCTGCATGCTTGATCAAGTAAACATTTACCTGTGTGACCACAGTTAGTCCCAGCTGTCCATTAATTTCACACCCTTGAAGGTGAAAAACTGACACATGTAGAGTTTTAGGAACGGGGTCTAGTGTTGGTGTTCACACTGACCTGCTGCTGTTCAGAAATGTCAGGGCACAAACATGATCAGTGGGCTGTACACCTCTCTGATGAGGAAAGGCTGAGACAGCTGGGGCTGTACAGCACAGAGAAGAGCTCCAAACGATCTTACAGCACCTTCCAGCACCTCAGGAGAGCTTACACAAAAAGGAGGAAGAGGGACTTGGTCTATGGGCAGATAGTGACAGGGCAAGAGGCAATGGTTTAAAACTGGAAGAGTGTAAGTTTAGATTAGCTGTAAGAAAGAAATTATTTTCTCAGAGGGTGTGCAAGTGCTGGAAATGTTGCATAGAGAGGTGGTGGATTCCCATCCCTGGAAGCATTCAAGGCCAGGTTGGATGGGGTTCTGAGCAACCTGATCAAGTACAAGGTGCTCTTGTCCATGGTAGGGGAGCTGGTACTAGATGATTTGTGGATGGCCTTCCAACCCAAAACATTCTATGATTCTAAACATTAGCCAATGAGAAGAACAAAAAATGGACGTATTACTGGAGTTTTTATTATTACAGTATCTGATCTTTTTTATTAGAAGATATTATGACTATATTGTTGGATTTTTCCATTAATAAACAGTTTAAAGTGGTTTAAGACTTTCTTGGGATCAGAAAAGAAACAATTAGTAAGAGCATTCCTGAAATTTTCATATTACCTTTCTAGAAAACTTATTTTGTAATATTAAAACAAAATTGAAAGTTGCTGAAGTATTTGAAAAATTGCATGGTATTACAGAAATCAATAGATGCCATAATGACAGCTGCACACAGCATTTCTCTCAACACACATTTTCAGACTGAGCTTGTGAAGATGCATTTCTTCCATTTTGGCATTTATTCAGTAATTTGCATGAAAAATCAAGGCAGAGTTTCCATCACCCTTACAATTTTTTTTTTTTTGTTTTGGTTTGTATATTAGAGATATTGTCTCTGGATTATATCCCTGAAAGAATGAGATCAGGACAATAGGAGTTGAGTTTAAAAGGTACAGGAAAGGCTGAAATTCCTAATAAAAAGGGAAAATCAAACCAATATTTCTCTTATATCATGTTATTTTCTGCTCCAGTTGAAAGATTGCTTCTGGAATGTGTAAATACTCAGGTGATGTCTCCAAGTTTGAAAAGTCAGACTGTCAACACACAGGTGTAGTTGTGTGCACAGCCATTGATTTCCTTTGCAATGGAATTCTAACATTTCATATTTCATGGGGATTAGTCTACCCAAGGTAAGAAAGCAAACTCTGGCTTTCCCAATTGTTGTGGTTTAGGAATGGTGCTCTGCAATTTCATGATCCTACTGAGACTCTCCAAACCACACTGCCACTCTTTCAATCCCCTGTTTTCCCTCCCCTTCCCCCTGCAGTGGGCTGGGGAGGAGAATTGAAGGCACAAAAGGTAAAGATCACAGCTTGAAATAAGAATAATTTACTGGAAACAGCAATGAGATAAGAGAACAAACAGTAACAGCCACACTATTAATAAGAATGAGAGAGGCATTCACATGCATTTAGGTTTCTGTTACTGAAACATGATTTGAGGCATCTTAGCAGACAGAAAAACAGTCTAAGAAACCTCACTCCAAATAGTACTGTGTAGGACTACATTCAGAATTCACTAATTAGAAATTTGAAAGCCCAAAACACTCTTACTATGCCAAATTTCATATAATGACTCTTCCTCATGACCAAGTCTCATCGATTTCATGGAATTCCTAAGACAAAGTGGGTTCTCAGAGTTCCAATCCTTCATCTAAATCATGGAAATTTAGCTAATACTATAAAAGCAGGAATTTCAGGTTGACTTTGGGTGCAGCACCAGCATGCTTTTGTTTCCTCAGGAGAAAACTGTAAAATACAGCTGCCATATTTGTAAAGCTCCTTTCTTCTTGCTAATAGACTAAATTACTAGGGCTATGTGGTTGAAACCTGGGACATCCCTACACCTTCCTATGTCTTTGTTGGTTAATTTTACAGGGAACACATTCAGTGTCTGATTAACTGGTCATTAATCATTGATGAGTGTGAAGCTCATTCTTTTAGTAGTGCATTGCCTCCCCTATTTCATGTGCAATAATAATATCCTAAATCCTGACACAGTTGAAGTATAGACAATTTGTATATGTCCATATAAGTAGAGATACACATGCTAAAGACGAGCCTGTTGTTTATGTGGTAGAACTAACAATGAGTTATGGCTCCTAAGAAACAGAATGTCATGTTTCTTTCTCCAAAGAATGGGATTGGCACAGACCTTTGTACTACAGGAACCTATTTCTCATGAAATGAAAATGGATAATTTACAGCATTCCTAATCACACAGAAAATGCCTTGTGTGAAATGCCCTGTATGTGTTAAGAGATTATGGATTTGATAGTGTCAATCTATGAACAGGCACACATAATATAGTGACTCGGTTCAAGGGCTTTATACAGAGAGAGAAAATAAAAAAAAAAAAAGCACAAGTGGTGTAAAATAAAACCTTGCTATATGCCCAATTTGGAGTGAATAGAGTTTTACATGACAGAAGCTTAAAAAGGTTTTCATTTAGAAATTCACGAGAGGATTTGAGAAAAGACTAAAACATATTTAGTATTGATGTACTAAATTGAAGTTGGAATTTAAGTAAAATTATGGAATTATGTTATTTCCCTTTCGATTTGCCTTACTAAATGGTAGATTTCGTCTTACATGGATGAAAGACTTCCCAGCATTTGATTCTGAGTGAACAAGATTTAATATTCAGCATAAAGACTGTGAGAATTTCTGACTATTTCTAGTTCAACAGCCACACTTCACTCATTTCAACTGAGTTAGTTTGTTTTTTTTTTTTTTTTTTTTTTTTTTTTGCCTGATTTGGGGTTTGCTCAAATTGTAACCTCTGAGAAAACAGGAATGGGAAATATTTCATTCAGGCTAAAATAGATGTGAACATAAGCTCACACAAGACACAAGATCTCCCAAAGAAACCATGCCAGTTCTAAGCCCAACATTGTTCTGACATTAGAATAAATTCTGAAGCTATTTAGTTGTACCCAGAATTTCCAAGCTAATAAGAAATATTTTCTTCAAATCACGCACAGTGGCTTTAGACACAGCCCTACTCACTGTGGGTAGATCTCATAGCACAAACAAAAATGGGTAGATTCAAAGACCATTTATGCTTTGAAAATCTCAGTCAGTGCATTTGATTCATTTCATGAAGCCTTTTGTTTTACTGCCCTCCACCTCAGAAAACAGCTGTGAAGCCAGTCAGCTGTGAATGGGTTAGCTATTAGCAAAAGCCTTCTAAAGGTAAGCATTAATATTGTACACGGTAATATTGGTACAAACATTGAGTAGAAAAGGAAGGAGAGGGGAAATAAATTAACTGCCATCAAGATCAACTGGTTTTGATCTTGATGAGTTTATGAAATGAATTACAATTCTTCATTTGCAAGATTGTTTAAGATCAATCTTTCTGGACATAATTACCATGTGATTAATATGAATAAACTAACTAGAAAAACAGACATGATAATTTCCTTTCATTCTATTACATGGATGATCATTGTTTCAATGTCAAACAAAATTAAGCTTTGGCCTTAAAAAACTACATAGCAATCTTGGGATTCATTTAGGATGATAATTTTATGGGATTTGTTTGGCTGATGGTTCATTTTAAATACTGTCATGTGCATCTTTAATATCTTCTGAAAACCTTGATGACAAATATCGACACTAGGCTGTGCTTTAATGCTGTCAGATTTTTAATTTCAGAAAGTGTAAACATTGCCAAGTTTTGAAGGTCTGAACCAAGGATACTGACATAATTTTCAAAGGCATGGGTAATACCTCAGCACCTCCCTTCAACATAAAACCCAGAGGTCTGACACAAGCAAACCTCTCTATAATCCACTTCATGCATAACATTTCTGTCCCACATCCTTCCTGATTATTTGTGAATCCACACACCAAGTGGTGTTTTGCATGTGAGGTTCAGGTGATGTATTTTATTGCTGATACCATTTCACCTGTATTTAGTCCTAGTGACATGGAAAACACTGCAGCCAATTGTCCTTATTACAGTCCCTGTGTATTTCTCCCCAGTGCACTTGCACAGGGGAAAGATGTGAGCATGGAGTGTACTTAACTGCCAGGCTGAATGGCTCTGTAATGTAGCTTCAGCATGGCATAAATTAAGCTGTCATTTTTTTGGCAGCAAGTGCAGAGAGGCGATTTTCCTGTACTGTAACATTTGAAACAACAATTTTCTGGCTCCAGTAGTAACTGACAGTTCTGTGTGATACATGCTCAACATTTGTGCTTCAGGGGCTGCAGCTGGAAAAAGCCTTTGGGGTAAGGTATTGTCTTTATTAGCAAATCGAGCTTGCAGTCACAGAACACTAATATTTCCTAACTCTTTTCAAAGACCCTGTCACACCCTAAAAAAATTGTACCTAAAATTTACTAGATTCCTTCCATCAAGGTATTTAACCATGTTGCTTATATGCAAAACACTATTTTTGATAATTAATTCAGACCTATTTTCATTAGGAAGATTGCTTACCCAGGAGCTGGCCACTGGCATTTTACTGGCAACCTGTATCAAGATGATGGCTTGAAGGACAGCCAGGTTTGGAAATGATCCTGGAATGCTTGGCCAGATTCAGGCTGGTGAGGAAGGAGCATGTTGACAGTACTGGGTGAGGAGGGAAGCAACCCTTTTCCAGCTTGCCACTGACACAGGCTCTGAACATGCCCTGCCATAAACAATGGGGGAAGACTCCTTTTGCTGGCAAGATGTAAGGGTATGTAGAGTCATTTCACAGAGGTGAGAGAGACCAGGAAATTAAGAAGTCACCTGCATTAGTGAAAAGATGCTTTATTGAAGGTGTGAATTTTGCAGTGCTGTTTCAGAAGTGTGGTCAATTATGGCATCATTATTTAAAGGTTCCAGAGACACATTCTGCTTTTCTGGTACAATGATGAAATCAAGAGAATCACACTCAGATTTGCAGTCTTATAAGTCGAGGTAGGAATCAGCTCAGTATAGCATATGTCACATATTGTAAAAAAAATATATGCAGTGCTCCTTCAGCATTCAGAAATTTTGACTCCTGCGTACTCCTTCACTACTTCCAAGATGAATTATGGCTGTGGCTGCTGGCGAGGGTCCTGGCAGCCTCTGGGAGCAGACTTCACCACATCCTGCCAGTCACTCACTGTTGTCCATTCCAAATATTTTAGCCATGAACTCACACTTTTAAGTCGTTTCTTCAATGTTTAAGTTCATGTTGGTGTTGATTTTGAGATCTGGCTCTTTAAAGCACTACTGAATCTAGACATAAAAACTGCATAAAAACCCACATGCTTTTTTTGTCCCTCCTGTTCCCACTTTGTTTCCACACTTCACTGACTTTCCCAAACTACCAGATTTGAATGGCCAGTTCCCACAGGAATCAACAGCATTCTAGTAATGCCTTGGAAAGGGATGGGCTTCAGCACCTCTGTGCACAGAAGTATTTGATCTTTGCCTGTTTGGGTCAAAGGAGGAGGAAAAGGGAGAAAATATGTTTTCAAACATTCATCAATGAGCTCAATTTATGGAATTGCTGCTGTCAAGAAAGAGAAGTTACCTCCACTGATTTTTAAGTGAGATATAAATACACTGCTGCCTTGTCATGTTTCTGTAGCTCTCCTTTGTGTTTCTGTGGTTTAAGATGTAGTAATATGAATTGGCACCTGACTTTTATTGTAAATGCATTCAGTTTTATTGACATAACTAGGAGGCTGCAAGTTCTTTCATCACAGACCCAGATTTTAGAAGTTTAAAACTCAGCCATAGAAATAATTTTGATAAAGGCTTTCCAGTCATATTGCTTTAAAAATCCTATGTTTTCCTTAGTTCTCCAAAACCCAAATTTTGCTTTATCATATGTATTCTATGTCCAGTAAATCATGTGAGTGGTACAAAACTAGGCAGGGAGCACCTCTACCTCCTGAAGCCTGGAGAAAGCTTGTGCTGCCTAAAATCACAAAAGACTCAGTGAATTAAGGCAGTATGATGCACCCACCAGAATTCCATTTTTCATGTATGGGTAGCATTGTTTTTCACAAGACAATCTGGTTTGGGATCTTTGGGCCTCTAAATTCTGATAAATTCTGTTTCTGTCTATGAATGGTTATACATTCCATACCTTAAATGATGAAAAATATTTTTTCCATCAGGTGTAAGTACCATAGTACTTCCAAATTTGAGGTTCTGGAATGAGCTGCACAAATAAGAATAGTGGGATTCTGAGATTCAATTGGATTTTAAGTTGATCAAATAGCTTGAACTGGAATAATTTTAATGAATGAGAGGTGCTTTTCTCTAAATGCACCAAGAGAATAGCCAAGTATGTGCAAACTTCCCTTCCCAAAGAAAAGTATGGATGATGCCCACAGAAATAATGTTAACACAGGAACTTAGACTCCATTAATATAAGCTTTGCATTCCAATGCATTAACTGTAGCTTTACTCAAGGTTATTGCACTAATTAATATTTGTTCTTGTCTCTGAAATATGAACAAAATCTGTTTGCCCGGTCTAGAATATCAGATTATGCTGCAGCTACTTTTATGGGAAGTTTTAATATAAATCTGCTTAATGCACAACCTTCTACATTTCTATAGCTCTGATTCTCAAGAATAATATTTCCAAAATTCCTGTTGTGCATCCATATTATTATTCCATTTTCTTTTAACTGGTGTCCCTAACCTGGGAGTCAAAGTGTGCTGGTTTAAGCTGAATTACCAAGTATCTGCTATTTTCCCCCATATGATCAGCACTGCTGGGCTCTAGTATTTCCATGCTTTTTCAATGTTAATGTAACAGCAAATGATGAAGATGCCCTTTGGCAGGAAACACTGCTAGCCCTTAATAATAAACAATTTTTGCACCTCAAATAGCTTCTATACATAAGCAAGTTTAGTCAACCCCTGAAGAGAACCTGTACCTTCTCATTACAGGGCAGCAGTAGTGAGAAAGCAATTCACCAAGCTGTAGGGTTTGCAATCACCCATATTTTCTGCTATGAGTAAATAACCCCAATTGATTTAATCATAAAAGAATAACAGGAAAACTACATTGATTTCCAAATCCCTAATGTGAACATCAGAATATATTGACTAAGTAGCATGTAAAAAGGTTTTATCCATTTGTATGAACTGAAGAAATATCAATATTTGATCATTACTCTAACAAAAAATTATGACAATTTGCAGCCATCTCAAAATGGACTGAAGTTGCATTATGCAGTGCTGTGGTTCAGTCTGCAGGGTGAAAGTGATAATGCTCTATTGTATTCATAGGCCAAGAGGAGCCAAATCAATATTTCAGGCAAATGCACCTCCTAGGTATTGTTATAGGCTACTTACATAAACCTGTAGAGCTGGTAAATAGTATAGAATTGTTTTTATTAAAGAAACAAGTGAGGAATAGAAGATGTTAGTCCTATAACTGTGCTGAAATGATCAGTGCTACTCAAACCAACCTACGTCAAAATAGCAAAACAAGAACATAACTGTTTTTAAAAAAATACAATGCTTTCCTTGTGGACATGCCAAAAATATTTTGGCTCGTATAATAATCTTAAATTTATCTCAATTTGCAGTGAAAGACTTAGGACCAAAATTTGCTTAAAGGTTCTAATGAAGTGATGCTACCTTGACACAGCTAACCAGTCCACTTAATTTGTCCTGTTGGCTTTTTTTGTTTTGGTTTTACATTTAGGGTGGATGTCAGGGTTGTTGTTGTCTTTAGTGCAGGTGGTCACCTAGAAGGGAGAGTAGAAAGAGCTCTGAGGCCAGCCAGTTCTTTGCAAACAGCTACTGGAGAAGGAAAAATCCTAAACTGCACAGACAGTGGCATCCTATCCCATTGAAATTTTCTTCATGCTGTCAAAAACAAGTTTCACATGGACTGAAAACCCTACAATTTAACACCAGCTTTTTTCTGGAAGATCTAATGGGCACAGCTACACCAATGACTCAGTGAGATGGTGGATGATCTCTTTGCTGGAAATTTGTTTTGTATCTACAGGAATCTGGTGATATGTGTTTGAACATGCCACTAATGATTTCCCCCTTGGTGGAAGTGGGCTTGAAGTCCCACACATGGGCACCATGCAGAGGAGCCTCCCTGAGAGGCAGAGCCAGTCTCCTCCAGCAGCAAGCAGTGTAGGCAGGCACAGGGCATGCCTGGGACCAGTGGCCAAAGCAAACTTCATTGCCAGTAAAACTAGGAGAGTCACAAGATCCTAGACTCAAAGTGGCTTGTAGCAAATCCAACTCTTTCCCTATATGCACTTCACCAGTTAGTAGAGCAGGCATTCCTGCATCCCATCCTCATGATCAATTACAGCTTTGCCAGGGAATTTTGAAGATCACTTAAGAGCCCAAGAAGATTCAGGAAGATTCAGGTGTAGCTAGAACAAGTGAAAAGCACATTTGGGGAAACAAAAGAGCCAGTAGAGTTTATTCCAAACTCCAAAATTTACATCCTTTAGGAACCATCAGAGAATAGGTTCCTCTACTACCAGAATGAGCAGCTTGCTCTGCAAGACAAAACCTGCTGAAAACAGACAAATTTCAGGAGCAGGTTGACAATACAGCTAATCTAAGATGAAAACCCCTTGGAAAGAGCTTGTGAGATAGGAAAAAAGCAAATGGGGAAAATAGTAATTCAACCTATTTGGCACATCAAAACAAAAACAGGAGAGGTAAGAAGAGAAACTGAGAAATTAAATGAGCAAAGTCCTGTGAAGTGGCTGAATGTGTATGTGAGTCAAGACATCTGGAAAATTGCAAGTTCAGTTAGAACTCAGATTTGAAGTCCTTGAAGTCATGGGAAAGTTTATAATTTTTTTCATTGACTTTGAATTAGTTTTTAAAGCCTCTGCTCAAGAGAAAAAACATTTCAGCATTAATTAGGAACTTTGGGATCTAACATGTTGGGTACTTTTTAGCTGCATCATTGAAAGTACCTGTCATATCCTCAGTCATTTTAAAAACAGTTGAGATGCATGATTTTTCACAGAGATGTGCAAAATGTCAGGACTTTTAAATTTTTTCAAGTATAAGGCTATAGGTCTATTCATGAACAGGAGAAAGGTTTTTATTATGGCTCTGTTAGGAGAAAAAAATGAGCATTACCCCAGTCAGCAATAATCAAACCACAGTTTTGTTTGTGATGTGGGTGCATGCACAGTAGGCTAGAAAAAGGTTAACTGATTACACTTTAATTGTGAGCAACTTTGAATGCAGTAGACACTTGAGGAGCTGCAAAAACAAGAAATCTCCATTATTCTGTGTAGGTAAGAAAAAAATCTTGTTTTGGTGCTGTTTAATAATCTAAATGTAGTTAATCTAGACCAATACATAATTATTATATTAATATTTGATGGCAAAATAGTAGCTTGAAAGAAACACTGTATATGCTAACCTGTCATCTTTAGATATAGTAACTAAATGGAGTATATAATTGATGGTTGATACATATTGAAAGTTAAATAATAATAGCTTAAATAATTCTTTGTCGTTTGGCTATACAGACTTTAGCAATACAAAGTCTTTGCTGTTTTAGCTAACTGCTTGAGAGGAACAATTCATGCTGTATCCAGTCATGGTCCTTCATTGGTGAAATTCATCTCAGTTTGGAGCAGAGTCTTATGATAGTCAAGTCATGACAATTCTCCATTGGTCATGGAGAAGTAACAGCTTTCTGTGTTACTCTCTCTCTGACTTCAAATATAGCTTTGTTTATAATGGGTTGAGATGGTTACATGCTCAATTGCATGTAGAAAGCAAAGATTACAGAATTTGATTGTTACAGACAGTAGAAATTTCAGCTCTCATTGAAATATTTCCTTTTAAAAAGATAATAAACCCAAATTTCTGAAAAGTATGGAATGAAGAAAGCTTTTCAATCTCCAATAGTGAAACTAAAAACTTGCATAATGGAGCTACTTTCTGAGTTATCTGTAGTGAATCAAGTGGCAGAGATGGAGAATTCAGAATGAAAAAGACCCAATGACCAATTATTTCTTGTCCTGAAAGTAAGCCTCCCCAGAAGAGCAGCAAAGTGCTTTGTCCAGCTGGGATCCACACTGGGATGAGGTGCAAAAATTACAGATTAAGGTGATGCAGTTAACAGCTCTGTCATATTTTTGGGAACCACAGTAGCTATAGCGTGACCCTTAACATGATTGTGCAGTTGAACTATTTGGAGATGGTTGTGCAGTTACTTACTCTCCCTATTTCCTAATGTACTTCTGCCTGGAAATACATTATCTTCTCTGCATGCATCACTGCAGAAGAACACCAGTCCAGCTGAAACCACTTAGACAAGGTGCTCTCAGAGTGAGTCATGGCAGATGGTTTTCACAGCCAGCACAAGGACTGAACAAGGGCCCACATTGGGCCTAGAAGAACAAATCATGGATGCTTCCATGGTCAATGCCATGGTGAGAAAGGATAGTATTTCCGATGCCCAGTTACAAGAACCATGAAGTCACACTGTAAATTAATCATCCACTGAAGGGGCAAATGCTCTCCACTGAAGCAGAATTTTTTTTTCTTTTTTAATCCCTTGCAAAGAAACCCAGAATAAGTAAATAAAATTCTGATGTCATCTCTGACCACTACCACTGGACCACCACTGATTTAAGATTCCAGTTTTCCTTGAAAAAAATGAAACATTGAGAAAGAATTTTTTACAGCCCTGTTTTAACTAGTCCATCATACAGTATATCAATTGGTATATTATTACATATGAACTTTTGGAAGTTGGGTTTTTGTAGCTCAGTTTCTAATCTGTTGAATATTAGGTAACAAGCACTTTGTAATTCTTTAGATTTGTATTTTAAAATTCCTTGGCAATGAAGTGTGATTGATCCGTTACCAATCCAAATTAAAATTCTTGTGAAAAAAGTCCCTACTTAGGTACATTTAGGTGCTACAAAGCTATTATACTTTTTGATAAGTAAGAGTAATAAAGCATGCTAAAAGACTCTTACACTAATTTCCATGTTTGCTACATTGTTTTAGTACTGTCATAAACCTGTTAGAGCTTTAACAGAAATACAATCTGCTACAGCATATTTTATTCCCAGTGTTAAAATAGAAAAGGCAAAACAGGAAGAACAGGAAAACAGTCTTCAGTTTTTTTTCTCGTTAGGTATTCTGAAATATCTGATCATTAATGCATTTCACATTTTCCTTTTTTTTTTTTTTTTTACAGAAACTGTTTTGGCAGCTGGAACACCTCACATTTATTCTTGGACTCTGGGTATGGGAGCTAGAGCAGCAGACTGCCGACAGGACTAATTTCTGTGTCTGGGCCAGTCTTTCCTGCATCCTGATGTTCGCCTTTTTCCAAATGAGAATTTGCTTTTTAATTAACAGGCAAACAAACAAAGAAGGAGGCTGTTTGTTCTAGGACATGGAGCACCTGTTTTTCAGCATCCTAGGGCAGCTGGTGCAAGGTGAAGAAGAAGGAATTGGATATGGAATTGAGTTGGTTTGCAGATACTGATCTCGTGGTGAGACCCTCGGCGGAGCCTGTGGTCTGGCCGGGGGGAGCCCTTGTGTTACAGGCTTCGGGCAGCATTTCCCACAGTGACGTGGATGCTGCTCTGCAGGGCAGGACACTTTCCTTCTGCCCTGCTACAGGGTGCCATCTTCTCTGCTGAAGTGACCCCAGCAGGCTCTGTGTCAGCACGATCTGCAGCAGCTATTTGCAATCCAGCTTGAGAGCAGCAGAACTCCTTGGAAGACCGAGAGCAGACGTAATTCTGCAGGTGGTTACTGATCCACATGAGACCTGCAGCACTGAGACAATGTGAAGCCCCCCACCCAGGACCTGCAATATGCAAAAATGAGCAAAACAGTGTGGTTAAACTACCTCTCTCATCAGCTGATTACAGAAATCCTCTAGGGATGTGCCAAGAGCAGAAATCTTCCTAGGATAATTACACTGCCTTATACCGTGCCAGCAGAAAATTGTGGCTTTCATCCAATTCAGAATTTCAGCATTCTGGGCTCTATCAGCAAAAAATACACTCTAGAACCTCCACCTTCACTTTAGGAGTTTTCCTCTGAAGCATTTAGGTGTGGCTCGAGCTCTCTTTTGGAAGGGGTCATTTATGTGGAGTAAAATACCAGTTTACCTGAAGAATCACCACATTTGAACATGACTCACTATGCACAAGTTTGAAACAGTTAAACTGACTAATAGTTATTTTAAGTATTCCTCAGCTCAGTCTTGTGCTTCTGTTGCCTCTCTGAGAACGTTATATTTCCCAGAAAACAGAGGTGTAACTTTCACCAAATCTGTTTAGTAGCTACTGTAGTTACCACACAGGTGATAAACGGGTCATGTATCCTACAGGAGTACATCACCAACCCGATGCAGTGACAAAACACCCCCTAAGAATGCCCAATTTCATAGAGGGTTTAATAGAGGGTTTTTCTCAGCTCTGACCCCCTCTTATCTCCATCACAGCCATGTCAGCAGAGGTGATGTCAATGTAACCTCCAGGTTTAAAATTTTAAGCACAGTGTCACACTTACATTTATAGTGTTACATATTAAGTGCCAAAGCTAAAGCACTTACATTGCCATAAAAAACTGTTAGTCTGGAATAAATAGTCCCAAGTGTCAAATAAACTAAACCAATACAAAATATCGCGCCTCTAGCATAACTGCATTTGTTATAAAACTTCCAAAAAAATTGTTTATGTTGGCACAATGTCCCACACTTTATTTTTCTTGAATTCATGACTTTGAGGGCAAGATACTCTTTGAAAAACTGCAACGCACTGAAAAAAAAGCAAGTTCAAAACAGGAGAGTGGAGACAAATAAACAAAAAATGTGTGTGTTTCTTCCATAAGTGGTAGCCATCTGAAGAGCCAATCTTTAGCAGACTTATTATTAGCTGGTACACTGTTGAATAGCATCCTCTTATGCAAGCCATTTCAATGACACTTTAAGTGAAAAACCTAAAAAAGAGTGAAGAAACCTGCATTTTACAAGGCTTCTAAGGGCAGATTTTTATTTTACTAGTTATAATCATATGTAACTGTAAATTCAAGAAAATTCATGCAGATAATCTTCCTTTGGGAAAAAAAAATGCTGGTCTGAGTAAATGCAATTTGAAAATCTTTTCCCTCACTTTGCTTCTAGCCTGGATTCTATCCTGCTATGGGCAATGCAACATAAAATCTTGTCTAGTAGCACTATTTATTTTAAAATAACTCAGATCAAATAGGATCTCTTTAATTTGAGAGACAAGTGACAAGATCCCTTGTGGTTTACTTGATGTGTGCTGCTTTTCCTCCTACCTGCTGTTTTCACTGGTTGTAAAAATTCATTCACAGCAGGGAAGCCATTGGCCTTACCTGTCTTTAATTTATGCAGCATTTCAAATTGTGCCATCATTGCAGGTGTGGTCAGGCTTTGTTGAGGCTTCTTTAAAAAAAAAAGAAAAAAAATTAAAAATTCTGAGCTACCTGCTTGAGTCTGTCAAGAGCCCATTTGTATGCATGCAGCTAATGTGCTAGAAATAAAAGCCACAACCTGTCAAATAAACTCCTGCACCTGTATGAAGCAGTTAAATTGTTCCATCTACCATTATTCTCAGAGATCAAAGGGCCCTCACTGTGAGGGGCTCTGAAGAAATAAAGAAAATGATAGACCTACTTGTCCTTGAGCTAAAAAAGAAGGGGTGGGGGAAAGAAAGAAAAGTGGACCAGTTCAACTACCTGAAGGAGCTTTTGTTTGGCATGGGCACAACATGAACGCATTCTTTCACATTAAGACCCAAGAGGAAGAAATTCATTCACCCTTATTATAGTGACGTAGCTCTGGCATTGATGTGTTTTTAACCTTGAATAATTGTTGTCTCTAAAGCTCCAAACAAGTTTTATCCTGTCCACAGGTCAGTTTTGTTACAAAGGCCAATTAGTGGTGCTACCTTAGCCTGCAGCAAAAAGCCAAGTAATGGTGGGGCATGCCCCATCCAGAGGTGATGAATAGCCTGTAGAGCTATAATTTGAGAAGGGAGGGGGGAGGGGGGGCTTTGAAGCATTTACCTTACATGGAACTCCATTGTCACTGCAGGCTGTTTGATCTTTAAATAATTTACTTAATGATCTCACCATGGGAGCAATTGGCAGAGCAAGATTAGGTTGTAAGGGCCTAATGGACATGGGAAAACTTAAAATTACTAGAAGAGAGGTATGTACAGAATAGATTTTTTTTTCCTGTGTGGATTCATGATTTATAAGAGGGGTAAGCTATAAATTATAGTATTTGCTTGATGTGTTCTGGCAGAGGAAACAAGAAGAAATTCTGTGTTTGGTGAATGTTTCAGGGAGTTTTAATCCTTCTTCTTTTAATCTTTGCGGTTTTATTTTGCTTCTCCTTAAAAAAAAAAAAAAAGGCTACCCAGGGAAATTATTGTTTTATAATAGGTTAATAGGTCAGCAATAAAAACCTTTGGCCACTGTGAATAGGCTGCTGTTAAAAGGTCATGGTTAGCATAATATTTCATTTTTGATAAATAAAGGGTTGGAAAGTCTGGGTCCAGAGCTTGTGAATGGGAAAAGTGTAGCATGACCCCTTTTATGCAGTAAATATTGTAAAATATGAATTATATAACTCATTTTGTGATCCCACTTGAAAAGTATGCGCCGTTTTGTGGATACAGGATTTGGGATATCCTACAGTATCCTGAAAATAGAGCATTAGTCACTAAGGCCCCCTGTAATTATTTGCAGATAACAATTGTTGCATTCCTGTGATATTACACTCATTTACACATTGAATTCTAAAAATACAAAAGTTAATTAGACCTATGGAAGAATTGTAAAAATTTTTATATAGATCACTGTTTAATCATTTAATATCTGCCTTTGTAGATGGATAGCTTTATGTGAAACTAAAAATAGCCTTATGAAGTGTTTGAGACATACTTGCCTATTATATGCAATTTTTAACCTTCTCTGTTTTACATAATCATGAGTAAGCATTTAAAATGTCTGTATAAATACAACTGAAATATCAATAGAAATGCAAACAAAAAGGGCAACAGTCTTATCTGAATTGTACCTATTAGAATCTTTTTGAAAACTTCTTACAAGATGAGCAGCTCCTGTCCCTGAGTCAGGAAGCAAATGACAGTGTCTCTCATTGGCTTGGATTTATGTGTGACTTTATTACTAAAGCTGATCCCACTTCCTTTGAGAAATTTTGAATCTTCATTTCTTCAAAGTTCCTGCACTTTCAAGTGATCTTTCTCTTTTTTTTTTTTTTTTTTTTTTAAGTCCTCTCTTTTCCCTTCCAAGCCATACACTGAAAATAGAGGATTAAGGCTCAGTAAATTTCACCAAACTACATGGAAAGAAGGTAACCTGTGAGGAGGGCTGAAAATAGAAAAAAAACCTCACCACCCTGCAGTTTTACAAAAATATTTCAAAGAAGCAACAGTGTCTGCAGTAAGTTCTGCAACAGAAGAGTTCTATAGGGACAGAGTAGAAGTGTTTATAGCTGCTGCCTGATGCAGTTTGCTGACAAGTGCCTTCTCTGAAGATCTAAGCTCTGCTCTTACCAGTGTTTGATTAAAATTGGGGTCTTTGTGGAAGTAACTCTTGAAGCATGATACTGAAAAAATGTTAAAACCTCAAGGTGTCAGATGCCAATAACAACCATGAAAGTCCCTGTCCACCTGCTACTAACATGAGAGCTTTGACCTTATGGACTTTTTGTAGGTTGTCTTATAGGTTGATCCTTCCTTTTTCTTGAATTTTTGATGAAGAACAGTCTGACAAAAGGTTTGATGTTGTTGAGAACACCTTGATGACAGTAAAAGTATGGGAGCTAGAAGAGGTCCTGAAACAGCTCTGTCATAAAGTCCTGCCCCCAAATTTGACACATTCCAGGAGGGTTTGGAAGAAAAGAAACATCAGAACTGATGCCACAGTTGTGTAAGTGAAAAAACTACTCTTGGTACTTAAAAAAAAAAAAAAGAAATTACAGCATTGGTGGAAATGTAGTGTAGAATGTTGACTTCATTCATTAACATTTGAAAACAATTGGTATTTAGGTTTCAAAGGTTTACTTTTTTTCATTGCAGACACAGTTGTTAATATAAACATGTCAGTTTTACAGTCCCCTCTTCTATTTAATTCATTGCTTATTTGATAAATGATACACACCCCAACCTAGGGGCAAAACCTCAGGGAAGATTTAGTTTGGTTATCAGAAAAATGTTCTTCGCCCAGAGGGTGGCTGGGCACTGGAACAGGTTCCCCAGGGAGGTGGTCACAGCACCAACCTGACAGAGCTCAAGAAGAGTTTGGACAATGCTCTCAGGCACTCGGTGTGACTCTTGGCATGTGCTGTGCAGGGCCAGGAGCTGGACATCCATGATCCTTGTAGGTCCCTTTCAACTCAGGTTATTCTTATAATTCCATAAAAAAATCCATAATTAAAAAATATTTTAAAGTAATATTTAATGGTTAGTTTTAGTGAATTGTTCTAAAACTGGAATTATGTGTTTAGCAAGTACAATCATGTATTTTTAGACTTTCTATATACATTTCTAACATATTTCAGTTGTGTATGGTGTTATGTCCTACTCTCCCTAGTACACCACCAAACCTTTTCCTGTCAAATGGACTAAATAAACTTGAAATAATTATGAAATTTTTTGAGCAGCAATGGGTAGATGTCCTGAGTTGAAATCAGTTGTGAGGGAGGAAAAAGAATCTATAACTTAAAAAAAGGTAGTGGTTTAAGGAACAATTCCTGCCCCATATGAGGGCATGAGAATAGTTACAATTTGTATTGGCAAAAATGATAAAGATATTACCATTTAGTGCTTTATACATAAAGTCATGAATACAAACCATATATCTTCTTGCATTACCAGAAATAAAAGCAGAAACAGAATAAAAGGCAGAGAGCACATGGGTAACATGCCCAAAGCACAATCAAACACTGAGCAAGAATGAGTGGAGGGAGTAGAGGAGGATAGAGGCCAACTGCTGGGTTTGTAAGAGGGAGAAGGCTGCACACAGGAAAGCAAATAATAATACCCAGCCCTCAGAGCTGGCACAGTTCACCTGCAGATTTATATCTTGGAAACAGCTGCAGCAAACAGAAATCTGCTCCAAACAGACTCTTTTTTTGTTGCCTCACTAACAAAACGTAAGAGCTGCCTGGGAGGAACAGGTAACTTCCAGCAGAGTACACCACAGAATTCTCCATGGAGCATCCCAACTTGGGGGAGATATCCAAAAGCAAGGTACATCAGACAACACGTGCCTCTAAAGCTCTCAGTGCTTCATTGGCAACATGACTGATTTCTGGTGCTAAAACTCTCCTTGAAATCTTCCCTGGAAAAGGCAGAAAAGGCTGGTAGGCATGGCTTAAACAGCACCTCAGATGTTTCTCTTCCATGTTAGTCTGGCATTTTTCCAGCTGGTTGTTTCGGTTACTTTAGTTACTTTATGATATTAATGGGGGAAAAAAAGATTAATAGGATCATAAAAAAAATAATCAAAATTAAAAAATATTATTTTCAAAAATATGCTTTTTAGACATACCAAGAATTTCCAATTAATATGTGCAGAGACAGACTTTTGGTTTTTTCCTCCAAGAAAAGGTATTGAATGTACTGATATTGCATTCCTACATATATAAAACATAAAATATGTATATGTATCCTGGAATGTACAAATGAAAAGCTGAAGGATTAGAATATAAGGGAACTCTGGTTAAACTCAAACACTTGTTGATACAAGACTGGGACACAAACTTTGTCATGCATAAACTGACAAACTCTCTTTGAAGCAAATAGGAGTTTTGCAAACTTATGTAGCTGCCAAGCTTTGTGTAGCAGCGGGTGACATTTTATTCAGTTGAGCTAATGAAATGTTTGCCTATGTGCAAAAAATGTATTCATGGCAACTTTAAATAGTTGTGTGGTTTTAGTAATAATGAGAGGCATCACCAGACATCCTTCATGACGGATATCCTCTGGATTTGGAAAAAAGGCAGTCTGGTAAGCTTAACAAACACTAACAAACCATGACAGCATACCTGAGGTGGAAGATTTCCTCCAGGGGCAAAAAGGGTAGATCAGACTCAATAGATCAGCCAACATTTGGCCACTTCACTGAATCTGCCAATTAGTGCAGAGCATTATGGCATGTTTGTGTTGTGGCAGCTAGAGAAAGAGACCTGCCAAACTCATTCTATACAGAACCCCAAACATCCATTAGATGCAAGATGCTTTTCATCCTGATGAGTTGGCTTCAGTTCAAACTAATGGCCAACTGATGAGAAAGTTCATTAACTCTGAAGCATTCAGTCCCTCAGGAGTTGTAAACTAAAAAGTGGGGTCCTACAGATAAACACAACATAACAAAAATGATGTTAAAATATTGAAATTACAAAGCCAAACACTTTAATGGTCGGGAATGGGAGAATTAAATTCACTCCTCAAATTTTCATGTTGTCTGCTTTTGCACATGCACTAAAGCAGTCTTTAATTACAGTCTGTCATTTCTATTTTTTCCCATGTGTGTTGGAAGGCCACAAATCCTCAGTAACAACCTCTTCCATTGAATGTGATAAGTGAATGAGATGTTGCTCCTTCAAGACCCATGTTCTTTCATTGCTGCACATCTGGTTTATGATATCAGTCCAACAGACACTGTAGGAAAGCTGAAGATGTGGAGATATAAAGATAACAGTGTGACTCCACTAAAACTAACAACATTTACTGAAGGCATTCACACAGAGAAGAAGAAAGACCAAGATGTTTTTCTCCTTCCCTTCACATCTTCTAGCTATATGTTTTCAGATACTGAGGAGCAGTTGATTAAGTCCACTTGCTTTTTAACTGTGTTTCTCCAGAGCTGTATGCCCACTTATTTTGCAGGATAGCTGTTAGATGGGTTCAAGAAAAGATAGGGAAACCAGCATCCTAAAAACAACCATGTCTTTTAGAAATCCTTTTCTTCAACTGTTATTTGTGTTAAGGTATTACTAGCCAAGAGTCTAAAACTCCGGGATGTTGCTGTCTTGCACATGGATTCTAACAGAGATTAAAAGATCTCTGAAGTTACTTCCATAGCCAACAGAGTTAAAGCACTAAGGGTGGAAACTTGTGGCAATGAATTCCTTGGGAGACACACAGGTACAGACCTAAACATTCGGATAATCTAGAAAAAAAAAAAAAAGGGTTGTGCAACAATTTTTTCATTGTTATTTACATTTTTTCTTCACCTTAGAAGTGCATTTGTGTGATCAAAGGTGTGCATATATAGGGATGTGCAGGAGTACAATGTAGAGCAAGACAGCACTACATAAAGGTAACACAACTCTTGGATTTTACCAAGAGTGAAATACAGTGATTTTAAATTCAGGCTTTCTTATTTTTTCCAATTGTCTACCAGGTATTTAGTAATTCTGGTGTTAAGTTCCCAAAATTAATTTTTATATTTAAAAATAAATTCTAAAGATATTTTTTGCTAGATTACATAAATAAGGCAAATATTCGGTGATGTGTGTGTTTGTGGATGGACACCATTAGGCATAATAGGGTCCTGACCTGTAGAAAATATGATGGTGATGATGTTCTGTTTTATTCTTTTCATTATTATCCAATTTAAGTCCATATAAATTTTATTTTGTTGAGTTCAGTGGTTTTTATAACTTCCTGCCTTTTTTTGTCTATAGAAACTCCAGACAATGTTTTTTTTTCCTTTTATCTTGTTCAGTGTAAGAGAAAGTGTGACCAGTTTTGCACCACATTCATTGACTGTTTAAACTGAATTTTTATCCTGACCTAAGGAGTGTCACAGTATGTACAGGGATGTACCCTCTTGTGGGCAAAGAGAATTTTACAGTCATCCCTGTCTTGTGCAGACAGTGCTTGGTTGCATTTGGGCTCTCTTCATGATAAAAGCATCACATCAATATTCAGGGCTTAAGACAGCATTTTCAAATGTTGGTTTCTGAAATTGCTCCCATTGAGCAGCATTGAAGGAATCCATACAAGATCTTAAGAGTGGTAACACACCTCAGTGCAAGAGCTTATGGATCTACCAGGATCTACCAAAAGATTTTAGAGAGCTCTTTTACGGGGCAGCATAGTGAGTTTATTATCTATGTAACTGTACAGTATAGTAGGGGGTGTTTTGCTGGGCATTAGCCAGAGAGATGAAGCTGCTGAGGCATCTGCAGCTTCCCTGATAGTCCTGTCTTCCAACTGCTGTGCCCATCTTGGACTCTGGCTCCACAGCCCCTCGTGTCCACACCCACCATGGCACAGAGCTCCAATCTCACTGTGTAGAGCCCCAGCCTCTTGCACGGAGCCCCAATCCCAGCAGGAAATACTGAGCAGGAAGGTGCTTTTTGTTCTGGGATCCAGCACTGCAAGAAGGTCCCCTGTCCCTCAGTGGGTGGGAGGTGGTGCAGTTCCCATGTGGGTCCCATGGGATCTCTGCCATCACCTGGACAGTGAGAGGATAGGCAGGTCCTTCTGTGCCATTCTTGTTAATTCAGATGTCTGCCTTGAACTACAGAATCTTCAATTATTGTGCATTATTCTCCAACATATACTTACTGTAAGTTATATTATATAATAAGTAATTTGCATTTTTCATTCTTCTGTGTTACAAAAAGAGAATTTGAACATAGATAGTTCGGTTTTCCAAATTCTAATAATCTTCTTCCCTAGATTAAATCATGCAATTCAGGCTATTTCCATAAATATTATTTTATTTACACTGCAACTGTTTATAATTTTATTTTTAAACTGCTAAATTTCATGATCTTAAATGAATTATCTCTCCTTCATTGAAGGTACCTTCTAAAATATGAAAATATTTAGATTCATTTCATAATATTTGTACTAAATCTAAGAAAAATAAATATGGACTGTTAATCAAGTTTGATTAATGCAGCCATATATTTTTTATTAATTTAAATTTATGCTGACATTATCTTGATTGAACTGAAACATCAGACTAAATAAAAACAACTCCAGGGTAAGATTTTAATGAATTTGAGAAAAGCATAAATATGATCTGTATTTTTTAGCTCCTTCTTTCTTATAAATATTTTCAGCTGGCTAAATGTTTTCAGACCTAGGTAAAATCTCACAGAAGCCCAAAATCACGGAGTAGATGGGGCTGGAAGGTACTTCTGGGGATTATTCAGTCCAATCCCCTGCTCAGAGTAGGGTCAGCCAAAGAACATTACCCAGGATCTTGCACATTGGGGTTTTGGATATCACATTTGAAGGATAAAAAATGCACAGCCTCTCTGGGAAACCTGTTTCAGTGTTCAACCATACTAGCAGAGAAAAATTTTTGTCTTGTGGTTAAGTGTAATAATAATTAGTTTTACTTGTAAATAATGGGAATAGGACTTTAACATCAATTTTAGAAAGTGTTGGCAATGCCCAAATATTAAATAATGCAGACTTAAATAATGCAGACTTTTCCAAAATTATTTTGTGAAAAATCAGACTATGGGGAGCTTAGATTGGGCTCTTAATATCAGAGCCTTTATCCTGCATAAATACTTATTTCTCATTTGTAACACAGAAAAAGTTAATTTGCCTCACAGGAGCTCTGAGATAAATTCAATGTTGCTTGTGATGCAGTCAAATATTGCAGTGAGAAGTACAACAAAAGGAGAAAAACAAGAGAGCATTAACAGTTTGGTATTCAGAACAAGGAATACAATAAACATGTCACAAGGCCACATGCTGAATAGAGATGAAATTTAATGCTGAATAGAGATGAAATGTAATGCTGAATAGTGCTTTGTTAAGTGAGCATTGTCCATCCCTAGTCTTGAAAGATACAGAAGGTTGGTGACAGATACAGTGTATGATCATATAAATGATGATTGTTTTCTTTAGCAGAGATATTAAAATTATCCAAAAAAAGGATTCCATGGGAACTGCCTAACTTCAAATGTTTAAGTTTATGGTCTTAACATATAGACCATTGTTCATTCTGTGTACATTAGCACATTTAAGCATAACATCATTCTCAAAAAGATTACCATTAATAAAAAACCCCACAACAGGCTCCTGTTAATAAACCCTAGTCTCTCTATGTGTCTGTGATTTTTAGGAAATGTTAGGTTTAGAGGCGTTTTATTTTCTGCTCTACATTGTGAGTCTGATGTCATTTAAATACATAAGAGCCTTATTGTTCTGTCATTTATGCCCTGTGCACTTCTGCTTTTAGCATGATTAAACAAAAGAGACGCATACCAAAGCTTTCTCATTTGAATAATGCAACATCAATATTTTACATCTTGGGCTGCATTTCAATTTCTTTCCTCAGCAAGGTGAACACTCAAAAAGGAAGCAACCATTGCTTGCAAAAGTGTCAATTAAGTTACATTCTCTTCTTTTCCAAAAGAGATTTGTGTGTCAAAAAATACATGTTATTGAGTACTTGTCATTCTGTTGTAAACCAGTTCTCCAGCTGATGGATTTTTATTCTCCAATAGCATAAGGAAAGCAACAATGTATTTACATAGCAATTCCATTATTCATATTAAAAGTATGCTTTTTTAAATTTTTCCTTCACCTGTATCAGTTTCTCGTGGTCAGGATTGAAGGCACTTCAATCAGTATTTCATGTTCGGACTCAGATGTTTATTATATCTTACCAGTGAAACAGCCTCACCACCATGAGTTCAGCAGCATTTCATTAGCAAGGCACAAAATGACTATCTCTTGTTAGAAGGTCTTTTAAGACTAAACTATCCAATTTGAAAAGGACACCTAGATTATTTTCCCTTTTAACCCAGTAACTGATCCTTTGAAGCCTGCAATGTGGACTTTTTCTGTACAACTATGAAACATCACACAAACCCACGAAGAAGAAGGTGAAGAAGAAGGAAGGAGAAGGTAAATAAGAATAACCTGCCTTTGCCCTAAAACCTCCATTTTGCTTCATATTTATTTCTATATTCTAAAACCCTAAAATTTAAATTTTCCACCCTGCGATATTACACACTTCTAACCAACTACACACCCATAATCCCAATAATTAATTTTGGAAGCCTGTTCCACAGCCTCAGGTCAAATGCAGTGTTCTCTTGTGGGTCTGTGCCTTTAATCACCGAAAAGTTTAAAATTCTCAGCATCCAGGAGTCCAACAACCTGCAGTAAGGAGAAGCAGCACTTATGCTAGATGCACGTGAATGGACTTAGTGCACTGCTCAACACAGGGAGTGGAGGGGCTCAGATCAATCCTGTGCAAATCACAGATGTTCATGTTAGGGTAGGATTCAGCTGTGGAGATGTCCAGTTTTGGTTCTTCAGTCTACAGGAGTTAACACACTTTGGATCTTCAATTACAGCAACATTTGGGTACCTTCTTTTGGGATTGGCTCCTCTGTAGGTAGAAGTGTTTTTGTTGTAAAGATACATCCTATGGTCATTTCACTAAGTGACCAAGCCCTGCTCTTTAGCAGAAGATATCTCCTGAAGTGCACACAGCCCCACTGTGTGCTGTTCCTAGCCTTTGGAGGAGCTGCTTCCACGAATTTCTCTGGCTTTCCCCTAAGAAAGCATCTCCACCTGGGTCTGTAGCTGCAACTTCACCATTTCCATGAGGTGCACCCTTCCATAATGCCTTCTCTGCCCCCAGACAGTGTTGAGAGCTGCATGTTTCTCTTTTGCATTGCAATTAATACATTATTATATTCAAACTCATGGGTTTGTGGATATTTACCAATAAGCCAAAAGGGAGAACAAACATGCTGAGATATCCTTTCCAAATACCAGGCCAATCTCAAACTTGCAATGAGACACAATTGATTTCCTTTTGAGAAATTCCATTAATTCCCATCGCATACATAATTTTATGCGCACATTACAGTACCTGACAAGACAAGCCCTATAATATTACAACATTCTGCCACTGTTTTGCCTCAAAAGCCTGCAAACCCACAGATTAAGAGGCTCACACATTAGGTGACTTCTCACATTTTTGCAGTTTGACTTGAAAATAAGTATTTGCTTTGTTAAGTTTCCCCTCCATCAGCATACCAATTTTACATGACAATTTCATACATGACAAGTTCTTTTTCAGAATAATGAAATAATGCTTGTTATAGATGTTCATTTCTTCAAATCATTTCTTCAAATTACTTTTTGCAGAAAGTTCATTGTGTTTTCTAATACTGTCTGAAAAGTGCAGGCTATGACAAGCCACCTGAGTGATAAGTTGGTGCATGTTTGTCAAAGCTGAAAAATAATAAAACAAAAGCTTCAAAATTCCAATATAGTTTATAGGGACCAAAACTGGATAGGATCTAACTTTGTAATAAGCAATTTAGTCCATTTCATTAATAACATGGTATTTGCAATGACTCATTTTTACCTCTGTCATAAAGCAGCTAAAATGTTGGAACTGAGCAGGCTCATTATGCAAAATCTAATATTTCATACTTAGAATCCAATCTTCACTATTTAATTTTGGGTTTGTTATTCAGGCACACTTGTTCTTTGTGCTGGAGATGATAAAACTGATTTCTGAGATATGCATGTATAAAACAACTCTCATTTACTTCAGCAAAGTTTGCTTTTACAAGAATTCATGGGCATAATTTAGTGAAAGTTACAAAGAATACAAAAGAAAAATAAATTACACTACAGACTTTTTACATATTCAAAGCATTTCAGTTTATCTCAGGACCGTTCAGCTGGGCTTATAGAACACATATGATGACCTCTTATGTTCATGGAATACCATCAAGACCCATGAAATTCCCTTTCATTGTCCAGGGTCGGAGCTTTTTTTATTCTGTCCCCTTCATCTCTTTCTTACTGTGTGCAGTTAACAGTAAAACAGAAAAAAATGCAGAGTATATACGTAACTATAACTTGTCAAATATGGCTGTCTCTTACTGCCTAGCTGTCATGAGGCATTATGTATATACTAGAGACTATACTTTATTTTGGTTTGTTCTATTGTCAGTCTTTCACATTACACAGCCAGAAATCCTTGAAGTTAAATGTCCAGTCTTTTGAAACATAGAATAAAAGACTTTAAATACTTTTCCTTTTATTGAAGTGTTTTAACACCTCTCATATTACTCAGAGAAATGAATTGCTTGGGAATGAGGTTAATGCTCCACAAAACCTGCTTTTTGAAACTCTTTAAGAGGGGTCAAAGACCAGGAAATGCTCTCACTATAATTCTCATTTTCAACTGAATTGGCCACGGCAACTGCACTAAGAATGCAAGTTTGAATTTCATTATGTTCCAGAAACCTGTAACTTTGCATTAGAATGATTCATGCAATAACAGAAGGGAATTGCAAGCATTTTTGATGCAGCCTACATTAATTTATAATTTAATAAATTAGCATTTTAAGTTAAGTGGCTACTTTCAAGTACAACAAAAAAATATGTTCATTTGATAGCTACTAAATGCATCCCTTTGCATTTTACCTGTAAAACTCTCTGTGTTTGGTGACAGCTTAAATGTATATTATACACTATACACAGGGAGCCAACATGTGTCTTTGTAATACCGCAGCAGCCACAGCAATTTTAGCAGCTTTCTTATTATTTTAAGCCATTCCCATTGTCTTCTAAAGAACATAAGTAGAAGCCGAAAACTTAAGGCAACCAAACTCAATAAGCTCTCATTATAAACAAAAATATTGTATTGTTGCTTAACAAGTGACCATGTCACCCAACACAATAATGCTTTTGTTCCTTAATTATGTCTTTGGAGATTCAATATTAAGTCATTTCTCAAACAAAACTTCCATTAATTGCAGTGGAAGTTTCCCTGAATGATGTTGCAGCACTTGCCTTTTAGGTATTTCCATTTGTTTAACCTTAATAATTCTCTAAATCAGCAAGTACTTTTTTATTATGAGATATTTTGAGAATAAACTTGATTTTTTGAGAAATGACAAGAATACATGTCTTTAGTTAACACTGTTGCCTTATAAGCAGCTTAAGGAACTCACTGCAAAGCAGTAAGGCAATGCCCAGGAGTGGGAGGATAAGAAGATACCTTACAATTTTGGGAAGCAAAATTACGTAGTTCTGCAATGCTTGAGATGCTGATATTTCTCAAGCATATCTGTAGTATTGTTAGTATTATGGGTGGATCCATCTGCACAGCCACTTTTAGCAAAATTGTGGTTTAACATACCCAACAAGTTTCAAAGTACTCTGCAGGGAATTTCAAAGGCTGAGTTTTTATCTTGAGAAAGCTGTAAAATCATTGCCACACAGCTGCTCCTCTGCCTGCAAGCTTGGAATAGCCTTCTGCTTTATCCAGCTCAGTGTGGTGTTCAGAAGACTTCCTCCTGCTAGAATACACCCAGGTTTTTGATGCTGTTCTGCAGCAACCTATTATCTCAGCCAGACAAATGACAGTGAGAGAAGCAGAACATAACATCACCTGGAAATTCTGCAAACAAGTTATGTGTTTACTAGGGTTAACTGGGATTTGAAGAAGTCTTTTGTGCAAGCACAAGAAAGCAGCTTGGGATCTGCAGCAGTCACATGGGATGCAGAAATATGCCAAACCATGATCTCCATCCTACATACCCAGGAATGCTTTTAGTTTCCAGCCACACCACCACCAGTCACAAATTTTGCTGAGAACATATATCCCATTGACACTTGTCCCTCTAGTATTCTGTTCCCAGACCAATGTTATACCAGCTGTTTGAATGGCCAGAGCTGGAGGCAAATATGGTTGATTTCCCTGTCAAAGGTGGCCTCTATCAGGGACATACCAGGCAGAAGAGATAAATTTGGCTGGGTCTAACACTCCTGGCCAAATGCTCTCTGTTAGGTACCCACTATTCCCTCTTGGAGATGTGGGCTCAGAAAAGTTCCTGATGACAAGTAGCAAAAATAGTCCATTGGGGAGAGCCAGTGAGATTTACAGGCAAAAGGCAGATCAGACATGCAGTATCCTTAATCTCCTAGGTACAAATCACATACATTACCTGATAATAATAAAGAGCCAACCTTGCTGCCCCTTTTTGAAGTTGTTAAAATAGCCTGGAGTACATTATCAGAGCCACTGAACTGCCTCCAGAAGAGAAGTATAGATTGTCTTGGAAATATTTTCTTTCGGGGAGTTTAGTTTATACAACTTATGGCTATTTAGCAGAAACTGTATCTAGGGAATAAAGTGGTCTGAGACCAACCTTCTCTCTCCCCAAGGGGCATTTATGCACTCCAGCAGGTGTTTTCATGGGAGAGATGGTTTCATGTTAGATGCTAGTCATGGTCATATTTTCTGAAAAATCTCTTTGCCCAGGATTCTTCTCCTGGGAAGCTGAGAAGCCTCAGAGAAAAATGAAAACAATAACTATCTGATTTGCTTCTCCTGTGTTTGGGCATTGTTTACCAGCAGGTGAATGTTTCATTTATTTCACGTGAATTGTTTTTACTTAATGACCAATCACCATCAAGCTATGTTGGGACTCGAAGGAGTCACAAGTTTTCATTAGTATCTTTTAGCCTTCTGTCTGTATTTCTCAATTCTTTAGTATAGTTTTAGCATAGCATTCTTTAATATAATATAGATCATAAAATAATAAATTAGCCTTCTAGGAACATGGAATCAGATTCATCATTCCTCCCCATGATGTGGGTCCCAGAAAGTACCACAGATGCTCTTCAGAAGTCTCACATCGCTGGAACAGGCTTCTGCTGTGACAAAGCACTTTCTCTCCTGTGTTCAAGGTACACTGGCAGCAGTATTTATTTGTTAACCTCTGAGGCCATTTCCCTAATGGCCAATGCAGGGAAAAACTTCTTGGTATAAAGAAAAGTGTCTGGTATGGAGAATTAGCTAAACTTTCTATGTGGTCTGGTAACGCTGAAAATGAGTTAGTGCTTCAGAGATTTTGAATGGTATTTTTATTAGGATAAATTAAGGGTATAAATATCAATATTACTTAAAATTATATTAACACAGCATACCAATTCTTAGAGATTTTTAGAAAAAGAAGGCAATTTGAGCCAATCTAGGACAATTTGGTTCTCATTTATGGAAACGCATTCAACTTCTGTGCTTTCAATTTCTCATTGTGATGATTTTGCACAAGATCGAACAATATCTTCCTTTCAATTTTCCTTTCAGACTACTTTATTCCTTACAAACAGGACAGAAAGAGAAGTAGTAACACTGATGTTAGTGTTTTTCTCTTTTACCTGATTTCTGCAAAAGTCAGAAAGGATGATAAGGAATTATGAATGCACATGAAACATTGAGAGGCCCCAGGCATGGTGTCTTAGCATTTTCCATGGAAATCCTAAGCAGATGTATCTAGTGGATTTCTGATTTGCAGTCATCCTCTACTCTTGTTGTGTTTGATAAGTGGTGGGGGAAAAAATAGCTGAAAAATCAAAGACAGAAAGATATTCTGTAAAGTGGCAATATCTAAAAGCCTGACGTTGTAAATGTTCCTTTTGGAGTGCCCTTTGAAGTGGCATGGAATGCACAGGATACCTGCCTATTCATTTAGCCACTGATAAGGTCCTAATTAGCACAGCACTCAGAACCTCCCATATAGTGAAGTATAGAAATAACTATGGCTTTTACTTCCTTCCTTTGCAGCTGTAAGTGAAACAGCTTTTAAGAGTTTTGCTTTTTACCAATGTGTACATGTGGTGTACTTGTAAATACCTCACTAAGTGAAAAAAAAAATAGATCAACAGTCATAGAAGGAAAACCTGTTTTCATTGCTGGGAAATAGTGGGTTCAGCACTCATCTGAGTCATGCAAGGGAATTTCCGAGGGTTTATGTCAGCTTCACTTATAAGCTCTGGTCTGCAGGCTAACACTCTCTTCAGCTCAGTGCAACACAGCTGGCAGAGGGGGTAATGGTTGCTTCTCTGACCAGGATTGGGCCATCAGACCCTTAAATCCTAAAGTTTATTCCAATGGGAATGTTCCAGCGCACTGAAGGGCCTCCTGAAAGTAAAACTGCAGGATCAGGCCCTTCAATTTTAAAAAATGACATTTAATATGGACAGACAAAGGCACTGGAGAAGAACACAGTGACTCTCTGTATACCTGGAGGAGGGATAGTAGTACAAAACAAGCTTTTCTTTAACCACAACTGCAATCTTCTAACAGCAGCACCCACTCAAAAGCATAGAACTCAGAGGCTGATAATCATCTTTCAGTTCAGGTTATTGCATGCAATTTTTCACATTCATTCAGTTTTCTTCATACAGCTCTTAGTAAAGTAACTCCCTTAACAATAAAAGCTTTTATGGCAGCCCATTACACAGGAGAACTAACCACTCCTAGTTTTTTTATTGGCTTCTTGGAATATTTATAGTAGCCTTTGTTCTCTTTGCAAGCTTATGCATTTGGGTGTGTATGAAGATTTTTCTATTTTTTTTTACTTTGCCAATTGGTTTTGACAGCGAGGTACATATATTTTTACATCTGTAAGGCTTTAAAGCTTTATATTTGTTTTCCCTTTATTATTATTGGCATCAAAGCCAACATTCACTCTGCTCTTTGTTGTTTAACATTTAAACATTCACTGCTGTAAAATTTTCAAGTTACCATCATGCTACCTTTTCTTGATAAACTGGTTACAATCTGCTCACAAAGAAATTATGAAATTTGACTCCATACTAACAAATCAAAGGATTTACTTGGTGTCTAAAGGGACAGATTCAATTTTTACTTCAATAATTTGAGAGGAAAACCTCACATCAAAAAAAAAAGATTTGGATTCTTGAAGGAATCACCTCAGTAACTGAAGCTGCCACGTTATTTCTGCACGACATTTTGGACTTAGGATGACTCCAAACCTTTCAATAGAGCTTACATAGAACAAAAAATGGTCCCCAGTAGAATTTGCCTTTGAATACCTTTATCCTGGTTTTCAAAGATTTTTGAATTGAATTTTATATTCTTTCATAAACAACAACATTTTGTTGTTTACACCACTTCATGAAAATCATATTGAATATTGTAGTTGATGGAGGAATTAAATATATATATATATATATATATATATATATATATATATATATATATATATATATATATCTTTTCTTTCTTTCCTAATATAAGGAAAGAAGAAATCATACTAACCAGACTGATGGAACCGTTGAAATTAGAAGGAGAATTATTTTCTCATTTGTCATTTCAGTTCTCCAGTTCAGATAATAATCATTGTATTAAAAGTTAAAGCAATGCAAATAATAAATAGTAATATTAATCATCTAGTAAACACCTTCTTGAATTTATTATACACATACCTATTGAATAAATAATAAATAATCAAAATGATTCCTTTCTTTTGATCATAAAATTATTAAAGAAATTATTATTAATGAGAAACAAAGATTCAAATCACTGATATGAAGTGAGGTTTTTTATTGTTCTTAATAAATGCAAGAATGTTGAAATAAAAACATTTTCCATGATATCTTTCACAGAGACTTATTTCCCTGGAGCTTATTTCCCATTCCAGCTTTTGCAGCTGTAATGCTACTAGGTAGGTGGAATCTTAATTTTCTTCTTATTATTTATTAGCTTATTATCTAATAATACCAAGCAAGTTATTTGGACCTTGAAAATGTATAAAATATGTTTTACTGTGTTGACTTGGGGAAGTTTGTTTTAATGGCTTTATTAGGTGGGTATATCCCACCCCCCCACTCTGGAGCTATAAAAATACCACATCCCATTGTAGAGACTGGTGGGGTTTTTATGGGGGAATAGTGATTGTGCTGTTACCCCTAAATTCAGATTTGGGAAGGCCTCACAGGCTCACTCAGGGCAGTCCCCAGTCCCCATCCTTTGTACAGGTGAAGGTTTCAGGCTCTGAACTTCTTCAGCTCTTCCCCTCCCTCTCATTTCCTATTCCCTGGGAAGGGACATCAGGCTTTTAAGTGCCAATCTTCATCTCCTACAAGCCCCGAGAGAGCCCTGGCTCTGTGGGCTCATGGATCAAGTCCAGCAGTTCTCCCTGCCGGAGGGCTGAGCCTGGGGAAAGACCTATGTGACCCCTGAGCTAGTCCCACTACTTGCAAAGAGATGGAGTCCAAAGAAAACAGAGTCAGCAAGGACTAACGATCTTCACTGGCCCATTTCACCTCCCAGAAAGTTACAGCTCCTGTGGAAAGCTTCTTGTCTGTGTTTTGAGACATGTCCCTCAGGCTCCAGCCAAACCTGGTCATCACAAGACAGCAGCTGTAGGAAAGAGTGCAGGGTGGAAGTAACTTCAGTGATGTAAGTGACTTCTGTGGTGACCTGCCTCATCACCTCAGGTTTTGCTTGCAAACCGCTATTGGCTTCTGTCTTCACGGCCATTGGAGTACCTGACACACCACATCTGTTTCACCGCATCTAAATGGAGAGAAAAAGTGCAATGTGTGAAAAAAAGCCCCGAAAACCCCACGGGAGCCTCTTCTGTAGGTGTGAATCTTGTCCCTGCCCTGCTCCAGTGAACGTGGGAGACCACACACTGTACAGAGAGGTGACAGACCTCGCTGACAGCAATCTGCCACGCGGGTGTGACAGGAGCCCTGCAATGAGACACGCTGTGTGTGAGCAGTCAGCACCCTTGTGAGCAAATAGGAGAGGTGACAAATCAGTAAAATGTAGCTGATCCTGGAGAAAACAGAGTTTTTCAAGTTGTTTCTTCTCTGCATAGAATACCACGCCAGGACCTTTACCCTATGATTTAAGGTCTTTAACGAGTCGGTTTCCAGTTGTGTTTGTCCAGGACAATGTAGCTCAGAGCTCACTGATGAAGCCCTTTTTAACATTCCAGGACAAAATGTCTCAAGGTACAGTGTGACTTTTGGGGACAATGGAACAGTGGAGACTTACTGCCAGGGGAGCGCTAGCGAAAAACAAAATGAAAAATAAAGCAACGTCTTATTCAGGTTTTCCTATTAGCTGAACTCTGTGATAATGACCTTTGTGAAGGACTCCCAGGGAATCTATGAAGTGCCTCAGCGTCACTTTTTATGGTGCAGTTTATGCAAAAAGTATCAGTATCCTATGACAATAATAGCTGTAAAGAATAGCTGTGATACCCACGCCAGACAGCAGATCAGACAAATTGGCTTTGGAAGGAGTAATCAGCTTCCCTTAACTCAACATCTTTCAGCAGTCTGAAAGAAGCATATAAACAAAACCTTAGCTTGGATATCAGTATACTGATTAACTACAGGCATTTTCATTCTCCCTTTGCACTATGTTTTATATATTCAGCCAAACATTTCTAAAAGGATTGTAACTCCTCCTCCTCTAAATTCAAATTCCAAGAAATTCAAAGTGCTAATGCAGGGTAAAATTCAATAAGCTTTGCAAACTGCTTAACATTATACTATAAATATTATTTAGACATATTTGTAGGCTTATGCATGATAAGTCCATGAAAACAATAGCAAAACACTATTTTTATTCCTTCAAACATTTTTAATTTTCATCATGCCATTACATTATTTCAATTGAAGTGAAACATAAAGACGTTAGAAGAAAGCATAATTGGACTTGTTTGAAATTATTTCTCTGAGACTTGAAAGAAAGAAAAGTCAAAAAATGCATTAGAAGCCAGAGTTAGAAAGAAGTCAGGGAATTTATAACCTTTCAAGATTTTTAAAATGTAAGGCATAAATAATGTTTGTTTCTTGGTAAATAGCAATCATATGCATAAAATGGGAATGAGCTGTAGAAAGAAATAAATCAGAGAAAGTCTATTCAACTGAAATCCTAGGAACTTTAATGTTGTGGAACACTGTTGGATTGCTACAGTTTTGCAAGTGCTTTATCTCAGCTGAAAGGTGAAATTAGCAGCTTTCTCAAAACCCTGGGAAGCTATTGTGTCAATGCTACACACTGGAGACCACTGTTTGATGCCAGTGCCACTAGTTTAGATGAGCACTGCAATCAGGACTATTAGAAGCGAGTTGGTGAATTGTGTTGCATGAAGCAATGGAGCTGCTTACAGACAAAAGAGCTGAATGGGGTTTTGTACAGGTCTGAGTATAATGTATAACGAAGTCAAACCTACCAAACACGCAGCTGAAATCAGCAATATTAAAGTAACAAACCTAGAGAAGAAGTTGGGGGGAGAGGTGAGGTGAGGAGAGAACACCTGAATAAAAGAACTAGTTAATAAAATTAATTGCAAATTCAGACACTGCTGGACCACTCCCTTAAATATTAATACTGTGAGGAATGATATATTGAATATGTGTCTCTGAAGCTACTGCTCATAGTTTTCTGCACTTAAAGAGGTCACATAATATGTGCACTTTAGTTTGAGGAGGACATTACCTCAACCAGAAATTTGCCCAATAAATGTCTTCTCTATCTGTTCGTTCTTGCTTTCTTTCTTGAGTCTGTCTGGTGCTTCGTTTGCTGTCTTTAGGTTTCGTGGAGGGTAGTGCGGGCTGATGGCGGGAGGTAGTGGAGGGAGTGGCGGTCGGAGTGCGTCGGATGGAGGGATGTAGGTTGCTGTGAGCTGGAGGAGGTTGTCGGAGGTAGGGAGGTCGGTATGCGTGAAGGGACGGTCAGGGCGGCAGGGCGTAACTGCGCGGGATGGTAGGCTTGCTGTCGTGTGTCTGAATATGTTGTGTTAGGATCGGAGGTCGGTGTCGGCCTGCGTCTGGGACGTGCCTGTCGTATGTAGTTTGCGCGATGTCTTTCTTGGGTGTCTATAGTGTGGCAGGAGTTCGGACGGAAGGGATTCTTATTTCTTCACTGTTGGCTTCCTTCTTTGTCTTCTTTCTTCTGTTCTCCTTCACTTCCTTCCTTCCTTTCTTCCTTCCTTCCTTCCTTCCTTCCTTCCTTTCCTTCCTTCCTTCCTTCCTTCCTGGTTTTTTTTTTGGTTTTGTTTTGTTTTTGTTTTTCATGGATGTAGAACAAACATTCTGTGAAAAAAACTGAAAAAGCAGTATATATTTACTCATGTATGAAAGCATAGAGGTATCATATTCTAATGATCATTATCAGAAATTATGAGAAAAAAAACAATCTTTCTGTTATGTGATGAGGTTTATGAGAATCTCCCTAGACAATTCATTAGTTTTAAACTGACATGAAAATCAATTAATTTTAATAGGGAATAACAGATTATGTGTTTAATAATTCATCTAATTTCATGAGGCAAAGTGAATTAGACAATGCAATGTAAATCTAATAGCAGTTGTAACCACATAATTTGACTATTTGTCAAGAGCAAAGCATAGTGAAATGATCAAGAATTACACAGAGTGAAAAACATTAATTGTGTGTAAACTGAGTGACAGTTTCTTGTAACCCTGAAAGCCTGTGAGTTCAGTGTAATTATTTCTATTAGATCTTTCCCTAGAATCGTTCTGTATCATTAATTATGTATTCATATTAAGCAGGCAAATTAATAAATAATATGAAATAACTTTTCCATGAATTTTTCCAATTCAAAACGCTACGCAATTGATGGAGGTTTTGTAGACTGAAACTACACGAAAATTGTTTTATAGTCTGCATTAATTAATCAATAATGGCCCTGAGAGCTGGCATTTCTGCCTGCTAATGACCAGCTGAAAGAGTTGAGGACCCAGCGTCGAGCAGGGGGCCCTTAACCCACGCGGTCATTCATGCCGGAGAAATGCCCGACCCCCGGGTCACTGCTGCTGTTAATCGAAACCGTAATAATTGTTATGGTTGTTTTTCCATGCACACAGAGAAGCCACGTGCTTTCCATCAGAGTGGTATTTGTTTCAGGTTAAGGAGAAAAACAAAAAGGGAAAGAACAAACGTGAGGCCTTGACAAGAAAAATGGCCGCTCCAAAAGGGCGGCGGTGCGCGACAGACGGAGCGTGGAGCACCAGCAGGGACATCACGGCCATCTCAGCTGAGGTGCCACAGGACACACGATTATGTTGAAGCACAAATATAATATAAAGGGGTTGTCCTTTCGTATGTTTGAAAATACACATGCTGAAATGCATGTTGCCATGGATACGGGTCTGTCTTTAGAGCAATCGTCTCTTTCACTTGGTAGTGACACTGTAGTAACCTACAGAATCAAGGAACATCACATCTCCTTGTGTTAATGTGACGGAAAAAAAAAAATAAAAAACACTTCAGAAACACTCAAAGTGCTTTTCTCTTTACAGCAAAGTACAAAGGAATCAAAGCCAGGTTCAATGGGCTTTGACCAACCTGGTCTAGTGGAAGGTGCCCTTGCCTATGGCAGGAGGGTTGGAACTCCTTCCAAGGTCCCTTCCAACCCAAACCATTCTATGATCCTATGAATCACAACGTTGTGGGTGAATTTCCTTGTTTATAGTCCAAAGAAAAAGTCTTGTTAGTGTAATTGAAGCCAGAAAATGTGTTCTGGCCTATAGCACATGGGTTCCTGTTCCTCCCTACTTTCCCATCAGTTGGGATTTGAGACACACAGGCCAGCACAGGAGATGAAGAAGCTGACAGGGCAGGGTGTGAAAATCCACCAGCCATCTATGACAAAGGGATAGAAGATACTGATTCTCCTCACATTCTATCAGAAGCAGAAAAGAAACCTCATCTCCCTTTTGAAGAGCAAACAGCAGTTTTGGCACACGGACCACAGAGATGGAAGAAGAAGGTTCTGGAAATCATTCTGGAATTGCAGATCTGGACAGGAGAGAGCAGTATTCACGTTCCAAGCTGAAAGGACTTCCCAGCAGTCCTAGTCACTGTCTTTTGTGAGTCTTCTCCTCTACACCCACTTTTCTCATTCAAGCAACACTGTCTACTGCACGTGAAGGAGAGACATTTACACTGTAGCTGGATCTTGGAGAAATGCAGTCAGAACCCCTTACTTTTATACCTTGAATTAAGGTGAGGAAAGAAAACCTTAAATTCCCAGCCTTCTGTTTATTCCTTCAGATTTGGAGAAAGGAGAGGAGCAGAAACAAAAGAGGAGCCTCCTTGGCTGTACATGTCCCACAGTACACTCTTTTTGGGGTCTCAACTCTATCAGTTGTACAGGAGGAAACACCACAGAAAAGCCAAAATAGGAAAGAGATACTGAACAGTATCTCTTATATAAAGCTGAACAAAGAAGAAGAGAAAAACCTGCCTGTTTTCCATCCATCTGCCAAAGAGCTTAAAGGAACTGAGTGCTTCTGAGCTTCAATCAAGGCTCATCAACATGTGTGTGCAAATCAGATGTAGCTACTTGTATGTTGCTGCTTAAAACAGTGCACGTAGGTGCAGTAACCTTAGGCTGGTCAGAGAATTTCCATGAGAGTTGTAATGAAATCTGTTTCACCAAAACTTTCGTATCTGGTTGTTAAAAAGTAGCTTGACATTCCCAGCATACCCATTACTTCTCACATGCTTACCAACCAATTGGTGGTTTTGGTTCAAGAAAGTCCCTTCACAACCATGAAGACTTTTGGATTTTGGAGGACCTTCAGCATAAAAAACCTGTTTTGGCTGATCACACTTCTGTCAGCTTCTAGTCCTGATCCACTCCATGCCAGGAATAAAGCAACATGGCTGATACAAAGAACAAATTTTCTAATTCTATAACAATGAATTCTGGGAGATTTTAATAAAAATTAGCATTGGCAAAAAAACCCACAGAAATACAGGTTATTAAAAAAGTTTCACTGTCTAACCACTCCTACTGTTTTTGAAAATAGATACTGTTTACTGATCTGTCATGTAATGCAGTGAGCTAACCAAAAATACAGACCATGTCTGGCACTGCCTCAGAAACAATTTTTCTTAGCTAACTGAATGCACCTAAGCAACTTATTTGTTAAATGCTTGGCATTTGTGTGCTTAAAGTATGCTTTCCCACATCTCTTAGTAAAACACAAATTTGCTAAAAAGAAAATTATTAATATTTAGGCTGACAATGATATAAGCAGATGTGGGAAATATGAAAACCAGAAATATTTTTCATTTCAAGAAGCCATAAATTCAAGCACAAATATTTTCACAAAAAATTTGGTAATTAGTTCTGATTCAGTGGTTGCAGCTCTTACGCTTTTAATCATTCTAAAACCTGGCACTAGAGTACGCACAGAAAATCTGAGCAAATTGTCTGAAAGTCCTTAAGGAATTTAAAATAAATGCTTAAATGAATCTCTCACTACCAGCATGCAACAAATGCCCAGATGTATTCATAGTGATGCGCCCAATTAAGTTTAGAAGAATTGCATGAGTTCAGTTTCAGCAGATTCCTATTGATTCTCCTAGTTAATAAACAGTTAAAGGATGAAGTGAGTTTTTAAAAATATAAGTGCTTTAAAGGTGCTAGAGAGGAAAAGCCTAGTACTAAGTGGTCATGTGGCTAGTGCCATTCATCTTGGTAGTGACTATCTGTCAAAAGTGGCAAGAGCCCTGTTAACAGCCATGACCTGTGCCATAATGAAGGGAGAGTGCACAGCAAAGTGTCCATTATCAGGCAGTTGGGAGCAGTAAATTGGTGCAGTTTGCCTCAATCTTGCAGCAAGTTGAGATGTAAGATAGGTGGGGATCAGCAAGCAGCAATTTTATCCTATGATCATTTTTTGTCAGATCGCATCAGAGTAGGAACTTACTCAGATTCATTATTTCAATTAAATAAGTTCCCTCATTAAGTGACCACTGCCATGAACATTTTCTGTGGTCCTGTATTTATAGTTGCATAAACACACCTGCTAATATTTGGACAGGGGAGCAGTGATGGAGAAGCAGTAAGGTAAACGACACATTAAGGTGATAGTCAGGTACAATCAAACAAATCTTGTACCCTCTCAACAGGGCTAACAGCTTGCAATAAAATAGGCAACCTCTGTTACCTATACACTAACCTAGGGTGCTTACATCCAGTTCTAACTACAAAAATTCATTTCAGACTCTTAGCAAAAGAACAAAACGCTCAAGTAAAATTCCACCTCTATTCAATCCCATGCAAATGAATTGATGCTATTACCACTTTCCTGGGGAATAAGCTCAAAACTCCAGGTGACACCCAATGTCTGCTCTTGGGTGTGTGGAGAGGAAGAATTCTGGATGAACTCTTAAACTATCAGGCAGACGTAACCCTTAGAGACCCTCCAGGAAACTAGACAAGCAAACAGAAGACAAATGTACTTGTCACCACCACTCACTCACCATTTTGCAGTAGCAAACACCTTTCAGATCAGCCCATCTTCTTTTCAGGCACTGGATGCATTTCTTTAATCACATATTGTCCCTATTCCTACCCCATAACGTAAATGAGGAATACTAAAACTTCTGTGATTTTGTAATTCCTGTAATTCTGTACAGCACTTCATTTTATGTTTCTGCCAAATTCTTCCCCTATCGTGAGAGGTGTGTGCTTTCCCTGCCAGCCACACAGGTAGTTTGGATGATGGGCAGAGAGGTATAAAGCTCATGTCCAAACAGCATTATATTGCAAATAGTCACAGCTTTACCCTGTTCCCCACAGATCCCACACCATCACCTTTCACATGTGGGTCAGTGCTATAAAATTGAATAACAAATGTGGGGCTTTTTCTTTCCATAGGTGCATTAAATAAACAGATGGGTACCTTTTTATTTCTCTTAGTCTATGTCAGGAGTGCAACATCCAACTCTAAAGGAATGACTCAGCTTCTATTATATGTTAGTAGAGACCACCAGCAACAAAAAAAAAAGGTTTTGCAACCTTTAGGAAGTTGCACTTTTACCTTGCTTACCTCAGCAGGTTTCAAATTGGATAAGGGACCTGGAAAAATGTGCCTCGACTCTCCTTTTGTTGACAGTTTTATATTTTTCATTTCAGTGCCAGAGGAAGATTTCAGAGCTGGAAAGAAAGGGAATATTCTGGCCCTTTGAAGTCCTCACCAGGAGTGAGCTGTGAGGACCAGCTACAAGGATGGGCAAGCTGCAGCCACCTGAGCTGGTAAATGCAGGGATGAGTTTGGGTAATTGTAACAAATAGAGATGATGGCAATAGATTAAAAATGTGCTGCTGAGATAAAGTAGAGGCTGGGGTACATTGTAGAATGTGGATCTCTCCTGTAGCCCTGAAATGTCCCTCCCCATTCTTCCCTGTACTCAGGGCACAAGTTAAAAACACTGCTGAAAGCCCTAAAACAAGTAAGGGATATGTAGCCATGAATTCAGAGGAGGCTTAAGAATATTAACTGCTCTCTGGATATTTTAATAGATTTTAGTATAGATAGCCTAGATTTTAGATGCTAGGAAGAGGGTCTGTTTATCCATTTTAGACCTTTACCTCAAGTTAGAGAAAAAAGAATATTTAAAAAAAAAAAAAGGCAACAAAAAAAAAAAAACAACAACAAAAAACAAACAAAAAACCCCAAGAAAACGAGTGTACAATACAGATTCAATCTGATAACAAGATGAAAAACATAGACTGAAATGCAGATCTAATCTGTCCAAAAGTAGGGTAAAAATAATTTCCCTTCACCTATTAGCACAAGCATAACTGTGCACTGAACTCATGTTGATGGTGGGATCCCCACCTGCAGGCGTGCTGAGATTGCTTCTTCATTTCTACTTTGCTGCAAAGCTGTCAGCATTTCTTACACAACTTCCATGTGCTAATTATCAGGGCTGCCCAAGCAATAACCAGGATTTTTATGTCATAGCATAAGGGTTGTAAAAGGCCTGGAGAAGAGGAGTTTTTGCTTGTCAGGTGGGGCTGGTCTTTCTCAGAAACACAGAACTAAAGGTACAATGGAGAAACACAAGTGATGAGATCACCACTGTTCACTTAACAAGTAAAACTTCATTTTGGAGGGGCTGGAACCATCTGTTACTACCTGTATAATGGCACTTCTTACAACTTGGCAGCTAAAACCAGGCTGTACAGGGGGAGTAGAAGCTGCAACTTTCTCTCTGTGTCTTTGCAGGGTGGTGGGAAGTGAAGGGAAATAAAATTGTCCACATTAGTGGATACACAGGCAAAACTGTAATTTTGGAGGGGGGGATTGTTTACCTTAAAAGCTGTGTAAATCAGCTTGAAGCTGAATTAAACAGGTGGCTGACCACCTGTACATAATGATTAACTGTGCTTACACAATAATTTATGTGAAAATACTGTCAAAGCCTGATAACATCACATCTGCTGCTACTGTACTATTGTGCAGAATGTTTGTATTTATTATTTCTTTGAAAAAACAGTTAGGTGTTGCTGACCTTTCTTCCCTGTGTTTTGCATTGAGTTAAAGTGTTTGCACCAGAAAGTTTAGTGTTCTTCCTACTGTTATAAATTTTGAAGTATCATATTTGTGCATATTTGGCAATTTGAACAAAAAATATGTGATTTAAGTACTGAATTGGTCTGATAAACCATTGCATTTTTTAACATTAAAATTGTTATTGAACACCTTACTACTTTTAATGTATTTAAAATTGCTGCTCTGCATATATTTAGACATGCTGGAATTTTGTTTGCCTTTGAGAAGATTATGAACAACATGCTTTGGTCTTTATTCAAATTTTAATTTATGCAAGTAGAATCATATTCTTGCCAGACACTATTTTTAGCAAGAAGTACCTTCAGGTCTGGTAATTTACACTGTCAGAAGCAAAATCAGAAAGTGACTGCATGGCATGTGTTCCCATTGAATGAAGTTAAATCTGCATGTGAAAGTACAGTGTTAACCCAACTCTGGTGATTTCTGGTTGATGCCATCACCACACCACTCATCCATCCAACCATTCAAGTGAAAGGCCCTGAAAGAGCTCCAGAGTCCATGCAGGTTTACAAAGGAGAAGGTGAAATTCCTATCAGTTTATTATACATAGAGCTGAAGACAAATTATTTAGGACTTGTTTAATGAGCTTTTCATCCAGGCCTCTTTTAAAAGGGCTTCAGGTTTCCTCAAGTTCCCAGCTTATTGTCACTTTAGCCATTCATGACAGTATCCTGTTGTATCCAATGTCCATCACAGTGGGATAATTCAAGTTTGGTGACATTCTTACATTAAACACTTGGGTTCCTGCACAACTGGGGGTAAAATGCTTGGGAATGGCAAATCAGATTCAATGGATTAGAAAAGCCAGTAACAGCCATACATATTTTAAAAACTGTTGATATTATTTCACAGCTGCACGTTCAATTCATTGGACCTTTACATGTCTGAAGGAAATCAATCCAGCAGTTTTCAAATTCTTCATTAGTCATCTTAAATCAAAATCCTGAAGGTACATACAAAACTGCTTTTTGCTAATTTCATGTCTTCATTGTAAAGAAAAAAAAATCACCAATTGCAGCCACGTTTCTTTTCCTAGAAAAATATAAAACAGAGTAATAAAGTTCTTCTGCTATACCATAAAGAATTACGTAATTTTCTTAAGTTAATCCTAGTAATTAATAATATTAGAATACCAACAGACATATTCTTACATGCCTGTACCCCTAGAGAGACCTCTCAGGGCAATGAAAAAAGGAAATTTAAGGTTAATGAGAATGCTGCTTAAAAACTCTGGGTTATCACAACAGGTCCAGGATGCCCCTTGGCACCAGCATCCACAAAAAGAGGACACATATGTGCCACTTCATCAGGAACTTCTGACAGAGTTGCCTGCATGCCACAGTGCCTGTCCTGTGCCTGGATACACAGCTTCTGTTTCTGTGTCGCTGGTTCTCTGCATTCACAGTAGAACAAATAGCATAACTATCAGTTAGGAGAGCTTCAAACACCAATTGCAGTGGCAACATTTCTAGTACGATTAAAATTCTAGCCTAACTCACATTTGATTTGGGGAGTCACTACTTCTTAACAGGATAAATGGAAGAATCCATTGAAAAAGTACATAACATGTATTTTCTGTCTCCAGCTGAGTCTATATAGTCAGTTGGCCTCTGGACCCTTGGATTTTATATCTATCCCATCACTTTCCAAGCTATAATTCACTCCTTGTCTTTCAGCACTATGCTAACATGAACAGGCTTTTTTTTACCACACAAAATCCTCTGACAAATACATTTGATGACTCATAATTGTTCTGCTTTGTTTCTTGCAGGGATGCCAAGAGCATTATGTCCGTTGCACAGGAGTTGACTGAATTTATTAACACTTACCATTAATATTAACCATATCCTTTCATTAAAAAAAACAACAAAAAAAAAACCAAAACCACCACCCCCATTGTAAAGGATTTATTTTTTATAAAAATATAGAACAGATGTAAATCTAAAATAATCCACTCAAACAATTGTTCAGAAAAGGACTAGAGGGAGGGGCCCATAATCCTTAATAAAACCCTGATTTGAAAGCCATGTTTGACCAAAATCACAGCTCAGTTCCTTCTCTTTTCAGATGCCTCCACCTGTTCAAATTTTAGAGTGAAGATTCCTTGAGCATGGATTGCAGGTTAAGTCTTTTCTGAGGTAATTTCTTTCTATTACACAAAAGGCAGAAAAGGTCCTGCTACCCTGGCACTCCATTGTTGTTTCTAATTCACAAGCATTGCATGAATTTTGCTCTTCCCACATTTAAAGAAACAGATAATGCTTGCAGCACCCAGCACACATATCACTCTTCTGCCCTGCTCTCCCATAGAGATCCCCCCTTTCTCTTGAAACTGGCATGCCAAATCATTAATGGGCTGCAACCCAAAAAGTGCAGCAAAAAAAAATGTGCTTGTAGTGTAGCAGTTCTGCTTGGATTGAAATGTATTTATTTCATTTAAATCTCCTTAACTTGAGTACACTGTCTTTTATAGGAAAAAAGTGCTTTTTATTTCCTCTGTTTCTGTGTTTTTGCTGCCCCACTTGATGTCAGACATCGTGCCAACAGGGAATATTGGCAATTCTGCTTTTAGTAATAAAGATGTCTTCATTGTTACTAATACAAAAGTAATTACAGTGCTTGTTTTGGTTATGTAACTGATAACAAACACTCCCGAGCTTCAAGAATTTGAAGCAGGAGAGAATTCAGGACACAGATGTAGACATCACCTTCTTCTGCTTTGCAAAGCTGTTTGTATGCACATCTGTGTGTGCTTTGTGGGAGCATTCATCTCATCATCTCTGTCCTGGCCATGATCTGCAGAAACATAAATAAAATCAGAGTTTAGTTTAGATTTTGATTAGGATTCCCCTTTTTAAACAGTTTTGTTGCTTCTGTTTATGTTTTGTATCTGGGCTCATCCCTTACCCCATTTTCTGGTTGCCATAAGGGTTGTTGCAGAGAAAACAAACACAAGCTGGTGTAGCTGCTCTGTGCACGATCCCTTTCCCAGCTATCTCTGCTGGGCAGGCAGTCTGCATCAAAGTACACAGTGATTCAAATACAAATACAAATATTAAAATACAAATATTAGGAGCCAGGGGTTTTGTTCTTGTTCCTAAATATTTTTTCCAGACACCACCAAGTCCCCAAAGCAGTACATTGTGTAGTAACCTCAGCTGGCACTGGGACAAATATTTCTCTTGCGAGCTAAGATTCATCTCATCTGACTGTTGATGTCCTGGAGACAGAGGCTGAAGTCTACACCAATTGTTCCTGGTTTTCTCTAAAACTAGAGAAGATAAAGAGGAGCAGTGCCCACAGAAGGGATTTATTTTGCACAACTTAAACATTTTCATTAAGGTGGAGAAAAATCCCCATTGGAATCGCCTTTTACTCCTGCTTAGCTGTAGAAAGAGCTAAAGGTGACAAGGGCAGACTTAGATATTCAGCTTTAGATATGCCAAAGAGGGAAAAACAAATCCCCAATCAAAATCCCCAATCCAGTCCTTAAAGATTACAGAGGAATTCTGGGAACCTGCTGAATGATGAAAAGTTGAACGCAAACCACAAATCAGTCTATCACACTTCAGTCATCTTCCTGCGCCTTGGGGGCCTTATGAAGAATTTCTTTGAAAGTATTTTAAAAGAGAGGTCTAGAATGAAGGTTGGTATGAACAACCACTAGCCTTTGACAGTTAGGAGAATTTCTCTGCTTTCACTGGATATTTTCCAGTAGTTGCTCATTTTAAATTAGTGATTTCTTGAGAGCACACATAAAGATTTTTTTCTAAAATGACCTCTCTAGCCAATGACTTAGATGAGACTTTTGTTTGCATTTGCTGCACTCATTTTCTTTCATACTCAGTGACTAAGTTCCTGCTGCCAGCAGGTGAGTTCCTAACTGCATGTCCCTAACAAAGGGATTTAAAAACAGATGCAGTTTTGATCAGATTTCTGCCTTTAGCATACAGCTACTCAATATTTAAAATTTGGTATTGAATGATGTTAAAGTACAACAGTACTTTTTTTCTGGCTCTTCATATATAAAAATTTTGGGACCATCTACCTCACAAGCCTCTTGAACCGAAGATGTTTAGGTTTGGTTAATCTAATAGTTTTTTGTTACTGAGTTGGTGAGCCCTGGATTTATGAAATCAATGAGAAACTGAAAAATGTTGCAATATGCTGGTTAGGACAAACATAAAATCCTTGAATCTATGACCCTTTATATTTTGATAGAGTTCTGCATTTCTAAAAATATTTTTATTTCATTTTTCTGTATGGAATAGGTCTTGGTGAACCTGACAGACTGAAGAACAACACTGACATGATGTGGTTTGTTTCTGGTAGTCTTACCAGGGTCACTCAGTTAGTTATTCTACATTTTGTGCCTGTTATTTCTGATTTGGATCCCACTGCCCAAGGCTACACTGAGGAGAAAGGAGATGGTCCTGAGGATCTTTCCCATTACTCTTTATTTACAATAAATGGCTATATGAATGCTGAATACATCCACTTCATGCTACCTTCAGTCATCCTGAACAAGAGTTTATTGCTCCAAACTCCTTTGACATGAATATTAGACTTCAGCTAATGCCACTTGAATCTACCAGCATTGCCAACAAGACAAACCTTCAAAGAAAATATTTGATGCAGACATCATGCCTCCTTTTACAAATATTTCCTTTGCATCCTCAAACCAATGTTATTTTCTACATGGCCTTTCAAGAAGTTCTGTCCTTTGTGTGCAAAGTAGGACAGATTCTTGCAACCACATTTGCTCTAAGCAGAAACACCTCATTTGTGCTTTCCTTCCTCCTTTGTCACAGAGAGGACAGTAAATTAGATTAGCACCAAGGGTTTCTCACCAACACTTTTTGGCATCTTTAACATGAGAATTCAAACAGGCAGTGATCACCCATGTATTTTATATGGGAAAGAATACTTTTCCAGCTAAATACTGGCTACAGGGGAGATTGTCCTGGAAAAGTTAAACTATTTTGTGAAAGAGATTGGAAATCATTGTTTTGTGACAGTGTAGTCACAAAACATTTGACCTTATGCTTTAGCTATTCAAAAGACTAGCAAATGTCTACAGGAGGGTGCTCACTAATGCAATAAAATCCCTAAGAGTTTGAGTCTGCTTTGCTGTCTTATAATTTTGCCTCATCGGAGGTTTTAATTGTGTTAATGATATCAAGGTCCCATATTTTCAGAAGATGAGTTTTTAAAATGTTTCTTAGGAGGCTGGCTTCAGCCTTCCCATTTTGAACACCAAGGTCACAGAGAGGGAGTTTTTTGGCTTTTATTAAAAAATGCATTATTTTGAGTATGGGGGAAGGTCTGCCCTATGCAAGGATGTGTGATGCACAGATCCCCATGAAAGCACTGGCCAGGCTATCTCAATCTAGAAGGCTGTTTGTGGAGACCTGTGCTTGGAGTCAGTGGGCTCTGTTGCAGGCAGGTTTCAGTAAATCAAGTGAGTTAGCACACACAAGTCAAGCACTTTGTTGCTGCCTTGAGAACTACTCTGTTGCCTACTCTGTTATGCCAGAGACAAAAAAAAACCCAAGTTGGCTGATGTTTCTGGGAAAGACATTGAAGATGTGCTTCATCCTTGCAGCGCCCCTCACTCCTGCCATGCCTCCATTCCTCCAGCAGCAGCAGCAGCAAAGTTCCCATTATTCAGAGTTTTCCTCTTCCCAGGCCAGGAGCAGCCTGGCTCCCAGCCCTGGCTGCAGGTTTTGCCCGTGCTGATGCAGTGATCTGAGCCAACCTTTCCAGAGTGACTATCTCCACAGTGTAACTCTGAGCCCTGTGCATGGCACACATCTGTCTAGAAGAAGCTTTACTGTGCAATGCAGAGATGTGCCCTCAAAGACACAAAGAGTTAACACAGTGTAATTTTCCAAATAAAACTAAAGGTAGTGCATCATTTTTTATTTTTTTTATAAGCTATGGCAGGCTGTGTGACACCATGTAATTTTTGAGGAATTTTATACTTTGCAAGAAAACAACAATAGTCTGTGTCTTTTTAAGACTGTTTTTTTACCTGCTAAAAGCACCCATTTGCTTTGTTCTGATTGCAGTATAAATATTGTGGTGAGAGCATTTAATGATGGCTACAAAGACTCTTTTTTTTTTTTTTTTTTACCTTGCTAAGGGACATTTCAGAAGTTTGCCAGGCATATTCATCTCAATTGACTGAAAAATATTATGCCCACTAGATTTGCTGAAGCAGACCCTACAAGAATAAATGCAACAGTAAAACATTAGTGGGCATTAACACGTGCAAAGTATCCTGAACCCTTTGGGATATTTGGTAAATCAGTAAATGAGTGGCAGAGATAGACAGAGGTAGGAACCCTTAGTGTCATCATTCCACAAATGAGAGATGATATGAGCAGCTGAAGCCCCAGCTCTCCCTTGCTGACTGGCTGCATGAGTTGAGAACCACAAGCAACATGACTGAGTCTGATGCAGGAGAGATACCTGCCTTGCAGACACTCAGGAAAGGGATTCTTCCACCCAAATCCTGCATCTGCTTGGATGTGCCATCCCCTGTGACCTCCACCCAGCTGGAATAATGTGCTTATGCTTCAGCACTTGCAGAGAGTCACATGTAAAATTGGGCTCAGTATGATTAAATTAAAATTCACCGTGACTAGTCAAAACCAGCTTCTCTTCAAATTCTCTCTTGCAAATGTAACATAACTCAGTCCCTGCTGAGTCAGAAAAGTTGAAAAAAAAATTACCTTTTTAGTAGGTCAGTTTTCCTTATTTGGTTTCAATAAGAAAACTGGTCCTAGGTGTAGGGTCCCCTTTAGTAGGGAGAGGACTAGGAATAATGCCCCCTAATCCCAGGGGCTATGGCCTGATAACTGCTGCCAAATGCTGCAGCCTGTTCTCTAGCCATGGTTTCTCCAAATGCCAGGAATGACTTGTTTGCAGATTCACTGCATGGCCACCTCCCCCTCTGAAGAACCACTACATCCCTGTTGCTCTGTAGCTTCCAGATAACATTCCTATGAGGGGACAACATCTTACTCTGGTTTATTTTCAGATCAGCATTTCATTAATCATTCTGATTTATTCTTCTATCAAACCTATTTATTTTTTTCCACTGCTGTCTTGGAAGCATAAACCTATTTTCTGTCTCTGTGTGACTGATTTAAATGCTTGCTTTTTCTGAAGCACCCTATACCAATTTAGTGAAATTCTTGACTACTGCATCTTCTAGTTATTTTTATTGCTACATTGTACTTAACTAGATTTTTAAACTATTTTATTATTGATGGCTGTTTCAACCCATTCTTTCACATCTATAAAGGAGGCAGTCAATTGTAATAGTAGTAATGTAAGATAAGTTTCATATTTTGAAGAACAAGACAAGAAAGCACATTGCAATATACACTCAGATTTTGAAATTACAGAATATAAAAATTGAAGTCTCATGAACCTTAATATTACTAACAGAAAGACAACTTGTTTTTAATGTCATGTTTTACAAGATGTTATTGGAAGGGCAGTAAGCAGAAGGCATAGGCAGTGCTAGACACTTGGGAGCAATGTGTAAGTATACACAAAGCTGCTTTGATGGTTAAACAGACATATATGTTGCATGTGGCTTTAAAAAAAATCTGGAGTAGATTAAACATGTGATTTCCTTAAATTCTGGTGGCATTGAGTCATGTCTATAGATCCCAGTGGGCACCTAACAGCATCTTTAAACATGTAAAGACATTTAGACAGCTGTGATGGAGGAGTCCTGCTAAATGGCAACAGAGAACTTTCAAGCCCCTGCTCATCCTTTGCTGGGAGATACCAAAGGGCTGAATTAATAATGGAGAGTTTGAAATGACATAGAAAGAAAAGTAAGGCATGCAATAAAGATGAGGACTTCATGCTTGTGTACATATATGTATATCTATGCCCATACATATACAGACCTAAAGTTGGGGCAGGATTTAAGTTAGTATGAAACCAGAACAGGAATAGGAGGTGTTTTATCTGACTGCATGCTTGACTGCCAAAATTATTATAAATGAACCCTCAGGAGCTCGGAGCTGAAAGGATGATCCATTTGCTACTTGCCATGTTATCTCTGCTTAGAGGTGTAAATGATTATGAAATTCACTTCTGGATGACTCCTGAAAATGACAAAGCATTTCTTATCCAACCATGGAATAAGAAAGATGATCCAGAGTTACTAATGGTACTGATGTATAATCTTGTCTGACATTCCTCCTACAAGCATTTATTAGTAATTTTCTGAAGAGAGGACGTATGACTAACAGGGGTCAGTTAGTCATTGAGTTTGGCTGAATTTCATATTTGGATTCTGTGAAAGGCTGGTCTCTGACTATCTTTGAAACATTTAAATATGAAGTAATCACCTATGGCAACATACAGGAAGTACCAGCTCTTGTTTATCACATTTATTTCCTAGTGTATATAAACACTGCTTCAGCCCAACCCCAAAATGATTAATTTGTTTTCAAAACTTCTTTCAAACTTGTCCTATAGTTTGTTGTTTGGTTTTGTTTGTTGTTTTGGTTTTTTTTTTTGGTGGGGATAGGGGGTTAGAAGACAGGGGGAATGATGAGTGATGGGAAAGTTTACCATCCATTTCCCTTTCCCCTTTTTTAATTGCATATTAATTATCAGAGAAAAAAAAATCACATTTCCCTCTTGGTCTTCTAAAAGCACAAGGATTAAATAAATACTAAGCATTTTTCAAAAACAAATCCTCAGAATAAATGGCATCTGGAGCACTGCACTATCCCCGAGCTTTCTCATCCACTGGCGTGACAGCTGGGAAAAGTATAAAGACTACCTTCAAGGACTTTGACTTAGTTCCTGTTCTGGTTCTCTGCAGCAGCTCAAAAAGGAGATGCAAGGAATAATTTTAACATAAATCACCTTAACTCATTCCCTCTTGGAAGCAGTATTAATGGAGACAGTTCCTGTGAGCTGTACCCACAGTGACAAGCGTGGGGACAAGAGTGGCTACTTGGAGTGAAGTAGTTGGTGTAGAAGATGTGAAGATCTCATTACTTATAGTTCTGGGGTTTTCCCACCCCTGACATGCTCTAGTCTGATCCTGTGGTCTGCATGCTCTCTCCAAAGGCATTTCCCAAGGAGACACTAGCAAGTAAAGGCTCACTTAATGAAGACAGCAAGGAAATCTGCTATAGAAGCACAAAGCCCAGGTGAAGTGTTGGTGTAACACACCTCAACTGCCCAGCCTTGGAAAGTCCTCAGGCTTATCACCCCTATTCTGAGAACTTTTAGAGTGAGTGGCATTTGAAACATCAGGATTTTTTCTTTGTTGTTCTTGCATTCCGACTGAACTAAGCTGAAAGTTAAACATTGGCATTACATGTCTGAAGTCTCTTCTAAAGTGGATGTATGTAACCTCAAATTTTTCTTAGTGTTGGTGTTGGTTTTATTTTTAGGATTTGGGTTGGGTTTAAAGTTTTTTGGGTTTTTCTAATGAGATTCAGTGTAAATTAAGGCATGTTCTTCTAGGACAGAGGGCATGGTGGAAGTGTTCAATAGGAGTTATGATCTCTTTTTGCATGGTACTTAAAGAGGTAATCACTGTATGTTCATAATGAATGTTGGCTGCCAGTACTGCTTTTGAAATGTTACTATCAGCATCCATGAAAAAATTTCCAGTTCTTTCAAATTATCTGCTTCCCTCTTCTCAACTGGTTGCAGGGAGTCAGCAGGATCCATTCAGGTCTCCTCCAATAGTCACAGATGGATGAATTTATGTTGACACACTTTGTGAAGACAGGAGTTACAACAGTGTTGAAATGTAGAATGCAAGTGTTTTAAGCAGTCTTAAAGTCTTTAAGCAGCTTTCTAAATAACCTTAGAAGAATCTCCCACTTCTATTGGAAAGGAGTTTTCCTAGAAATTTGGGGAAAATTTAGGAATTGTGCTAGAATTTAAAGTATTTTTGTCACAGATGGGATCTCTGAGATGGAGAGTAGTTAATGAGCAGCCTGATGTCATAAAGCAGCTGAGGGGATGGTCCTGGAAACCTGCTACCCTTATGCTCAGAACTGCTGTTTTGTCCTCCTAAACAGCCTGCTGGAGCTGCCTCTGCTCTGAGCAGGACATTGGCATAGATCATCTTCAGAGACCTCTTCCAACATCAACTGCTTCATGATTCTCTCACACTTCCTCCATTTTTCTGTTTCACTCCCCAGCTCTGTAGTTTTGAAAGAAAATGTGATAAAGATCTAACAATACTTTATTTGGTGTTTTTTAAAGTTAAAAATACCATGCAGCACTGCTCAGTGATATGCTGAGGTTATAGCCTTGGCTATAGGCTATAGGCTATAACCTTGAAAGTCACACACACACAAAGAATTTGTCTCCCTGTGGGTCCTCATGGAGCCCAGATTCACTGCCCTATAGGAAATATGTGTGCTTATGAACACACCTAAATGCCGCAGGGCCAAGACATCCTTCCTAATCTGCCATGATCTGAGACCTCAGACCTGCTTCCACTGACATGGATGAGAAGAACAGATGCTGAAGCAGGAAGGAGAAATAGAGGTTTTGCTCTATTTGTCACCATCCTGAACTCAACTGTCATGTGGTTAAATCAAAAGGAAGTGAGAAAGCTTTATCCATGAGACAGAGACTGCTGTGTGCATTCAGGTACTAGCTTGGTTTCTTCAAAGATTATATTTATTTTATGTAGTATTTTCCTTTTGGTTTAGAGAGCAATCTTTTCAAATTGTGCACAGAAGCAAGGTTTATAAGAGGAATTTTTTGGTATACATTTTATTACTTTATAATATGCTTTAAATCTACCATGATTTATTAATATCTGTTACATCCTATATGTTACTAACAATTAGTACAATCTAATTGTTGCAATTTCTCAATGATTTAATAAACTTCTGAGTTGCCATTTATATGATGTGGTAGCTCATGCTCTGGATAAGTTTGAGTTCTAGTCTGAATCATCTTTTTTTAACTATTATTATCAGTATTTTAATTATTTTCACAATAAAAACCAACTATACCTACTTGGAAGAAAAATGACTCCTTTCAACCAACAAAGAGAAACTAAAACAGTCAGAAATTAAGGAAAAACATGTGACAATATTGTGTTTATGTTCCTTCCATTTAATTTGAAAGAATGCCTCTTTTGTGGTGATACTGAGGTTTACAACCAACATAATTAAATGTTTCATTAACATGAGACTAACCCACTATAGTAAACACTGCCTTAGTAGGAGGTTTTTGCAGAGTTAATCAGTTCTGTGGTACTCCTTCTAACTCTATTTATCCTTTTCATGTCACTTATTGTATGCTTTCACATATTTATCTATTACAGAATATTAAGAGAAAATATAAATTTTGGATTGTATTATCTAATTCTGTCTCAACTACATGTGGGGTTTTTTATTGGCATCAGTACCTCTGCCGTGTTTCTCAAAATATGTAGTCTAACTAATTCTTGTTAGCAAAGAATTGCACCTTACTTTTTGTAAGCAAGGAGCAAAAGGGGAAATACCTAATACCCCTCTGCTCCTTTTTGCTATATCACTGCATAACAGAGAAAAACACATGGAGAAGGATCATTGCTGTATTCTTTGAATCTTTTTGATGCTGACAAAATACTTCAATTTTTTTCATGTTAGAGAACTTTGAGAGAAATGAAATGAATTTGCTCACCAAAATAATAGGACAGCACCAAAAAAAATGGAAATTGTACCTGGAGCATTTGCAAGGCAGTGACAAGATTGAGCTCCATGTGATGTAGCTACAAGTGGAAGGTCAAATTGAGAGCTTCGATGCATGATTCATGATCCACCTCTCCTTCCACATAAGAAACTACAGAAATTCAAGACTAAATGGAATAACTGTACCAGCGTCTCAGTCAAATGTGTTTTCAAAGCTCTTGCTCTGGGAGTACTTAAGAGGTGGCAATCATTATACACAGTAAAAAAAGTCTATTGCAACAGCAAGGCACTTTAAATTAATTTCCTTCTTAGGAGGTTGTTGCCTAAATAAATTCAGACAATATAATCCAGCAAGATTAGGTGGCATGAATTGTAGTGCTTCTAGAAAATGAAGACCCCAAACTCTAGAAATAGAAAAGACAGAATGAAAGGCATGCTTGTTCATATTAGGGAACTGCATTCAGGGCTTGCTTGCGCTTAACCTTTCTGAAAAACTCCCTAATGGGCACCTAAACACCTTTGGCTGCACTCTCTGAAGCAGGACATCGCCCTACAAAGTAGCCAGTGTGACAGATCTACTCCTCAAGAAGTTGTAAATCAAATATTGTGGGTTTTTTCTAAAGTAAGATCATATTTCCTCAGCCTTTCTGTATTCAAAAATGAAATATCTTTCATACTGAAATTTAAAGATACTGTGAGTTCTAAGAAGTAATCTCAAACCTCAGTATGCTCTGTCTGAATGTCATATATTTGTTGTCTCATTATTAATATAGTACAGAATATAGGGATTCTTCTTCTACTTAGTATATAACACATTTTACTAATGAGAATCATAGTTACTCATTGAAGAACAGTAGACCACTATTCTAGCTGCAGTTTGAAGTGCAGTGGGTTAAAAAATAAAGCACAGCCTTAATCTTAAATTTCATAGATGATATGCTGGCTCTGGGGAAGACAATTAAGATTTTGCCATTGATTTCCAATGGTGAAAGTGTTCCACAATACATGTTTGGACTGTAAAAGAAATCAATATTATTTTGAGACATTTACTGGCTGAATTCTGTTTCTTTTTAGTTCCCTTAATTCCTTTATGTAGGCCAAGAGAAATTCATTCAGAACTTTGTGAACTGATAGATTAATGAATATGATTAAGCTATCAGTCCACAAACTGGTGGCAACAGCCTAAATCATATGAAATTGCTTTTAGTTTTCAAACTTCCCTTTTATTATCAAGGTGGGGTTTAACATAGCAAAATGAAAAATTGGCGCACAAATCAAGGAATATCAAAAAAGATAAAACACACATCCCAAATACTTTTTGGATAATGATCTCGTTTTGTGTGGGCACATAGTGTACAGATAGACTTTACATAAATCTGCCCTCTCCATCATTTGAAAATGAGCAAAGGTGAGTAATTTTGAAAGAATTTTCAAGAAATTTCAGCAGAAATAATCCGTTTGCAAGCTGAGCCATTACTTGCCCAGTTTTTGCCTAGAATAATTTTCTGTAACAAAGTTAATCATCCCTGAAAATATTAGTTTAAAGGATGCATTGAAATCATGTAGCTGTATCTGTACCTTACTAAGTTGCTATGAAATTGAGCTTGTATTTTTACAGTATTCTGATTTTCTGATTTACAGTGTACTTTAAAAAAACATAACAATTTTATACCCATTTTCAGTTAAAGAAGATTATTTAGTTCACAATATCTTTGCAGCAACAAGGTTGGTTGCACTAATACATAGCATTTGATGTTATATGATTGCTTCAGCTGCTGTATATCAATAGGGATATATGGGCTATAGTTTTATAAAATTAAAAGGAGGACATTTTTTAATTTAAAGATATTCCTTTTATAGCTTTTCTTTTAAGTTCTTGAAAAGCAGCTTGTCTCTTTCCATATTTTATAAAGTGGAAATGTGTTTATCATTACTAAATGCAGTGCAATATACTCTACATAGTGACATATAGAATAGGCATGCATGTATTGCATGTTATATAATATTATTATTTTGTAATTTATCTACATGGTGTATACAATTTTCTTCAGAGAGGGACTATACCCAACATGTTCACGAGATCCATACACTCCATCTGAGATGTTAAGGGAGTTACCTCCTGAGACAGATCACACGCTCTTGTTTCTCTGCAAAAATTAGGTGGTACCTTAATTAATGCTGAATTACAGCGGAATTCCATGCGAGCACTTAAAACACTCACAAGGCTACAGAATGAGTTAATTATGATCAGTGTTATTACAGTGAATACCAAATGAATTAATAATGCTGGCACACTTAAAATGAAGTGTTAGCCAGGACTGCGGCAGAACGCGTCAGGTTAAACATTGTGTGATGAGAGGCATTATGTGCTCAGCAGGAAGAAGCAAACTCGGTCTCTGCAGCTCCACAATCCCAAGCACAGTCCTGCCAGCATCACACACACTTCATATTTGACCAAGTCAAACCCACATTTTCCTGCAGGAGCAAGTGTTCAACAACGCTAGGCACAGTTTAAATTTCCAGAGGGGGAAAACACACCCAGTAGAGAAGCAGCATTTTGCAGCAGCACTCTGAAGATCTCCTTCTCCTAAAGACAGAATTTTTCTAGTTATCTACAACATTAAAAGAGTTCACTTAAATGAAGCTGAACACAGAAGAGCATCTGAATCTGCCAGAGCATGCTGCTGCCCCAAGTCGTGCTGTCACTTAGCAGACACTGCATACTCTAGCTAGAATGAAGCTGTGAAAAATACCATACCTAATAAATTATTGCTTCATAACCTTCTGAAGATAGCCTGCCTGGAAGTCATCATGAAATTTTTGTTTAGATATAATATATTGCAACAATTCATATCTACCATACATTTGAAAGGTGTGAAAGCATAAATGGATTTAATCAGATGTAATTATTTTTATGCCTAGTACTCAAAAATATGCAGAAATGAATTTATGGTAATTTGGCAGCCAGTGGGAATTGTGTTTATAAATGTTGAAACAGCTGTTGGCAAATGTAAGTGTGAAAGCAAGGAAAACAGCTTTTAACTTCCACTCGTCAGGTTCACGGTAAAGGAATCCTCGCTCCTTGTGAGAGCTGGGCTCTGATTGACACACACTTCCAGCTGCTTCCCTCAGTTCATCCCACACACACAGGCACAGAAAAGAGATAAGAATTTGCCCTCTAAACTTTGACTAGTTCTTCACTGGCTCTCCTGCTGTCTGTAACTACAAGCACATGTTACACAGTAGATCTTGGGAGGGGGTTGCTCTAGGAGGAATGGCTAACATGAACACTTACTGCGTTTCTCTCTGCTTTAACTTTTAGCATCTTCCCTCTAGCTGGAGATGCCTGCACTCCCCCACCTATGCACATAGATCAATGCTTGAAGGTTAGTTAACGAGAAACAAGCACCTACTTAAAGCTGTGTCAGTGCTTAACTCCTGTGCTCTCCAGGGTGGGCTTGTAGCATTGCTTTCCCAATTTTAGCTTTAGGGTTTTATGCAGAAATAGTCTACTTTATAGAAACACATGCATGCTACCTCAATGTATGATAGCTCTGCATGCACTACTCCTGCCAAGTTCTCACTGCTTGGCTTCTGTATAAAAATCTCAGTTAATGTAATTTCTGAAGTTTATCAATGACTCATCCTGTTCTATATCTTTATTGCTTTATTTCCATGCTTTCTAGACAGATGGGCTAAAAATACCTAGTTTGCTCTAACAAAATTCCCCTTCGGGTTCTAATCCTAAATGCAATTATTTTATTTGAAAAGAAGTGAACAACAGAACTAAAAGTGGTCACTAAAGTCAATATCACAAGATAGGCTAGTGTCAGGAAAGCAACCTATTTATGAACTGGAAGAAATAACCTCTATGAACAGCAGTGGGGACTGACCTGTCAACACTCATGGTATTTAAAGTCGTCATTTTTAAACAAACAGCAAGGGTAAAGCACATCATTCCTGCATTACTGGCTAAGTACACTTTTAGCTCAAAGTATGTTACAACTTTTCAGATAATTTTCAATTTTGAAGATGTAACTAAGAGCTGACTGTGTACATCACAGCCTTAATCCTAGTATCTGACTTTTTCAAATGATGGGGTTCTCTTTCATTCCTGTACTCTATGTTATTGTGGAAATCAGTAGCATTTCCAATAAATTATAGATTGACCAGTACTAAAGGCTCTTTGAAAACCACACTCAGTCGTCTCCTACTGAACCTTTTTAAGCTTCTGTTAGGCTCCTTTGAAAACCGTAGAGTGCCCTCTGTTGACCAAAACATATTCCTTTAACATAATAAATATTTCATACAGAAAATGTTACACTTTCATCTTTTCCTATGTTTCACTTTAAAAAACCACCAATTTTGCAAAAGTGAATGTATCCCCTCAAAGACTGCTGTTAGAATGCAGAAGTATAAAAAAAAAACAAAACTAAAATTGACTGCATTGCTAAATATTTACACATAATAGTGATGATTGGAAAGCTACATACCTGGCAACACTAGCTGAGAGCAATTTCCTTCCCTGCATATGCACAGGTATTCACACGTCTGTTCATTGGTGCCCACTGTCCTGAACATGCACATTTCTATTAACACAATGAAAAAAAAATAGACTTTGTAAAAACTCAGAGCAGAAACAGATACTGCATGGCAGGGCACACAGTGAGCAGCGGAAAATGTGTGGTAAATTGTGATTGCTTAATCCCACCATGTTCTCCCAAAAAGCAAAACAGCTGAGTGCAGATTTCAGCTCACATATGACACAGAAAAATTGATGGCTTGGCTTGCTGGCGACTTCGAAAATAAGTTCCAGCAAGCCTTGATAAAACAGTAAATTTTATTGCAATTTCTGAGCAGAATTCATAGGAGGATGAGAATAGTTCTGGGGTTTTTTCCCATCATTTTTCCTTTCTCATCTGTTGGCCAGGTGAAAACATTGTTGTACTTAAGACTATTTCACATGTCAGTTGATTGAGGATGTTAACACTGACAGTGATTGACTTGCATTAAAATATCCTCTAAAATAACATAAAATAACATCTGATCGACTTTATTTAAATGTTGATAAAAGACTCACACTTCATGATGAGCATTGAGATAAATATTAATCTATATTTAATCTAACCAGTTAATGAAATAGTTCCATTTATCCTGTGTTATACAGATAATGATTCATTTTTTGAAGTGACTGTTCTGTGCTATTTTGTAATAAAGGAAGACCAATTTCCATTATTTTGTTTGTGTCCATTTGAATGTGTAGGGAAAAGAAAAATAGGTTGTGTAGTTTGATTTCTCTTACTGTATAAGGATTTTGGTTCCAGCTGTTGAAGAAATGGATCCTAATGCTGAATGTCTGTGTATTCAGAAAAATGGTGGCAACTATAAAAACACATGGACAATTCACCTGTTGAATCACATTAAATTGCTAGTAAATAGAGTAAATTAACTCACTTCCTAAAATGAAACATACAGACTTAAGCCAAATGTCTGCAAATTAAAGAGGAAACACACAGAAACACAGTTCTTCTCTGATCTTGTCTCTTTCTTGTATTGTATTTTTCTGAAAATTTGATTTTTTTTTCCCTTAATCCTATAAATAAACCATATATTCATGTAATCAAGGTTTTAGTAAGTTGAGAATATGGCAATATAATTTTTTTAAGTACATTCATCATTATAATTTTTGCATAAGATCTTCATTTTGCCAGGTCCGCAGATTAAATTCAGTTGTACAATGAGACATAGCAAATACATTTTTGTGGAGAGAAAAAAAAAAAAGTAAATGTGAAAAGGAAAATACAAGAGTGTAAAATAAAAATTAGTAGCATGCAGAAAGAAAAAAAAAACAATAAAATAATTTAAAAAAAATAGTAACTAGACTAATAGTCCTTGTATTTTTTTAAAGGAAGTTCTCACAGCCATGAAAAATGATATAGTGTAGTACTGCCAAACTGGAAGGCAGCAAAACGCTTTGGAGTGTGTGCATTTCAAGTAAGTTATCTCAGGCTTATGCGAACACCTTTTATAAATTCCCTTAAGAATGATGGAATTAGTAAATGGAAGTCTGTCCCCAATTGCAGAGAATTCCCATGACAACCCAAAATCCCGGTCCCGCGCGTTTCCCGGCGGTCCCAGGGGCCACACGAGGGCGCTCTGCTGTTGTTTGTGACGCGCTCCCACTGCTCCGGCGTTCAGGGATCTGCCTTCCTACAAGGAGCCGTCTTTCTCTTTTCTCCCCCTTTTCATCCCATTTCAAGGATCGTACATTTTACCTCTTTATATGACTAGGTGATGAAATGATGGAGCCAAAAATCCTTGATGTGTCACTACACTTCTACAACCGCTCTCTCAAGTTGTGTCTCCTGCTGCCCTTGAGCTACTCGAGCGCTCACAAACTGTTTTATTCTGTTGAGTATATGGGATACACCCCAAACCATGGCTGAAGAGATTTGTTTCATGGACAGATGGAACTCTTGGGCATCACTAAAGAGGAGCAGAATTCAGTCTTCACATCAGAAGTGGGTGCAGAGCTCCTGTAGTACCCGAGAGGAAGGACTACACCGAAGGAACATGGTGTGGGTATAAACACACTTCCATGAAATCTGCTTTTCTATCAGGCTGTGCCTTGAATGCAACATATTATAGAGCCAGCAGATAGCTGTAAGTTGTACTCCTTGTACCTGACCCTGAAATATCTACTCCATTAATCATTTTAAATGTGATACACATGAACAGCAGTATGAACATAGAAATTATTTTCAATAGGTCTTTTCTATTGGAAGAAATCACATTTTCTTCTGTACAAAACAATTAAGGAACATTAACAAAAGTTTACAGATATATTTACAAATTAGACCCAGAAGGCTACCTTGTTTTTCTCAGTACCTTAGACCATTTATAGCTTTAGACTACATAAGACTAATCTTCTAAGTAGATTTCCAAGGAAGTTTTCCAAGAAGGAAGCTGTCCAGGAAAGCCATAGGACAGTCCTTTTTGTGCCCATGCATCTTTCTTTTTTAGAAGCACAGGGTGCTTTTCCTTGGCAGCTGCATCACAGTGAGGGGATGGATGCTGATGTTTTCCAGCCTTTTAGACTTGTGACAGTCCATATCCATCTGGAAGGCTTTTCTCTGCACATCAACATTAACAAACCACAAGCAAGCTTGGTCCCTTTAGTTGGGCCTTTATCAGGCCCATGCTGGGTATTGGTATACAGTGACACAGAAGCTTCCTCAGTAGTTGGGGATTTTCTGAGGCATGTTCTAGAAATTAACCACCTTTCCACATTCAATTTTTAGTCTTCTTTCCTTCACCTTGACCACAGAAAACACAAGAAGTGGAGGGAAGTTTGATTCCCTTCATTTCAATTCTCATCCCTTGTGCTCTTTGAACAAAGAGGGATATCCCTGTTCTACTGCCTCTGCATGTCTTTGTGTAATTGTGCATTCTTTGGTAAAATCATCAGGAAAGGGCACACTCTCAGCAACAGCTACTGCATTGGTGGCAACTGCTGGAAGTATGCTGAATTAGATGGGCCAATCTGTTATTCTCACTGATAAATCTTTTCTCTTGTTTGAAACTGGAAAACACACAGTTGAATATTGCTCCTGGCTGTAAGTAATGAAAACACCACATATTCTCTTCATGCTGAATCCATCCTAAGGCAAAAGTATATTAAGTCTCAAGTAAAATGACTTCCCAATTAGGCAGCCAGGTTTGTATCCATGAAAAATGCAAATTACAGATGAGTGATGAGATCTTGTATGTGTTACTGTTTTGCAGCCTCAGACTTTTTAGCTGGAACAGTAGTAATAAATAATGTTTCTGAGTGCTCATGCTGTGAAATTGCTTGCTGTTGTGAATACATCTCTTCACTACCTGCAGGTGCAGCAGTGAAAGTACAGGCATTGTTAATCACCCTCAAAGAGATGAAAGGGAAAAAAAGTATAAGATCCTTCCTGGTAATGTCTTTCATGTAAATCCAATGAATCTAGATAATATGTTATCTTCAGGAACTCAGCAGTGCACCTGGTTAGAGGATGGATTTGTCAGATATCCTTTCCTCTGCTCTAATCCCTTTCCTCTCCCCCTGCCTCATAGAAAGGTCCTCATTTCATACAGGAAAGAGCTCTGACCATTTTTAGAGTGAGCAGGCAAAGATGTTATCATGTGGTTACCCATGAAAGGACCAGTCCTGCAAGTTCTAGACAGCCCTTCTCTGCAGGCAGGTGTTGTTGGTGGTCACTACATGGCTCAGCAGTAACTCCTCTCCACAAGGGTGCTGAAATGGGAGCCTTGAAATGCAAGGCAGTTTACTCCCCCCTTCGAGGAGAGGGTATGGTGCAGAAGTCACAGTTAATACAATTTTTGTTGCGGGTATTTCTTGTGCGGCAATGATATATTGCAAATATATCTCACGCGTTACAGAGAACAGTTGTACATAAAAAATGTCCATCTTTAACCCCTTCTGATGAGGATCTCTAGTCAACTCTCTAGTTAATTCTATGCTATTGTCTAAACCATGCCCTCCTACTTTGTGCCTGCTCTTAAAGGTTTCAAATGGAATGTTGATTATGTCAGAATAATGAAGGCAAAGATGTTTGGCATTTTTGTGAAGGGACGATACAACTTATAAAATACTGAAAGTGGCAACCTGAACGTTTCCCTCTCTATTTTCCAGTTTTGCAAGGAAAACTTGTGTATTCTCTGCACAGCTGAAGAAACTGCCTGAAAAACACAGGACAGTTGGTAAAATATGGCAATTAAGTTGAAACAGATGTTGGTCCTTCTGGGTTTCATGTGTTCTATTTGGTAGTTTTTTTCCATAGTTTCCCTAGCTGTACTACAGGAATGAAAATATTATGAGCTTAACACGTTGGTCTGATGAGTTTTATTTCACTCAGCCTTGCAAAGTGCTTTAAGAACCTAGTTAATGTCAGCAAAATACAGGAGAGGCTTTTTGTCCTCTCTTTTTCATTTTTATTGTACCTGGAAATCATAACGTTGTAAAAAAAAAATATATATATTCATGTTTTCTTTGAAAATAAAGAAAGGGATGGAATATTTTGCAATTAAGATCATTTCCATTTGTGAAATTCACCAGCAATCAATCCTCACACACAGAAAAAAGATCATGTGATGCATTTATGACAGTTACACAAAGAATAAATAATTTAATTTATCTTGCACATAGTTATTGTTCTCCATTTGAAACACTTCTGCCAGCTGTATGTGATAACATCTCCTGTCTGTGTATATTGTGATAAAAGAAAAACCAGACTAAAACATCTACATTTCTATTACCTCAAGAACTGATTTTTTTCAGCTTTTCCTTTAAAAAGAACAGGTCTGACTTAGCAGAAGGATTAGGTAGCTCCATCAAAACACTTGTTGCTGCAGTAGCAGATGTTTTCTCTTGTTTGAAACTGGAAAACACACAGTTGAATATTGCACTGCATGCTCTTTCCTTTCCTGTGTTTCACAGGGCACCACAATAGTCCTACCCAGATTATGTACTTGAGGTGCATTTTTTTGCTAAAACTGCAGAACTGAAATACTAGCATCACTTCTGGGCATTCATAAACACCTAGAGAAATCCTAAAATTTTAAAAATACCCTGAACATTAGAAACATATGCAAGTAGAAGCGAGATTGACAAGAAATATTTGTCAAATATTTTCCTCAATATTTGAGGAAGCATGAAGCTGCTAAGAGGTTGCCATTACCTCCAAAAGCAGAAATATTAAATCTTACGAAAAATCATCAAATTCAGTTATTGATAGTTCAGTTTAAAAGAAGTCCAAGCTTGCTGAATTAGGAGATAGCACCCAAGTGACTTGGGGTCTGCTCTCCTGTGGCTTTTAGAGGAAGATTTTCATAGCCTGGAAAATGTTTTCTGATGCAGTTTCTGCCAGATCACACCTATATTGCAATATTAAGATTTTTCACTGCATGGAAAACAGTCTCTTGACCACATCCACTGTTTCCAAAGGTGTTTTTTCAGAACTGGAGGTATGTGGCTAGTAAAACTAAGTTGCAGAAGAAAGCAAAGTTGGAAAGATGCTAAAAGCTATTTCCTTTTAGAGGTATTTCTTGGGCTAATTTTGAAAACATCTGAGGAAAGTAAAGGTGATTTATTTTTAGTGATTTATTTCAACAAAAATGTTTCCACACTTACAGAAGCCATTTGGGAGCAAGAGGAATTGGACAGGAAATCTGCAGATAATGCCAGAATTCTGTTCTAAAGATGTGAAGAAATGAAAAGGAAATAATGATATCTTCTGTCAAATTAATTTTTAACATTAATTACAAGTTTCACCACCATGAAGAACTTCAGGAGGTTTAGCTCATTACCTACATTTCAAAGGTAGCAAAAGTTTTAGGAGGACATATAAAAGGGTTCTGCCAGTTTTAGCAGGAAGAGGTGGAGGCTGAAAAGACGTGTGTTACAGATATGACTGTGCTCCCTTTGATACATAAAGCAAAGTCTCTTATTCACATCTTTCAGAATTTCTCTTCCTTGCATGCAGGTAAGGAAATATTGGTGGAAGAGAGAGCAGGGGAAGGAGGAATACAAGTAAAGGCTGGTAATTATCAGCCAAACTCATTCTTTCCTCATGGGCTGTGTATACCTAGGCTTATACTCCAGATGGCTGCCTTCTGGATCTCACTGCTGAGAAAGTAAGTCTCAGTCAATATTTGAATAAGCTTTTATTTTTTAAAATTATTTTAATTCATCTTGCTTAAGGCCTGTTTGCATGGCAGGGTTAAGAAGAAACATGCAGGGCTTGGTTTTTCACCTGGAATATAGAGTCTGCTTATAGCAACTCTCATTTGTCTTTGATATTATTTTTTTTTCACAGGATTAAAAATATATTTCTTGGAACTAGGTCATGCTGAAATTTAAAATATCAGTGAGGCTGTATCAAAATTTTATCAAATGCAAGACACAAATTCCTACTGATCACTCTCTAACTGACCCAAAATCAGATGGCTGTGGTGAAGCAGTGTTAAATCAATATGAGTATAGCCTGTCTCTCTGCTCCATGCAGGGTAAGACTGAAGGATGTTACATTCTCACTCTGCATGCTGTGGATGAAATCCCGTAGTCAGTCTCACTATTGAAAGGTTACCTGAAGGTTGTCAGTGGCAGCTGGATTGGATGGGCAGTGAATCCCTTCCACAGTGATATCCGCTCTCGTTCTTCATCTTCCTCCCCCTTCAGTCTCTTCTCTCTCTCTTCTCTGATCCTTCCCTTCGTTCTTTCTCCTTGCTCTTCTCTTCCGTATTCTCCATTGTCTCTTACCTGCTTCTCTTCTCGTCGCTTCTCTTCTCTTCTCTTCGCTTACTCGTCTCTTCTCTGCTCTTCTCTTCTCTTCTCTCTCTTCTCCTTCTCTTCTCTCTTCTTCCTCCTTCTCTTCTCTCTCTTCTGACTTCTCTTCTACCTATCTCTTCTCTTACTCTTCTCCTTCTCTCTCTTCTCTTCTCGTCTTCCTTCTACCGTCCTCCTTCTCTCCATTACTCCTCTCTCTCTTCTCTTCCTTTCTTTCCTTCTCTTTCTCTCTTTCTTCTCTTCCTCTTCTCTTCTCTATCGCTTCTCTATTCTTCTTCTCCTTCTCTTCTCTTCTCTTCATCTTCTCTTCTCTCCTTGCTTCTCTCTCTTCTCCATCCTTCTCCTCGTCTTCGTCTTCTCCTCTCTCTTCTCTATCTCTCTCTTACCTCTTTCTCATCCTCTCCTCTCCTCTCCCTCTCGTCTTCCTTTTGTCCTCCTCGTCCCCTCCGCCCTCTCCTCTGCCTTCTCCTCGTCCGTCTCCCTCTACCAAAACAAAACTCTCCCTCCTCTCCTCTCCTCTCCTCGCCGCTCCTCTCCTCTCCTCTCCTCTCCTCTCCTCCCTGCTCCTCTCCTCTCCTCTCCTCTCCTCTACTCTCCGCTCCTCCCCTCCTCCTCCTCTCCTCTCCTCTCGCTCTCCTCCCCTCCCCCCTCCTCTCCTCTCCCTCTCCTTCTCCTTCCTCTCCTCTCCCTCTCTCTCCTCTCCTCTCCTCTCCTCTCCTCTCTCCTCTGCCTGGCTCCTCTCCTCTCCTCTCCTCTCCTCTCCTCTCCTCTCCTCTCCTCTCCTCTCCTCTCCTCTCCTCTCCTCTTCCTCTCCCTCATCCTCTCCTCTCCCTCCTCTCCTCTCCTCTCCTCTCCTCTTCTCTCGTTGATAACACAGAACATACACCACACAACATATTTCTCTCTATCTTTAGATTACTCATTTCTAAGATAGGGAACTTCTTTGGGATCATTGTTAGCTCTTCAAATGTATAAAACCATGAAAAATCGTTACATTTCTAGAAACTGATGATGAAAATTCAGGTGTACAGTAGAATCAATGAACTGCAGTTCTTAATAAGGAAATTTTCTTAAATACCTGTCAACATTTTTTCCATGATTTAAAACACAGAAACATTTTAAACACATGCAGTTAGTATTAAAGGTTAAGCATGATGGAATCTTATGCCTTCTAAGTTCTTGCTTTCTGAAGAGAAATAGATTCAAAGTATTTGGATGTGAGAAATATGCAGGAAGAAAAATGTGTGAACCAATCATGACAAAACCTGACACAGAGCAAAATTTGCAATCCAGATGCTGAAAAAAAAGGTACATCCTTTCAGATTTTGAGAATTGAAACATTAACTGATTGACCACTTATTGGAAATACAAATTAAGAAGTCTGAGTCTTTAACTGTCTAGCATTAACCTCTTCAGTTCATACTTTTCTCCCTTTAAGTTTAGACCACATATTTCAATAAACTGGTTCATATAAAAGTCACGTACACCACCAGTATTGCTCGTGATACTTGCTTTCAAGAACATGAACAACTCTTGCTTGACCAACTCCTCTCCTATGACAAGGAGATCCACTTGGTGGAGAAGGGGAAGGTTGTAGGTGTGCCTACCTGGACTTCAGTAACACCTTTGCCACTATTTCCCATGTTATTCTGCTAGAAAAGCTACTGCTCATGGCTTGGACAGGTACAAAAATATGCCTCATGAGTAAAAAATATATGGCTGAATGTCCAGGTTCAGGATGGTGGTGTCTGGAGTTATATCCAGCTGGTGACCAGCCACCAGTGCTGTTCACCAGGGCTCAGTATTGGGACCAGTCCTGTTTCAGATTTTTATCAGTGATGTGGATGAGGGGAACAAGTGCCCCTTCTCCAGTTTGCAAACAGCACTGGGTTGGGCAGGAGTGTTGATCTGCTGGAGGGTAGGAAGGGTCTACAGAGGGGTCTGGAGAGGCTGGATTGATGACATGAGGTCAGTTGTACGAGGTTCAAGAAGGCAAAGTGATGGGTCACAACCACCCTACAGGCTGGGGGCAGAGCGGCTGGAAACCTGCCTGGTGGAAGAGAACCTGGGGGTGCTGGTCAACAGCAGCTGAACACGAGCCAGGAGGGATCCCAGGTGGCCAAGAAGGCCAATGCCTTCCTAGCTTAGATCAGGGACAGTGTGGCCAGCAGGACCAGGGCAGTGATTGTTCTGCTGTACCCAGCACTGATGAGGCCACACCTTGAATCTTGTGTCCAGTTCTGGGCCCCTCACTGCCAGAAAGACACTGAGGTGCTGGAGTGTGTCCAGAGAAGGGCAATGGAGCTGGGGAAAGCTCTGAATCACACAGAGTGGTTTATGGGGAGTGGCAGAAGGAGCTAGGGCTGTTTAACTGAAGAAAAGGAGGCTCAGAGGGGACCCTCTTGTTCTCTAGCTGAAAGGAGGCTGTAGCCAGGTGGGGGTCAGCCTCTTCTCCCAAGTAACAAGCAACAGTACAAGGGGAAATGGCCTCAAGTTATGCCAGGGAAGGTTTAGACTGGATATTAGGAAAAAATTCTTCTCTGAGAGGGTTGCTAATCACTAGAACAGGCTGTGGTGGGATCATCATCACCAGAGGTATTTAAGAGACAGGTAGATGTTCCTCTTAGGCACATGGTTTAATAGTGGACTTGTCAGTGATGGGTTAACAGCTGGACTACATGGCCTTAGAGGTCCTAACAATCCTATGATTCTAAGAAAAATCAACACATTTTCAATTTTTTTATCTTTCCCTTACAGAATGATTTATTGGTAGACAGTGATATCAGATACTGTATGTTCATTAACATTTATTTAAATTATCATATATCTAACATGGTAATTCTTATTTCCAATTTTCATAATTTCATCACTTTACATAGTAAGGGATGACATAATTTTAATATGGCTTGAACCAACTCTTCAAGCCAACTCATGTAATTGAGAAGTCCCTTTTTCAGTGTGTCCTTCAGGATTTCAATTAGTACATTCTCTTTTTTTGGCTATCTGTAGGTAGAAAGAGGACAATGACGTTATTCCTGCTTGCTCTGTCAGGTTTTCAGCTTTGCTGAAATTAAACCAACCCAGTACAATATTCCCTCTGTTTCCCTGGGAGAAGCACTGTGGCTGTCCAAAGCCAGCTGGGTGTCTCAGCAGAGGCGCAGGTACCTGTGCTCACCCAAGGCCTCTGAGAGGGGCTGTTGTCATAAAACTCTGGGTGCCTGCTGTCAACTATGGAGTGAGTGACCTGAGAGACAAACAGAGCTGTCACACACATAGTAATGTAAATGTCACATCCATAGCTACAATTCCCCATCAGTAAAGATCTTCCAGGAGCACCAATGTACATTATCTGACAGCTACTCCTGCAACACTACCTGAAAGTAGTTTCAGATTATCTTCCAATAAATCTGAAATGGATCCCAAAGATCAGTTTCAGGCCAGGGATAGACAAAATACAAAGAATTCCAGGGGACCCAGACAAAGTTCTACAATTTTAAAATCTCCCACAGCTTTCTTTCTAGAGTCAAAGATTTGAATTGCAATCTGTACAGGACATTAAATACTTAATACATGATCTGTTCTTTTTTTAAATTTTTTTAAGGCAGCTCATAAATTTATTGGAGTCTTATGGCATACCATTCAGATTGATTTATGGGACACAGCTCAGATTTCTTATAGCTGAATTAGCAAGTACAAACCAGGTACACCATGCCATTAAAAATAAATTTACTATGGGAACTGCACATTGAAAGTTAAATAATGGCTTGATTTTCAAGCTGAAACTGAAATATTTGCTTTTCTGCCAGCTAATCCAAAACAGTCTATGAATAATTGCATTACCTTTGCTTTCAAAATGTTGTTTATTTTCACTGAAGGTCATAGTCTTTGGGGAAAAATTTCAGAATAATGAGCATTACTTTACATACTTTGACCTGTAGTGTCACCACTGTCACACCTGTGCACTGAAGGGTATGTTTATCTTGGCAAAAAACTTAAATATGCTGAAGGGTATTTTTACAGATATTTTTATTTTATTTTAAGGGAAATTTTGCATATGTATACATACACATAAACAGCTTCAGTTCATAGGAGCTGCAAAATCATGAATGAATTCCAGATCAACAAACTCTGGAAGAAAATGCTGTTAATCCCAGAAAGCATATCATTATAAGTTAACTCACATTTCTTAGGAAGTCACATTTAAGTTAATTTCCTAAAGAGTAAGAAAAATCTATGCAGAATCTATGATGTTAGAAGAATGATTAAGTGTAGATATTTCCCACTGTTTCCATTCTGCACTCTATAAGGATAACAGTGAAAATAAAGGGTCCCAGCCTGAGCTGCAAACACACTCCTCATTTTCATTTCTAAAATTTTCTGAAAGTCAACTTTATGATATTCTTAGGATTGAAGAGAAGATTCACTCTGAAAATAAGTCCTCTATAGAATCTTTCATCAGATGGAATAGACACCTTGCCTAATATATCAGATGAATTAGAAACCACCAGACTTTGATGTATAATGGCTCCTAAAATAAATTAAAATTAAAGAGAAAAAGAGAAAAAAAAAGTAAAGAGAAAAAGAGAAAAATAAAGGAAAAAAAAAATAAAAGTAAAAAGAAAAAAGAAAAAAAATTAAAAAGAGAATGAGACAGAGAGTAAAGGTAAATGATTTTCTATCCTTATCATTTGCAGGTTTTTTTGCATGGGAAGCCATTTGAACTGGTAAGCAAGTTATGGCAGTAACTAAACATTTGAACTGCTGCCCATGTTGCTAGGTGAGGTGAGCATTTCACTCAGGTCAGCTGGGTTAAATCTTGCCCAACATACTTATTCATAATGAAGTCTCTGGTGAGCTGAAAGGGTCTTTTCAGTCTCCACCTAGAACCTCATTTTGCTGGTGGTCATGGGGTGGGAGGGCTTGGGAGACCAGAGGAAATCATTATGTGGTTATACTTAAACACACAGGAAGTTCATGTTTAATTTTGGGTAGAGTGCCTCATCTGAGCCATTTCTTAAGCACAGAGGTTCATTTATGCCCATGTGACATGCAGTCTGCTCCCACATCCTCCTCCCTACACCAATTTCAAGTACACCATGCCCACTGGCAGTACACAAAGTGGAGCAGGTGCTGACTGAATGCAAAAAAAAAGTTACCTTCCCAGCTGGGCACAATAGAGCTGAACAAAAACACACCCACAACAAGGAGAGTGACATCTTTACCCCTGCTATGTACTGCTGGCCTTTGGAGGAAGCACTTGTGTGTCACAGAAGGACTGGTTTGATCCCACTTTTTCCCTCTCTGGCATACACCCATGGAAGATTTAAGTTAACTGCTCAAGAATGTGGTCTGTGCAGAGAGTAATCAGCACGTTATTTGTAGAAAGAATAATTAATTTTATGTGGGGTTTGCCTCATTTGTAAGAATCATAGTGAAAAAATGCAGAATCAGCACTGCCTGATCAAGACATGGTTCCTTCATCCAGGTTTTCTTCACTGCTGCTGTGGAGTGGTTCAGCTGAGCATTTGGAAAGTATTCTGGATTCCCCCATGTTTATGGCAAATGCTCTGCAGTCCCATTGCCAGGCACTATATTGCCAGAGAGAAACTCACTCCAAACTTCCTAATGCAAGGCATGGAATGTAATTTATGTTAGGCAACCTATATATTGTGTTAAAAGGACACCAAGAGAACAAGGGCCAAAAGCTGAGAGATTTTTGTGATAAAAGACTGGGACCAAGGCAGCTGCTAGAAAATGAACTGCATGAAGAGGCACATCTGTATTTGTCTGCAAATTTTACAGTGTACAAAAGAACATTTATAAAACGTGCAAGAGTGATGTGTGTGCAGAGCACTGAGTGCTTCTAACACATTGATTTATTATAACATTTGACAATAGTTTCCCAGTAATGGATCCTAACTGTTAGTGACGATTTTAGAATTCAATTGGAATGAAAACAGGCTTTTGTCTCTTTATTCCCTTATGAGTTACACACCACTTTGGAAGTGATCACCTGTGTCGTGGTATTCTGCAGCTGGCCAGTGGCACAGCATGGTCTATACAAAGAATGCACAGACCAAAGGTATTTCATACTCTCCAGCTTTCCAACTCTGTTCACAAGTCTTGCATTTAAATGTACATATTCTTTTTAGAGGTACTAATTGCTTGATTTTTTTTTCCCTGAGCAATTAATGCCGCTAATTAAACACAAAAAAGAAAGCTTTATCCAGCACATTTATAATTAATGACAGTTTAGGTAACTTTAAAAATATTACCCCACATTTTGTCTAGTTAAAAACTATTTCACCCAGAGAGAAGTTGCAAATGAGTCTTTCAGAATGTTTAATAAAAGGCATCTGAGTCATCTACTCAGTGAACAGGGTGCAGTTCTTAGGAAATTTGGGGCTCTCAGACTCAGGTGTACTGAAGAGGCTGTCAGTTGTTAGCCCCATGCAAGTGATGTTGGATAATAAGAGATGAAGGTCAGGAACCAACTGCTGCACAAACAGAGGGTTAGTTCTATTTTCTCAACTTCTATGTCCAAGTCTTGCATAAGTCCTGAAGAAGAAATCATAGAATCATGGGCTTGTTAGGGTTGGAAAAAAAGACCTTTAAAATTGTTAAGTCCAGCCATTAATTCAGCACTGCCAAGCATGACACTAAGTTATTCACCCAAACACCTCATATACACATTTTTAAGTACCTTCAGGAACAATCACTTCACCAGTTCCCTGGGCAGTCCATTCCACTGCTTGGAGCCCCTTCAGTGAAGAAATTTTTCCTAATATCCAGTCTAAACCTCCTTTGGTGCAATTCCTTTCATCCGGTCTCTTGTTACATGGGAGAACACACAGACCCCCATCCGGCCACAACCTCCTCCCACACAGTTGAGGAGACCAACAAGGTCTCCCCGAAGTGTCCCTTGCTCCAGGCTAAAACCTCCCAGTTCCCTCAGTTTTTCCTCGTAGGACTTTTGCTCCAGACCCTTCCCTGGTCTCCGTCGCCCTTCTCTGGACTCATTCCTGCACCTCAATGTCTTTTTGAAGTGAGGAGCCCCAAACTGAACACAGGATTTGAGGTTTGGTCTCATCAGTGCTGAGTACAGGGAGATGTACACTGCCCTTATCCTGCTGGCCACTCTATTGCTGATACAGGTCCAATTGGTATTGGCCTTTTTGGCCACCTGGGCACATTGGGAACTCATATTCCTCAAAGAACCACTGATGGGAGAGAGGAGAGAATAACATTTTTAGGAAAACGAGATTCCAAGCTCAAAGATCCTTGGAATAGCATTTCTTTTTATTTCCAATGCTAGAGAGGCCTTTCAGATATTTAAATTTGTCTTTCTTGTCAGAAACACTAGCCTAGAAGAAGCTGGAGAATTTACCTTCTATATGTAAAAAAAGGTAGTAAGGTCTAAAAAAGTAGAGTTATATATATAAATATTCACCCCAAAACTCAGCTCCACCTTCTACTTTCCATCATCAACCTATAAAATTCATACTTTAAAAACATTCCTTTCCTTGAAAACCAAGATCAGCTTAAGCAAAGTTGATGGCAGCAGAGATCACCAGAAGAGGAGATGGGGCACAGTACACTGGACACAGAATTTTATTCAGAAAATGAGAAAAGGTATTGCCTTTGGGAATTAATGTGGCACACAACCAAATTGCAATAGAAAGAGTGCATCTTGTACACTCACATCTTTCCTGGCATAATTTTGGTAGCTATTTTGTTTAATAGTCCAACTCTTTTTTTGCAGGTTTTAGCTCATTTTCAGAGCAGAAGCCATTGATTTCTCCACAGTTCAATTTTACATCCACAGTCACCAGTCACATGAGAAAGAGCTCATCTGCCTTGGTATATGCCAGATATTAGTTCTTCTGGTTAATTTATTTTGTTGAATAAAGAAGAAATATGTTCAAATGAAAGTCTCCCATTTGGTGTGCAGGGGTGAACATTAGTACATTACATCCAAATCCCTGCTCACTTCCTCATTCAGAAAGAGGGCGACCTTGTTTTCTTTGTTAAATTGTCCAATTGTAGTTTGAACTCCCATTTCACAGATTTGCAGAACAGATCCACTGCTTTGTCTGTTCTCATTTGTTTCAGTTTCTTTAGCTAGTTTTCCTTATGTGCAATTCATATCTCATAAAGCTTTTTTTGTGTGTGTGTGGCAAGAGAGCCCGTTCCCAAGTGTTAATGTACAACAGATTAGAAATAAGCCATATGCTCCCCTAAATTAATAATTCTGCTTACTAAAGAGAGAAACAGAAACAGTGTTGAGGGCTCTGGGTGAAAGCCTCATACTTTCTGCTGTCATCTGTGTAGAAATCAGAGGGGTGGTCTTGTTCCATGATCCTGACCCAGCCCAGTCAACAGCGCTGCCGAGCCTTCAGTCCAGGACCCTGGAGAGTGCCACCCCCGTCCCCGCGGGACCGCCCGCTGCTCCCGGGGCTTGGGGGAAAGGATGACAAGAGAACACGTCTTTTCAGTGTATGGGGTCGGCTATCCATCCTGTTAAGCGGGAGACAAGGCAGATATGTATGCTGGTGTTTTACGTGAGAAATTTCCCTCAGGGAATGTTTTCTTTGTTCAACATATATTCCACACTTCTGCCTGTTCTTTGCCTGCAATGGGAAAATAGTTTGTTTAAGGAGATTTTGTATAGACAGTCCTTAGTTTTTTTTAAGTTGTCTGTTGAAATAGGACTTTTGAATCTTTTGATAGCATAGAAATGTCTCTGAGTCCTTCCTTCCTCCCTCTGAGAACTGCATAGAGACACTTTACCTGTCACCTTTGCCTGCATTGTTTACATCCCTCAACCGCAGTCACACAACTTTCCTGAGACAGCAATAACAGCTGCAGAGTTACATGGGCAGAGTTTTACAGAAAGTACAATGTGTTTTTACCTGGCAGCTACACTGGAGAACGCTCCTCTCCAAGCATTGTTGGCAACACTCTGCAGATAACAGGGTGAAAAGTTTGAAGTTGAGTTTAAGTATGATTGACTTTGATGATAGAGTCTAGAGCCTATTCTGGTTTTGGAGTTTCTTTCTCCAAGCGATTCTCCTGATAGGGATTTTACTAAAAATCTCCTCATTGGAATGACTTGATAGAATCCTAAAAATAGGTGACTGAGTGGATGTTAGCATACATGTTTGGAAATATGTGCTCAGTTTTTAAATTGAAAAGTATAATTCAGATCACTTTTCATCTCACAGTTTCATTGTGATGATCAGCTGGGAGAACCGAAGTGTCTCCTGCTTTTTAATGTCTTAGGAGAATAAACTATGCAGAGAAAAGAATGCACAATGGGATTCCTTTTATTACTTAATCAGAAAACAAACCCACACTATTCCCTATGAGAGGTGTTATTCTTCACCAACACAAAGCACAGAAATTGCTTTAGGCATTCTCATAAAAGCAATTTCAGTTATAAAGAGAAACACAAGGTAAGGAGGAAATGTTCAAGAGCTGATGTTTTCTCTTATTTAACTGACAGGTTTCTTGAACACTTGGCTGGCTTTTTATTTCATATCTGTCAGAAAATTTATTCCAGCAGGTAAGATTCCTGAACAAAATATTGAGCAGAATATTTGTTTACTAATTAGCTGCCAAATGGCTGACTACTTATTCTTGCACATGGATAACATACATCATCAATACAGTGCACATGAAAACACACATATTATACATATCAGTAAGCATGTGGGTGGAGGATCAGATGATCACTTTACATCAGTTCCAGCATTCCTTTTTGGTGACTCTGTCTGTGAGAGTGCACACATCCATGCATAAAACTCTCTTGCTGATGAAGGATAGGACATGACAGGCATTTAGTTACAGGTTATTAGTGATTTGAAAGAGTGGGTGTAAAATGGGGCTCTAAGAACAGCTGCAGAAAAGATTTTTTATTTTTGTAGAGAAAAAAGAGAATGCTTCATAGTACTATAAAACAACAGATTTGAAAAAGTTCCAAAAGAATATCTGAAATTCCAGATCCTTTTCTAAGACCTTGAGCAAAAACCTCTTTGTGGTTGCTGACATTAAATACATGCTATACAGCTTGAGCAAACCTAATGCTTCTATTCAAGACTGTCTCAAAGGAATGAAGCCAACTAAAAGATTAGATGGAATCTGAGTTTTAGATCAGAGATTCATTTGTAACAGGATTCCCTTTAATAGCAAGTGCTATTTAATATTATTGATGTGGGCGTTCCGGTCCCCAGAAGCATGTCATCTCCTTGAAGGGCTCTGTAATTCCTTTGGTAAGATGACTGTACAGAAGCCCCCTTCCCTTTTGATAACTGACCCAGAGGGCATTTACTGAGTTCAAAGAAAAGGCATATTTTTTTCACCTTGCAAAGGCAATCTATATAGAAGAGAGAGCACAAAGAATTTCACTTTTTTCCCCTCCTATGGGCACTGTATTTAATATGCCTACTCATGAATGTTTCTTGTTCTAAACTGTTGACTCATCTTTACTTAGGTGTATATTATCATACAGCATTCTGAGCAAGTGATGGCATAACCTTATCTGTTATATAGGCTTACCCCAAATAACATTCTTTTTGAGTCAACTGCCCAAGAGAACAAAACTAATGGCATAATAAAAGATGCAGACCATATGGGTGCTGACTTGCAGACAAAAATAACTGTAAAAGTTAATACAAAACTTCATGGAACTCAGTACAGCCATTTCTTGTGATTCTGTGATTTTAGCCCCAAGAAAAACACAGGACTAAATCCTTGAAAATCAGAACGAAACTGTGATTTTTTTTTCCTTTTCTTGATTCCTGAATATTGGTTAAATCTCTGACATGTTCAGATGTCCTGCTCTCAACAGGGATAAGGCTGATTTTTTTTTCTTAATAGCTGGTACAATGCTGTTTTTTGGATTTAGCATGAGAATAATGTTGCTAACACACAGATGTTTAGCTGTTTCTCAGCAGTGCTCATACTTCTTCAAGGACTTCTCAGTTTCCAGTTCTCTGCCTGAGGGGAGGTGCAAAAGAGGCTGTGAGAGAACACAGCCAGGACAGCTGGACCAAACTGGCTGAAGGGATATTCCACACCATGCCCAGGATATAAACTGGGCAGGAGCTGGGCTGGAGGGTCTAATGAATGCTTAGGGCTGGGTTGGGCAGCAGTCAGCTGCAGCGGTGAGCAATTATAGAGTGCATTATTTCTCTTCCTTAAGTTTTATTCCTGTCTCTCTTTTTGTTGTCTTCTTTTTTGATTACAATAATTATTAATATTATATTTTTTATTTCAAGTATTCCACTGCTTTAAAGATGTTACTTATTTCAAAATTTAAAAATAATTTAAAATTAATTAAAAATATATTGTGATTATTTCTTTTTGAAGGGAAATCTAAACTTTATTCCTTAGTTATAATCCCCCCATACCTAAAGCTTTTACAGCAAATCTGACATTGTGTGGCAAGAACTGCAGCATGTGTTAATCCATTTATTTTTTCTTAATACTGTCCTGTGGCACATTCATCACATATGCAAGCAGAATTTGAATGGAATTAATTAGATTTAAAGGTACAAAATTTCTACTTACAATTCAAGAACAGTACACAATTTCAGGTTATTAATCTTATATTTCAGGTTTTCATGTTTAAATTTCCAAAGATCTCATTCCAGATTTACACCGGAGATTAATTGCAAAAAGGCAGCATAAGTAATTTTCAGTTACTTTTTAATATATTTTGTTTCTTATCCTCTTCATAAATACTATATTTAACATATGTAACTGATGAAGGTATACAGGCAGTAAATGTTTCTGTGTCAAAATGCATTAAAACTCTTCCTGGATATCTTTTTTTTTTGCAGGGAAATTAGTAAGACTTTTTACTACTAGACTGTCAAATAGTGCCACAAAGACTAAAGCCACTTCAGGAAAGAAGACATTATTTCAAAAGGTCATATTTGCCATTTTGCCAAATACTACAGATTTTATGGACATTATGTTACTATTCATGAATTTACCATTCATCTGCATTAAGAGGGACAATTCTCAGCTGAGAGAGCTCGGCTGCCACTGTGGTTGTGTCAGATTTAATGGGAACTGGTGGTGTTCATCACCATCCTGGGGTAAGATTTGGAGAGAACAAAACACAAATCACTGCATTTCACTATGACCTCTGTAACCTGTCTGGGTTTTGAATCAGATCCCACATAATCTAAGGTAGGAAAACATTTCAATTACCTTTAAAAAGTAGGTTCTAACAAATAACCAAGCAACAAGGCCACAGTAGTCTCAGCTGCTAGGAGGAGTCTGATGCTCAGCTCCTGATCTGTGCTTAAGAACATCCTGAAATGGATCAGCACGTTCCTAACATAAAATTTCTTGGAGTAAAATAATCACCTTCTAGAGGTGCTAAATTAGTCTGTACAGGTCACTAGCTTCCCCAGTGCATACAGAAACATCAAGTACTAAAGACCAGAGAGTTGTAGTTAACACAGTTACTTATCACCTGTCTATCCATAGGTGGAGACATAGATCTTCCAGGGATCTCTACAACTTTGCTGCTGTAACTTGGTTTTAGTAAAGCAAAGGTCACACATACCCTCAGTAAAGCTCATCTTCTCCCCTGATGGTCCTTTCCCTGTAACAATGACAGATTAGGTAAGATGGGGAGCCCTGATCAACTTCCCCTGCTTCTTCAGAGAATTCACTGCACAGGCTGATAAGGAAAGTGCTGGTGCCCAGACATGTCTGTCACTATCCTGGTCCTGTCTCCCATCCACTCTGTGAATTTTCTAGAAAAGAAAAAGGCAATAGATTTTTATCATATCCCTTTCATATCTTCTTCACCTTTGCAAGATTTTCTGTGGTCTTCCCAGCCTTACTTCATGCTCCTACCCCCTTTCTGCTGTCCCACCTTGATATCAGCAAGCTTTTTTTTCAGCAAGATGATGATATTTACTTCAATATTGGAAGCAAATGCTTTAATTACAAATTAAGCAGTAAGAGTAAAGTTAAAGATGCATGCTAAAGACACAGAAATATTTAGATGACTAAACTGAAACTAATGCATGTGGGTGGTTCATGAGTGATATGCCCTCTCAGACTGGAGGACAGTTGTTGGAAAGAGCTGTCATTCTCTCCTGCTACAGCCTGAAGCAAGCCAGCTCATTTTTCTGCTTTCAGAACTTGATAATGACTGAAAGGTTGCAGAAAAAGCAAAAAGTTTGGGATTCAATGAGGAAACCAATAGTTTATATTTCCCCAGTTTTACAGTCAAATGTAGACCCTTTGATCTAGGCTACTAGAAGATAGTAACTCTTTGAAGAAGACATTAGAAATTTATAAAGTATCTCAGAGATTTGATATCAAATAACAGATAGCATTTATGCAGCAATTTTAAAACAAATAATCTTTCATTTCCTTACAAGCTTCCTATAGAAATTAACCCCATTGCTACTAAATTTTTAAGCACATTTGAGTAGCTTGTGTACCTTCTTGTACATCTATCTTTTCACATTAGTCAAATGAAATATTTAGGATAAATATTTTTCACATAGTAAATACTAGCAAAATAGACCCAAGTAACCTTCCAGTTTTATATATCTTGTTTTTTATCCTGATCTTAAATACTATATTCAACCTTTTAGCTTTATATATTGTTGTGCTGAGCTAAGGTTAGCACAGACATGAGGATTATAAAACCATCATCTTTATAATTAATTTTAGCCAAGTTTGCTCTGTTAGGATGAAAATAACGGTTAAAAAGAAAATTGTTAAAAGACAGATCATTATTTCTCTAACTTGAATAAATATTGTTTGGGGGTTTTGTTGCATTCTGAAGGGCAAAAATTGAGATAAAACCTAGTGTAATGTATGCAGAGGTGTCTGTGGCAGACTGACCAGTATAAGATACCATGCAAACTGAGATATTTAATAACGCTAATCAATTCAGAATAAAATTCTTGCAATGCTCATGCTGCTAACACACGTGAAAAATACAGAAAATGGCAAGATTGCTTCTGCAGAGCCAAAAAATAGTTGCAGTAATAATATCAACCATCTTTCATGTGTACATCACTTGTTTGTGACATACAGTTTTCCAGGTTGCACCCATGTTAAAATATACATTTATGAAGACCAAATGTTTTGTGTTTTGCCATGAGCTCTTTAGTTCCTTTTTCAGCTGAGACCATTTGTTGCAAAATTTGATTGGGAAGGAGTTGTTTTCATCTGTGGCCTCATGGTGCCTGTGTCCATGGAAATTCTGAAGAGTTTATGATATTCTATGCTACCAAATGCTTAAAGAAGAATAATGTATTGTTTACCTGTCTTCAATATATTTTTCTCATCTGCCTGGAATTTCCTGCAGAAGACACCTGTTTTATTTCTCTGAAATAGATGGGAACACTAAGGCACGTCCTTCCAAGGGGATGCTGTCCTGGTTCTAGGTACTTAAAGGGGTAGGTTTAGGTTTTCTTTCACAGAAACACAGAATCACATAATGGGAAAGGTTGGAAGGGTCATCCTAGAGCATACCTCACAGAATTGCAACCAGACAGCTCTTGAATATCTCCAGTGAGAGAGACTCCACAGCCTCTGGACAATCTGTTTTAGTGCTTAGTCACTGCAACATGAAGTTCTTGCTCATGTTCAGGTGGAATTTCCTGTGCAGCAGTTTCTGCCCGTCACCTCTTATCCTAGTGCTCAGCACCCCTGAGAACAGCCTGGCTGCATTCTCTCTGCACCCTCCCTTCAGACACTGACCAGACATTGGTGAGGTTCCCTCTCAGTCATCTCTTCTTGAGGCTGAAGAGATCCAGCTCCCACAGCCTTTCCTTGAAACAGAGATGCTCCAGTCCCTTAATGATCTTTGTAGCCCTCTGCTGGACCTGCTCCAGGAGCTCCACGTGTCTCTTGTGCTGAGGAGCCCAGACCTGGATAATATTACCACAGATGCTGCCTCACCAGAACTGAGAAGAAGAACAGAATCACCTCTCTCCACCTGCTGGAAATCCTCTTCCTGATGCCTCCCAGGATTCCTTTGGGCTTCTGGGCCACAAGGGCACACTGCTGTCCTTACAGTGGCAGCAGATACAGAGCTGTGGCTAAGGAAAAGCTGGATAGACCACCTTGGTGTAGGACAGCTGGAGAGCCCAAGGGCACACTGTGGTTACTGAGCCCTGTGATGCATTTTCATCAATGGCAGTTTTGCAGGGCCACATCACTACATGCCTCATTCTCTCCTGACCACTTCCTTGTCTTTCAGCTTCTGCCACCTGCAATTACAACAAATGACTATGACTTCTGATGCTCCTTTGCATTTGGCTTGAGCAGTATAAACAGGTTATTAAAGGAAGCTACAAGAAAGCTGTACATGCCTACTGACTCTGAACAGGTTTTACTTATGCAGCAAATCAGAGCCTATCCCAACATCTAGGCTGTGATCAGAACTAGTTTAAGCATAAGCTACTTTGGAGAGTATGTCCCAGCTTGAATAAAGCAGGGAAACACTAACAAAACTAAGAATTATTCTACATAAAAAGTCTTCATATTTGCTTTATGCAAAGAGCACAATCTGAAACTAAACACAGGTCAAGCTTGTGGTTTTTTAACATGGTTAGCTCAATCTCTCTGTGATTAGATGTTACTTTTATAGCTACTAAAGAAGCAACTGAAAGTGTTTTTGATATTCTCTGGAAGCATCTGCCACATAAAATTAAAACATAATGTTTCCAGAAAACATTGGTACGTTGACTTTGCTATCTGTCATTAGAGGATAATCTTTTGTGTTATTTGCAATCTGATATACTTGTAACTTTCCTCTTCTTCATAATAATTGTTCTTCTTTCCACCTGAGTAAGCTAACAGAAGGATCTGGGGTTTGAACTTGTCATTCTCTCTTCATTCACTCTTCCTTTCAACCAGGCACACAGAAAAATAGCTCTTGTTCAATGCCGAAGTACTGGATCCTATCTTTTCAGTGCTGAAAAGAAAAACCACTGAATTTTTCTTTTAAAAAGCCACACTTGTCATTCCTCATGTTCAAGCCTAATCACAGATATTTAAGGCGTCTGACAGCCACAAGTGACATTGCTTACAGTCTCTTGAAACATGCACTTCTTAGCTTTAATATCCTTTCAAATAACTCTTACTTGTTATTTTCATTTAAAAGAGAAAAGTGCTCATTTTTCAACAGTATTGCATTAATGCAAAACAATCTTTTTTGGATCTGGAGGAGATATCTGTTTGTAAACCTAGCTCCTTCTTGTGCCTTCTGTGCAATTGGCAGGGAAGTTAGCTGGAAGGGGCAGAGCAGGTCACCTTTCCACAGCCCATTGTGCAAGGGCCAAGACACTCAGATGAGATTCAGATGATCAGCTGTTCCAAACTGGTGCTTTGTTTCATTTATTTTCTACTCCAGTTGGAAAGAACCTACAAAGTCCAATGGCCTGACCTCTTCAGGGTTAACCAAAACTTAGAGTATATCGTTAATGGCATTGTTCAAATGCCTCATAAACACCGACAGGGATGGGTGATCCACCATGATGTACCACCTCCCCAGGAGGGAATAGAATAGAATAGAATAGAATAGAATAGAATAGAATAGAATAGAATAGAATAGAATAGAATAGAATAGAATAGAATAGAATAGAATAGAATAGAATAGAATAGATTTGTGTTGGAAGGGACCTAAAGGATTTTGTAATTCCAACCATTCTTTCCATAGGCAAGGACACCTTTCACCAGACCAGATTGCTCAGAGCTCCATCCAACCCGGCCTTAAAGACTTCCAAAGACAGGGCCTCCTTAACTATTCTGGGCAACATGTTTCTATGTCTCATCACCCTCACAGGAAAGAATTTTTTTCTCATCTCTAATCTAAACCTACTCCCTTTCAGTTTGAATCTAGTCCCCCTTGTCCTGTCACTACATGTTTTTGTAAACAGCCCCTCTCCTTCTCTCTTGTTTGCTCCCTTCAGGTCCTAGGAGACTGTAATTAGGTCACTGTGAAACCTCTTTTCCAGGCTGAATGAAGCAGAACTTTGACTCTGCTTTAGCTTGTTTTCATGCCTTCACTGATTTATAACTAATATTTATCACTGAAGTTACAAACACCTTATCATTCTGAGCAGCGATGAGAGGCTAGTTTGGGAGGAGATGAAGGAGCTGCTGTTTCTAGCACACGGGTTGGAAGGAACAAGCTGTGTCATTCTATGTGGAATGGAAGCTAAAGACACTGAAAAATATCTCTGCTTTCTTGCAATTTCAATTTCCCAGTTGCTCTGAGCACCAGCTATGTAATTAGCTCAGGGGTTAGGGATACAACTTGGTAGGGGCTCACTGTGCTTTGAGCACTACCCTTTGAATAGGTGGTCATACTGCTGGGAGAAGACTTGCTCAATCTTCAAAACTTTGTTAGGCTGCTGTGAAATGCTGATGTTGTTAGTGTGTACATTAACAGAATCTCAGAGAGCTAAAAATCACTTCTGTTAGGAAATGTGGGACAGCCTCATTAAAAAAAAAAAATTGCTTGTTGTAAAAAATTCTTCATTAGAGTATCTCCAGCTAAATAATTTCAGAATAAAGCTGATCAAACAATTTCTGAAATTTCTTATTGGGTAATTCAGTACCATATTAAATGCCATATCAACACAATGCCTTCATTATTAACAACCAATGCCATGGTCGTTATTCCATTGGGAGTCTCTCGAGGGCTACAGTCCCTCTAGGGGTTTCCCTGTCTGTCTTCACAATAATTGACCTAGCAAAAAAACCCTTTCCTTTTTCACTAAATGAACTTGAAGTTACATTAAGCAGGGTGAGCTGATGAAGCCACTCCTCACCATGGAAAAAGGAAAAAACACTTCTTGTGTTTCCCCTCCTCTCTGTCACCTGCTCCCACCACATAGGCAGCACCAGGCACCTCTTTGTGACCTATTCAGCTCAGTAACACAGCATACAAGCACAGCAAAAGAGAACATTTTCTGTGAGCAGTGAGCTCAGTTGGCTTGGGGAGGGAGCTGATGAATATTAGAGCAAGTAGAGAAGGAGAGAGAACTCTGTAGGAGACAACAGTGCCTGCAACGAGGCCCTGTGAGCACAGGAGGAGCAAAACCTCCCCTTCTCAAGGGACAGTGAAATGTTAGAAAAAGGGATTATGGAAATACATGCCAGAAAATTTTACCCTCTGTTTCTTTCTCAAATGTGTCAGTGTTTATTTCTGTGAGTCTTATCAGGAATACTGGTCAGGGAAAGGAAGAAAGATGAAATGCAATGGAAACAGATCATTATTTCTAAAATCACTGGAACAATTATTAACAAGTATTAACTTGGACAATATAAGAATAAAAACTCATTGCATAATTCCATTATGGTTTTCCTTTTTTAAAATATATTGCTGCTTTCTGACAATTTTCATGTATTCAATAATTTTGTTGTTTCAAGATTATCTAATAATATGTCTTTAATTCTAGCATTTAAAACTAGTTTTCAGTCATTAAATCAAATACTCTGAACATGCTGAATAGAAAAATTTATTATTATAAAACATATAAAAAGCACATTTATATAGACTATAGAAGAAAATATTGTGAATAGAAAATACATTACTCATGGAACTGGTAAAATGAAAACACTTGAATACTCATTTTTCTATATACAATGCATTGCATAATATCAGTTTTATTAATAAAATGTCATAAAAATTAAAACAAAATTAAAATTCAAACACTACAGTATGAAAATATAAAAAGTTCATTGAGTGGAACTGTATTCTGGAAGGTAAGACTAGTCTGACTAGGTAGTGCACAGACCTAAAGTCCAGCTCTGTTACCAATGATACTTCAAACTCTGAGAACAAGGCAGGTCATAATAAAGAATATTCTGTCTATGCCACCTGTTGAGAATTCATCTTCTTTTCTTCCTTTAGGCTGGTCTCCTATATCAAGCATAGGAGATTAGAGGTCCCTCCAAGAATTTCTTTCATGTCAGGGCAAGTTTTTTGGGAAAGTGTTTGCTCCTCATTTTATGCACTTCAATTTAAAATTTGCTTTCTTAGCCATAAAAACTGCATGCAGGTCCACTAATAATATCTCAATCAAAATTACTTCATATAAAATAGAGGTACAAAATTTAGACTCGTGATTATATTCATAAATGATCTTAAACTGAGTAGTAATTTAGCATCAATACACCAAAGCAAGCCCATTACACAACTGCAGCATCTTATTTCTTCACGTTTAAGACATACACTTAAAATTGATTATTTTATATTTTTTTCTATGATATACATTCTTAGTAGGTGCACAGGCTGTCAGCACAGTGGCTTTCTAAGTAGCAACATCTTGTTCTAGAGCAATGCTAAGTTAATCTATGGAGTACCTCTTTTATTTTTCCAGTGGGATGACTATTCTCTACTGACTTCAGTCCCTTAGGACTTCAGTACAACCCAGTATTCCTTAATTTAAGCTTGTTTTTCATGTCATGGATAAAGTTGGCTTTTTTCCCCCAAAACATTACAGCTTTCATTTTCCTTGCCCATAAAAGCCATCATGTGCATCAGCAGCTATTCTATATACTTTCTGCCCTCCTGTGACCTACATTCAAAACTTGCCCTAGAAGAAAATCTTTCTTCCCACTCAGCAAAATACTCTAAACCCAGCTTTAAAGAACTCTTTACTACAATCTTAGTGAGACAGTGAAGTCCAGTAGTAAGGAAGATCCTCTTGGATTTGGTAGACATAAGTTCAGTGCTTGTTACACAAAAGCTTTCTTAGCACTCTAGGCAAGTCATCTAGTGAGATCTGTGATCTTAAATAACGTTTTTGAGTACAGAATTTAGCATCTCTGCACTTTGATATCCCAGCTGCACCGGGAGAAATAAAACTCTTGGTTTTACCTGACAGCTGTAAACATAAGAATGTAAAAATTAGACGGTTCTTACACATCCTGGAATAAACATTTAGTGATAAGATCCTCTTTATGAGCCCTGCAGGGATCTCACAGATTACAGACTCAAGCAAATTTTCAGAATGTGTGTATACCAGAATGTACTCATTTTTTACAAACAGCAGGAAGATCTTGATTAAATACTGGTGCAAAATGGGAACTGCACACAAAAAAGTGCTACACAAAAATACACTCTTGCATTATTAATTAATAAATAGAAGTAATAATTAAATTAAATAGAAAAATGAATACTATTACTATCAGTGCACTTTGTACTATTAAATTATTAAATACCATAAATAGCTCAAGCTTTCCTTAGTGTTCCAATTAAGTTTCAGCTGCATATTACTCCGTTATCAGTGGTATTCCTGCAGCAAAGACAAGCTTGAAGAGCATTACTTACCAGTTTTTGCCTTCATTAGTAATTTTAGCAACACTGTTAACCAGAGTTTACAGAACCTTCTTAGTTAGCATTTTCACTGTCATTGGTTGCCAGACAGACTGTTCATCTTTGAGGGGTGGCTCCACATCTCTAGGAAGCTGACTCAATACCCCTCCACAGCTGATGCACACACTACTACCTGTCCTTCATTTCTGCCCCAGCACTGACCATTCACTCCTGATGCTTGCACTATGCCAGCTCCACAGCTAATGAGGTCTTTTGGGGAACCACTGTCAGTCAGCTGTGGGTCATGCCAATTCACAACAAAGCCTGTTATAACCTGAACAAGGAAGGATGGGTGCTTGAGGAGACAAGAACACGTGGATTGGGATGGAAGGGAGTAAGGGCATGAGGACTAAGGTTTCTTGGCCACTGAGATCATTTACAGTCACTGCTAACCCTTGCATTCCTTCACATATGGGCTCAAATGTTCAAGTAGGTAGGGAGGTTCATTCATACAAAAGTGATACTTTCAGTGCTTCTTTTCGGGAGTGCATTTTGTGTCTGCTGAAGAGTCACATCCCAGGCACATTCTTCAGATATTTGGGTCTTCTTCTGCTGAAATTAGAAGATCAGACACTTGGGCTAACACCAACAGGTTCTTCCCAAACTATGGCACATCTAGACAGCTATTGGCATAAGCATCCTTTCCCCAGAAGCCAAATAGCAGAAGCGGCACCAATGGTCATTAACTTGTGACTGGGAGATACTGGGCTGATCAAGTACCTTTATTTAAAAAACAAACAAACAAAAAAGTTAAAAAATACCTGCAATAAAGAATAATAATAAAAAAAAAAGCTGACATAGTTTAGACCTGAAATTCTTTGAGAATATTGAATCTCCATCCAAGGAGCTTCTCCACATTATAGAGTACTGTGAGACTTGTAAACCCAGTGAAATGGAAGTGCCTGATCATTCAGTTCAGCTTTTGGCTTAAGAGAAATATCTAGGAGCAAGGCCAAAGAGGATAGGTACTAGTACAACCTGTCTCACAGGCCATAGTAGCTCTCCAGAGAGTGTTAATGTATTGCACCAGTTAACACAGCATTAGCCTCTCTGTAAATATCTGCATCGGCAACATGATAGACAGGGGATCTACTTTCACAAGTGCTTTGAGAATGGTAACTGTTTCATCCTTCCTGCTTATTTTTAGGCTCATCCATATATTCTATGAAACTTTAGTTATATGCTTTAAAATTGCTGTGAGGCCACCACATGTCCTGATGCTGCTCATTTACCATGTCTCATGCTGAGTCCTTGTGAGACATTCCTCATTCTGGGCTTATTTGTTCACTTATTATAAGTGAAGTCACTTATAACTTAAGCTAACTTTGCCCCACGTGTCCTAAGGTCAGACTAATTTCTCCTGCTTGCATTTCCTACTTAGGTTTTCCTTCCTAGTACATCAGTCAACGTGTCCCTACACAGACATTGAACCTGAAAACCAGTGTGGATAATTGTGGAGTCTGGGCTTGAAACCTGAGCTAAGTAATAGCTATAAGGTGTTCATGTGGGCCATGCTGCCAGCAAAGGCGGCTCAGGAGTCCAAACATCATGGCTCTCTTTCCAGCTATGATGCAAGCACAGCCTCACAGCATTGCTGAGCCTCTTACAAAGGAGAGAAAGAAGAAGAGGCCTCATGAAAACAAAGAGAATAGGTGTAGAGGTGTTCTGCTAACCCCAGAGTGAAAGAAAGGTGTCACACCTCTTGTAGCTGATCTCCACTGCTGCTGGAAAGGTGGAATTCTAGTTTGTGCCAGGACACATCTTCTCACCTTCCCTTTGTGTTGGGGGTGTGCTGCTTCATCACCACAGTCAGCTGAAACAGCTTAGCTGAGAAAATATCTTTTGTGTGGCTGTACTTTCCAGTTGGGTTAAGTGAGTTTCTCTGAGTGGCTGTATGGCCACACTGGTACAAGGAAATCAAGGGTGATGCACACCTGGGCAAGAAGAAGAATCATTCTTTTGGGAAGAGCACCTTCTCAAATTGGCTAAAGGAAAATACATACATGTGCAGCTGTATGGCCAAAGTGAAGCCATACAGCTGCATATGAACCCAGCACAAGGAAGTGCATTGCTGTGAAACAGCACACAAAACTAGATGCCAAATCCAGAAGACTTTAATTAGTTAGTGTAGAATTGTGTTTGCTAATGGCTAGTGCTGCAATGACCAGTGAGATCAGTATAGACCACCATGATTTGAAAGATCATGGCTTTTCTGAGACAAGCATTGTTAAGAACAAGAAAACTGAGAGAAAGCACAGATGTTAAATGTTTCTGGAGTCTTTCTGTAACTAAAAATTGGAGATTACAAACTCTGTCAAAACAAAAATAATTTTTTAGATAAAAGTAGAAAATAAAGAATCTACACTATATCCTCTGATACAGAATAGCAGAAAGGATCAAACTGGCATAAGCTCCAGCGTGCCAGTTTTTTGCTTCTAGAGCTGCTACCTGCTTTGCTATGCCAGCTATCTCAGGTTTACACAGAGACTGCAGGAACTTTGCACAAAGTATTTACTGATCACATGAAACAGAAGGTGTCAGGTTTAACTTTGGTTATCCCATTTGTTTCCCTTCTCACTCTCAGTTTCAACCAAGAAAAACAGCTAGTGTCAGCATTTGGATGTGGACCAGGGAATTCTACTTAGAATAAAATTTATTGCCAAACTGACAAAATAGTTTAGCTGTTCATAGCCAAATATTTCACCTGCACCACTGTGTGGTTTCAGCAGCCACTGTCTGGCTGTTTTCTCTCCCTAGTGATTGAATGCATACCTTCCCAAAGAGGGAGACTTAATGGTACCCAAAGAGTTTGGCACTCATCCATGCTCTTTAGTCATCTCAGTTAAGCACCAATGCAGACTTTACTCGAGAGCTGTGAGGTGCCCTTGTGAAGCTTCAGGACAGATGTTACTTCAGTGAGAATATCTTCCATTTTTTAATATGTAAAATATACACATTTAACCAGGAATCTCTTTCTCTCTCTCTTAATTATGTTTTAGTTGTTATTTTTCAGGTAAGTAAAGAGAGAAGAAATTTCCATATTATGTTTTATGTTGACCTTTAGTCATTTGTTTGGCAAGTTTAAAGTTTCATTTTAGGAAAAAAAAGCAAAAACAAAAAAAGCCAGAAGATATCTTTCACTATCTAGCAACTGAATTTAGCAGTGCTCACACGTTTGTCATTGCCAGTATATATTTCATCAGGAAACCACATGAGATAAATTCGATTTCCTGTTCAGCTTAGAGAGCAGCAGAAGGCATCTAGCCAGTGCAGAATTGTTTATCCACTGTTACAAGAGACATAACTCTGACATTACAACTCTTTAGTAGTTCTTCCTGTGAAGACTAACATGAGCAGGCTGCATGATGTCAGATTGGTTCTGTCCACTTCTGTGAGCTGCTTATTTCAATGTACAGTAAATTCGCTGCCTAGGAAAGATGTCTTCCATGCAAGGCAACTTTGTCTGTGCTCTAAAATATGAATTTAAATATACTGATATAAATGAAGGTGTTCTTCTAAAGCAGATGGAGAGCTGTTCATGGCCATATTCTTCTGCTAAGAAGAAAAACTTGAACTCTGAAATTTCTTAGCAACAGCTTCTTTGAGCACCACGTAGTACCAAGTAGTATCCAAAAGCAACTCCCTTTTATTAACTCCCATAATAACTGAAGCTTGATGAAAAGAGAAGAATTTTGTTATGATTTAGAATGTGACATTCAACTCTTTGGAAGTGAGTCTTGGCAATTTACATGAAGCTCTTTACAAAAGAGAAATCACTTTTATTTCCATCATCATCAAAAACAAGGAAAAAAGAAAACTAAAGAAACCATAATAGTATGATCAATGTAAAATGGCATATTTTCTTCACTGTTTTTCTGATATTTTTTCCTTATAAATGAAGAAGGAACAGATTCCAGTAATCACCTCTCACAACTCATAGTATCAAATACGTGTACTTACAAGACCAGCAGCAAATGGGTGCCTTCCTCCAGAGGGGTCTAAATTTCACTAACAAAAATCATTTACAATTGAAAAGTTACAATTATTTGGTGGAAGAGGGGTTTGGGTTTTTTGTTAGTTTTTCCTTCTTATAATTATCTGGAGTGCTATCTGTGGCAGAAGAACTATTCAGTTGTATGATAAAGCTTATCTGCACACCACAAGGATGCTCAGAGAGACAGTGGAATTATGGGGAACTCATATTATGCCCTGTTGGGCTACCCTCAGACCCATCACAACAGCCATCAGACCACTGAGGACCAGTCTCCTCAAGTCCAGAGGAGTACAGGAAGGCAGAGTAGCAGGCAGGAACCTAGATGCATACAACAAAGAATCATTTACATTGGAAAAGACCTGTAAAATCACTGAGCTCAATTGTTAATCCAACTCTGACAAGTCCACCACTAAACCATGTCCTTAAGTGTCCCATCTACACACCTTTTAAATACCCCCACAGATGGTGATCCACTACTTCCTTGGGCAGCCTGTTTAAAGTCCTGGAAACCTTTTCAGCAAAGATATTTTTCTTCATATTCAATCCAAACCTTCCCTGGTGCAACTTGATGCCTTTTCTTCATGTCCTGTCTCAGATAAGTTGGGAAAAGAGGCAGAACTCCACCTGGCTACAGCCTCCTCTCAGGCAGCTGTAGAGAGCAGTAAGGTTCCTCCTGAGCCTCGCTTTCTCCAGGATAAACAACCACAGCTCCCAAACAGGACACGCACTCCAGACCCTTCCCCAGCTCCATTGCCCTTCTTGGACACTCTCCAGCACCCCCGTGTCTTTCTTGTAGTGAGGGGCCCAAAACTGAACACAGGGTTCCAGGTGTGGCCTCACCAGTGCCAAGTACAAGGGGACAATCACTGCCCTGGTCCTGCTGGCCACAGCACAACCTGAACCAAGGACCACCAAGAAACAAACACTTTATGCAGGCCCCTCCCTGGACTGTCCTAGCAGGGACCCAGTGTCCACGTGGAAAAGACATCATGACAAGGTGCTGCAAGAAAGCAACTCTCTAGATCCCCTTACAGATCAAGCAAAGGTGCTGCCTAGGAGTGGGATACATCATTCCATACAGGAGAAAAGCATTGTCAAGTTATGCAGGATTTACTACATAATGTTTAGGGGAGGATCCAGAGGCAGGAAAAGGGAGAGGTTTAGGTGATTTGGGGAGGAGCAAGAGTGGAAAAATTGAGGGGTAAGGGGATAAACACGGCCAGTTGTGTGTAAATACAGTATATTTCAATATTTCTATGTCTTACTACCTCTATTCTTCTTTTGTTCATGTTTTAATTATTTTTGCCACTGACTTATTTCAAAGAAGCAATTTGGCAACCAGTAATTTACTATAATGTAGTTCAGATAGAGAAAATTAGTAAGTATCTAACTAACTTCTTCTAATAAGCTTTAGCAATATTAGATAAGTCTCTTAAAGCTACAAAGAATTAATAAAGTAGTTATACCACTTTCATTCTGAAAAGTTATTTTATTTTCTGTCTTGCAAATTTTGTCTTTTTAAGTGTTTAAATAATTTTTCCCTTTTGAAGCAAGTGTCAAATATTAATATCGAGATCAGAGACACAATTTTTATGTTCACACTGTATCTAAATATTTAGTTCAGATATTTTCTGTGAAGTGGTCCTAGAATTAAAACATTTATAACACTGCATTGCCATCACTGCTTTCAAGAATTCTTGAACAACAGGTAGCCTGAATAGGGGAGAATAAAATATCATCTTCAGAAAGGAAAAATCAGCAGTCAACATCATTTCAACATCAAGAACAATAATATAATAAATTATTAAATTGACACTTTTTAAGCACCTGGAGGGTCAGTGAAAAACAAACAGGCAGGAAAGATTTGTTGCAAAAAAAATGTTTGATAAATTGCTGTGTTTTCTTCTTTTAACAGATTATCTGCCTCATAGCAAAAAAGGCAGTAGAAGAGATGTGTATTGACTTATGGGAATCTTTGGGCACTACCTTACTTGACATTCTCATTAACAGGGTACAAAACATTTTGTTCTGGGCTAACTTGCTGCGCACAATATGTGCATAATTGCTTGCAGAAGATACTCCTAGACTTATTCATATTTTTTTTTTTTTCAAATAGAAAGGATATATAATATAGAATTCTGCTAGGGTCTGGCCAAAATCTGATCCAACACAAAATTTTCACTTAAGACCTGGTTGACGGAATGGAGAGCACACTCAAATATTGCCAAAGAAAAGGGGTGCAAGGAAGCCAAAAGATTGGAATTCAAAACAACTTTGAAAAATGGGAGAAGTGGTCTGTAATCAATAAGATGAAACACAATAATTACAAGGTACTATACTGAAGCTAGAAGAAAATCAAATGCATAAATACAAAATTGAGAATACTAACAGCTCTGTAGAAAGAGACCTGGCTGTTACAATAAACCACATATTGCATAGAATCAATGTTACCACATTGATGGAAAAATAGAAAAACTCATCCTGGGACATTCTAATAGATATGTCATATGTAAGGCAGAATTAGTAATTGTTTTTCTTAACTCACCTTTCAGAAGACTCTGTTCGGAGTAGTCTAATACAATAGTACATAAAGAAGAGTACTTTAAAAATGGTTTAAAATATGGGAAGTTATTGAAAAAGGGAGAGGTAATATTTGCTCTAGAAAATAAAGGCTGATGGCAGGTATGGAGGTGATATCTCCACATTCCAATATCTAGAAAATTCTGAAAATCAGGGATCCCTCTTCATGGTTGTGCTTCATGACACTGAAGGCATGGCAGAACCTTGCTGGCTTTAATCACAGCTGGAAAGGTTTAGGATAAAGCAGGAAGACCTTCTGACTCTATGGATAGCTGCAGACAGAAATAGGTCACCAAAAAGCTGAGGTATAATCTCCACCATTCAACTTTCTAAGAAGAGGTTAGAAAAATACTACTCATAGTTTCTCCATTCTTTTGAGGAAGAGGCAAACAAGTGGATCCTGCTGGATTTTCATTCTTGCTACTTTTATTACAGTCTCAAACAGAAAGTTGTAACTTAAATTAGCAATTTTTTTTAGTACTAAATATTTTCATGACAGTTCTGCCAGTGACTTGCCTTTCAGAAATTCATGCCCTGGTGGTCTGCTAGTTTTAAATGGCAACATCTGCAGAGGTTAGATCTCTTGCTGACTTAGATTCAGTCTCTCAAGACAGCTTAATGCATCTCTTGATGCCTGCAGGTCTTTGATTCCAAATATTTATCCTCTTTCTGATCACTTGAATTTTACATTTCCTCACAGAACTTCTCTGACACATCTATCAGCTACAGAATTAAGATGACACTGTTCTTGATGCTTCGCCCTGACATCATGGGGGCTGCTTTTAACTCTTTATACGCTTATTTATTACTTAAATAAACTATATAATGCAGTATGTTTGTTCTTTCAATCATTATGCTATAGTGTAGTTAAATATTTACCAGGTTGATTTTAAGGATTTTATTTTCTAAAATACTTTGCCTTTGATTTCATGGTTTTATGCCTGTGGACACCCATTTTACAGTCAAGATTACTACACTAATCTTCACTATCTTGCAGCTACTGTGACAGATAGAGTCTGCTATAATTACTTCTTAAATCAGATCTCATTTGTTACTTAGGACTAAATCTCTTGCACACCAGCAAAGCCACCTACTGCTTAAAGCAGTCCCCTGTGGTAACAAGAATTTGCTACTCTTCGCTATATCCTTCAGTAGTATTTGAGCCATTAATCCTGGGTACTTGAAATTATCTATTAATACAAGTTTACTTCTGTCTGTACCCTTGTCAGTGCAATTCTTTTGCAAGGTTTATTCTTCTACAGGGTTATTGCAAGGGTTATTCTTCTAAAATGCACTGAGACTTGGAGCTAAGCAAAAAATTGAGTCTATGGTTTATGTTCTCCATTCCCTCTCCTCAGAAATTTCATGAAAATAAAACTGTATCCTATTGAAGAGTCAAGGTTAGAAAATATATTTAAGACTATGGAATGTGCTTGTTTCATCTGTATTCTTTTTTATTAGAATTCAATGAGGAAAAAATCTTCCATTTCCCCCTCCATCTGCTGTACCTGCAGACTTGAAATTCCAGGTACGTTCATTGATTTTTTCAAACAAGAACCGACACATGCCCCTCATGCAGCTTTCATCTACATTTATTAGTACAAGACCTGTGCAGAACTGGGTCACAGGTACCCCATTCAAAATTTGGATTAAAAACTGCAAATAACACAGAACATAGGATATCCTGTTTATGTTTACATTTATTACAGGCATGTTAACTAGTATCCTGGTTGAACTTCAGCCCACTTTCCCATCCTCTGGTATTTTGTAAACTGCCAGCCTGGTTTCACTGCTAGAAATAGGTAAGAGAGGTCATGAGTCCATGAGTTGGACTCAATGACCCTGATGGGTCCCTTCTAATGCAGCATATTCTGTGATTCTGTCTTTGAACTGTTTAAGCTGAACAACTTTAAACAACTAATATAAAATGCCCTGGACGTATCACCACACCTGCCATCACAGTGTCTCCATTTTTGGAAGATGAACTGAGCAAAAAACATGTATGTGGGCAGAGCAGCAGCGCTTTCGGTGGCAGCACAGATGCAGGCAGACTTCCTGAGCCAGAAGAGTTTCCTGCACACAATGGGCCACATAAAATGAGACTGCAAAGTTGGTTACATCAGACACAACTTTCTCTGTTGTCATATATTGTCAATGATGACAAAGACAGGATCCTTTTGAGCAGCACATCTGGCTCTATGAGAAGAGTTTTGCAAATGCAAGAGGGTAAATCAGCAGCAAAAAGAGATTTCTAGAATGAGAAGTACAATATTAATGAAAATAAGTTCAACCCTTTTTTGGCGAGAAGACTAGTGTGTAAGCATGTTGTTGAGCAAGTAGAGGAAATAACTAGTCATGAAGAGACCCAAAGTAGAGTTCCCCCATCTCAGTGGCAGCATTTTGGGACTGGAAAAGGAAATTAAAACAACCATTTTGATAGGAAGTGGTAGTAGACTTGGATACATCCTCAGCTGCATCTGATGGGGTCACTGATGGGGAAAACGTTCTCTCTGCTATCCTGGCTGCTGCTGAGATTTTATTTTTTCCTCGTAGGTGGTACAATACTGTAGGGTTTGCATTTAGTACAAGAATAATGTTGATAACACATTGATGTTTTAAGTGCTGCTGAGGAATAATTACTCTAAATCAAGGACTTTCCAGTTTCCCAAGCTTTGCTAGTGAACAGGTACACAAGCAGCCAGAAAGGATCATAGCCAGGACAGCTGACCCAAACTAGACACAGCTATATTCCATACCACAGAATACCATGCCCAGTACATAAATGGGTGGAGTTGACAGGAGGAGGCAATTGCTGCTCAGGCTTAAACTGGATGTTGGTCAACAGGTGATGAGCAATTGCATTGTGCATCATTTATCTTTCTTGGGTTTATTTTCATTTCTCTCTCTCTTTGTGGCCAATCTTTTTATTATTACTATTACTATTATTTTATGTTTGATGTTTAGTGTTTTATTTTACTTATTAAACTGTTTTTATCTAAACCCAGATGTTTCTCCTCCCCATCCCACCAGAGCCGGGAGGCAGTGAGAGAGTTGCTGCGTGTTACTTGCTGGCTGGGGTTAAACCACCACATCCAAGAAGTCAGATCTCCAGGCTCTAGATCAAAAGGAAGGAGTCACTGTGTTGCAAGCTTTTGTAACAACCATGGAAGACAACGCTAGGGTTAGGTGATACATGGAGGTGTGTGGTATCTGCACCTCCCGTGGCTCTCTCCTGCCCACGCTGACACAAGAGGACTATGATCCCTCAAGCTCCCAGCACACTGAGATCAACAGACTGACCCATCAAGGCCACCGGGGAATGTGCCTGCACCCTGGCAGTCAAGCTCATGAGCTCATCCATTGGTAATCTTCACTAAAGCCTTTTCAGTCACTGATTTAATACTTTCAAGTGGACACTGGCTATGTGTACTTGTCTATCTCAAAGAAAATTCTTGATTTTCTGTCAGACTTTATTCTACACGTAGCTTTCCCACATTTTATTTTTTTTACATATTTAAGAGTATCTATCTCCTCATCAGAAGGAACTACATCTCAAGGTTTTTCTTTCCCTACTTAATCTAGGATTGATGGTGGTAAGGTATGTCATACGCTTAGCCAACAGGGGCTCTCTGGCTTGAGAGAAAGGAGAAGGCAAGATGTCTGCAGAGACTTACACTAGACAGAAGCTTGGGACAGGAGGAGAGAAGCCAAAAATACTTCATAGCAATGACAAGTAGAATCAAGTAACTCCCTGAGTTCAAACATACTTCAAGCAAGACTTGATTTTAGTTTTCAAACTTGTGATAGGTTGGGCATAGAAAAGAATACAGAAGACAATTATCACTCCCTTAAGGTATACAGATAATCTCTGTGCTGGATGACATGATCCTGGGTGTTGGAAAAACACATTTTTGACCTGGTAGGGGAAGATTCTCAGTGAATGTCCTGAAGTCAATTTCCACACTGGGTCCTTGGATATGCTGAAGTCCTGGATTGCAGCTGTCACCTGTTACTGTGACAAGAAACAAAGTCTGATGTCTTGAGTAATGTCAGATAGATTTCACTTTCCCTTTCTAAGCTAAAAGCTCACTTTAGCAGTGTCTGATACAATGTCATCCAATAGTCAGAGCTGATACAGTAGCAGGGTGCAGAGCGCATGGGCCCTGTCTAGAACCACATAAATCCTGTCCAGAATAAGTGTTTGATTCAGTGCCTGAGACATACCTGCTTTCTCACAGAAACTGCAACACAGTAAAGACATCAGAAAATCTTAGGAGTACATCAGGTGAGTAAGAAGCAGATACAATTGAATGCAGTACAAGGAAGGGAAGCTTTGTGTTTCAGACCTGGAGGAGTTACGGCCATGGCATTCAGAACTGAAGCATAAATTTTTGCTACTTGTCCTCCTGAAGGCAGGATTCCTAATCCAGTCCTTTGCTGTCTAAGGTTCCCCAGGTTGATGCATTTGCAATGAGAGGATGCTACAAAAGAAATCATTGCTCAAGTTCCCCTGGTGTTGTCAATAAATATTTTCCACAGAATCCAAGTAGGTCAAATACCTCTTGCTTGGTTCACTTGGGATCACGTGGAACAATGCCGAAGGGGCTTGCTTGCCAAGTACACGATTTCCACTGTGGCACTGGTCCAGGCTCTGTCTGATCAGGAATGCTACGCCATCACCAAATTCTTCAAAGATGCTGTTGATGGAGTTGAGACAGTTTACAACAAAACCACCAGAAGCATAAGAGTAAATAGGCACTCAAACCTGCATATATTTCTTGGGAAACATTTGAGTTCCATGGCAAAGCAGCACCAAGAGCACAAAGGGAACATGAAAGAACTGGCAAAAGAGCCTTTGGGCTGGCAAATAAGCTTCACTCAGAAATATGGTTATCTGATAGTTGGTCTCACACAATCCTGGCAGACAAAAATTACTCCTTCATATGTTTATATTCATATTCTCACCACCACCCCCAGCTTCAGTCAAACAGTATGGTCTTATAGTAGTTCAGCACCTTGTGTCTAAGGGCTACAGCATTTTAATACAAGCTCCCCTGCAACTGGACTTGAAGTTTTGTGAAGCCACCATGTCATTACTGTCTCTGCTGTTTGCAGCTGCCAGCCTCTCATGTCTCTCTCTCCAAACACAACCTATGTAAGGGCTGGCAGAGAATAGAGAGGGGAACCAATGAAACTGGAGCACGCAGACAGCTGTCTTTCCCTCCCCCTTCACGCCCCCTCTTTTTTTTTTCCCCTTTGTAAAGATATTTGATGTTGTTCTGTTCAGTATTACAAGCCCCACCGTGCTCTAGAGAGTCATGCCTAAATAGGTTCAAAAATATCAGTCAGTGTGTTGGATGAAAAATCAATGAATGCTAAAGTCAGCCTAAACAGCAATCCAGAAGTGATAAAGAAGAGAGTTTGAGAGTTTAAAAAGAGGGGGGGGGGGGGGAAGAAAAAAAAAAAGAATGCAACATACAGGTGGGGATTTGGGGTGAGAGAATATTTTTGAGGTGGAGAAATGGGTGGCTATTAGAACAAGGAAAGAAAGTAGCAAAAAATAATGGGAAAAGCAAGACACAGAATTTAATTCACACAGGAAAAAAAAAGTTGGAGAAAATAAAGAAAATGAAAATATTAAGTAAAAACACAGAAGAACTGACAATCAAGAGAGACAGAAAACTGCACATATGGATAGAGGGAAAGGATAATTAAAGTATCAAAACCAAGGAGCTAAGCTCTTTGTAGTTAAAATATATACACACTGTGAGAAACACAAAGCAATAAAGATTCAGCATTAAGTGGATTTTCTTTGTTTGGGCTGTTGTGCAAACCAGCCACCCTCATGTGATACTATGCCTGAGCTACATCTTGCCAGGAACCTCATATTTCAGTGGGTCTCTGCTCACCCACACATTTCCATGTTATGCTCTTTTCCTGGGTGACAACACACTTCTAAAGTTCTGAGCCTGAAAGAAAGCAGTAATGAAAGTCTTTTGCTTAATTTTTTTCCTGTTTCTGATGTTTTAATTTCAGAGATCCCCATTAGCAGTTGGAAATCCTGTGCCAACAGATATACATCCTCAGACCTGATCTTTCTTTCATATAACTCAACAGGTGACTACTGCTGACTTCAATCAAAGCCCACAGAGAACAAACATGTCAGGGTGCAAAGGGAAGGTGCTGGTTCATGTGGGAACAATGCTGAATGGGGCAGACTCAGAAAGCTTAAGCTGGCAGAAAGAATTTGAGCAAGAGTGACATTTGGAATTTGGGAAAGAGTAGGTGGTATAGGAGTAACTATGGAAGGTAAAAATAAAAAATGAAAATCGTGGTGCCCCTACTGAAACCACCTACACCACCACCACCACCACCATCTTTTATCTGTCACTTCAATCACTTGCTGAGTTGAGAGAGATTTTACTCTTTGCACCCTAGAGCAATTTTTTCAAAAGCACTGTACCTACAGTTTCAGATGGAAATCCAGTGAAAGTTTAGTAGATTACATAGGACTTAAAACCTCCCTTTCTCACAAAAAAAAAAAAAAAAAAGAGTGACCTTGATAGCACATTTGCCTGTTCTTCATATATCCCTTCCTTCAGGAGGTGCCCCATACTCTGCTTCCTAGAGCTGAGTGCACGGGAAAGCTCTGATGCTCTGAACAGCCTGACCATAAATTCCCACACACTGTCCAGGGGCTGGAGCTCTCAGGGAGCTCAGCCCTGGCCCTGTGCTGGAGGTGGCCCAGTCTCCTGCTCCTCTGATGACCACTGGATCACCAGCAGGTCCTGTCACTACCTCAAAGCTGCTTGGATGTGAAGGGTGGTGCCCTGACCAGGAGGTACTGCCCTGCCTTGGCAGTGGACTCTTTAAGGAGGAAGCCCTAGTCTTGCTGCTCCCTGGTACTGACTAGGAGGCACTGGGATTTGGCTGAGCTGTAAACTGTGATCTACTACCACTTGCTTGTCTGAACACAAATAATTCAGCATTTGTAGGGTCATGATCCCTTCCCAACTTTTGTTACTGTGAAACAAAAAGAAAAATTGTCACGAAGATAGAGCAGGAATTAAAGCAGTTTTGGGAAATTTATAGATGAAAGAAGAAAGTTTTAATTATGTTCTTTGAAAGCACAATAGTGGGATGTCCTTAGAATCCCAGTTCACAATAACTGGGCTGGACAGTTTGGGGGAGCGAGAAGTGAAAATACATTTTCACTGTAGAAAATTTTCTGAGCTCCAGAAGAAGCAATCTTAACTAGTTATATGTCATACCTTTGTGGTGCACTTTTCTTTGGTACATTGTTAGGAAATGGGTCAATTTCAGGAACATAGCTTTTAATTTTCACTACTACAGTGGGTAAGCCTTTCAAAAGTATGGAGCAATGCTCTGGGGATAAAACCACACCACAGTGACTGACATGCAAGAAAATTGTCTCTTTAGAAAATAGAAACCTATGGGGTTCGGCTGTCCATCTCTGCTCCCACACACGCGTAGGATCTTTGCACACTGGGCTTCAAAGGACAAGTCTGGACTCCAGCTTTTTGGTTCTTCAGAATTGTTTATTGTTTCTTATCTACAAAGTTCCTTCTCTGCCCGACCGGGATCCAACCAGCAAGGCAGCCAAAGGCACTCTGACCGCCCACGAGGCGGTCGTGTCTTTTTATAGTAAAAACTACGAACATCATATTTACCTTTCCTTCCCAATACCTATCACCCTTATTACCAAGTGCACCTTCACCACAGACCAATCCACAAGTGCCAACATCACCACAGAAGATGGATGACAAGAAGAAGAAAGAACCTTGTGAAACGCCCTGATTCCTCCATCTTGTCTCCATAACCCCCCTGTACCAAAACCCCAAAATCTGTGCTTCATGCTATAATTATGTCTTCCCTTCACCATTCACACCCGAGTGATTCTCACAGGTTTCATCTCCTCATACACCAGTGGCACATCCCTAGATGGATCAAAATCAAGCCACCAAGTGTTCTGGTAACATTCCAAGACCTCCGAGCCCCCTCAAGGGTTCTCTCGGTAGCTCTGGACATCAGGAGTGATGTGCTGAGTTCCCACAGAAACCTTTAGAACTACAGAATTGTGATGGAGTTCAGAAAATTACTCTGTCTAGCCCTGCACTGAGGTGGAATCAAATACTCCCAGAGCAGCCTGGTATATGCACATCCTAGCTTCCCACAAACTGCCTGTGAAGGAAGTTCCTTTGGCCCAATAGTTGGTCTATTCTGGTGTCTCACTACTACAATACAACCTAACAGAGCAGAGATTCAGAGCATAGCTATGTTATGTTCATATTAGGGACAAACTTCATTCATTCACTGCTATGACAATGTAACACTTGAGTTGGATTTGATGATCCTTGTGGGTCCCTCCAACCCAGACTATTCTGTCCTGTGATCTTCTACTTTTGATCTGTTTTTTCTGTCTGTACAATGTCTGGAGACAGCCTGTATCATGCTTATGTCTATCACTTTCTTACTCTAAAATGGTAATTCTACATTTCCTCTCTTCCAAAGGGTTTTTTGGAGGCCTGGAGTAGGGATTGAATGGAGGGTGACCTCTTCCCTTTGAAGGATGAAATTGTTGAACAGCTGGTACTGCTTTGGTACCTTCATCTTTGACTTATCCTAGAATCATAGAATGGCCTGCATAGGGAGGGAACTTAAAGATCATCTAGTTCCAACCCTTCTGCCATGTGAGACTCATTCCACTAGGCCAAGTTGCTCAGAACTCCATCCAGCCTAGCCTTGAACACTTCCAGGGATGGAGCATCCACAACTCCTCTGGGAAACTGGTTGCAGTGTCCCACACGCTCCATAGTAAAGAATTTTTTCCTGGTATCTAATCTAAACCTACTCTCAGACTGAAACCATAACCTGTTGTCCTACAAATAGTTCTTGCAAATAGTCTCTCTGCATCTTTCTTGTAGCCTGTCTTTAGGTACTGGAAGGTTGCAAAAATGTTAACCCTTAAGCCTCTTCCTTTCCAGGCTGAAAAAACCCAAATCTCTCAGCTTTCCCCTGTAGGAGAGGTGCTCCATGCCACTAATCATTATGGAGGTTGGTGATTTTGCACTTGCCAAACAACTTGGGCATATAGTACAGAAAATTTTAACGGACAAAATTTGCACCGGTGCAAATTCTTTCCAAATCTGAGTAAGGCTAACAGGCTTTACCATGGAGATGGTTATTGTAGATCTACCATAGCTGCTACGACCAGCTTCGGCTTGCCCAGCTGTGACTCCAAATCAGCCAGGCTGAGGGGGGCCGAAGCAGCAGGGAACAGCGGCACAAGCATCGGGGGAAAACAACAGCACCACGGTAATTCATCTGGTTTTAATCCAGCAACAACCAGCCTAGTCCAGCACAGCGCGCCAGGGAGTGCCTCCCGCTTTGTGAATCCGCAGCGAGGCTGAGCACTGACGCCTCAGGGCTGACCCGCCCCGAGCCGCGCCTGAGGCACCTGCCGCCCACCGCCGCCACGCATGCGCGCTCGTCGCTGCCGCCAGCCCAGAACTACATATCCCGGCGTTCCGCGTGAGCCCACCGCTGCGGCCGAACCAATGGCGAGGGAGAAAGCAGTTCCCGCCTCCACACAGCAGGTGTGGACGCAACCCCCGAGCCGCCCTTCCCCCGCCCGCAGGCAGAGGGCTGGCGCGGGAGGCTGTTACAAAGGAGCACAGAGGCGGCCGAGCGAACAGGCCCTGGCTGCCGTGTGGAAGCCGCAGGGGCGTCTCCTCCCCGCTCCCTGCGCAGCCGGAGAAGTGGGCGCGGGGGCCGCGCCTCAGGGCAAGCGGCGGCTCGGGGGCTTCCCGCGCGCTGTCAGTTACAAGAGGGCCAGGAGGGCGGGCGCCACCGGGTTGGCCGGCGGCCGCGCGCGGCCCCGCCCGCCCCGTCGCCGGATTCGCTGGCGACCGGGGCGCGCGCCCCGTCCATCATCGGCCCGAGCCGCGGCGGGACCCGGGGCTGAGGACTCGGCCGGGACCCGCCCCGCCCCGCCCGAGGCTCCGCCCCCTGCCCGCCCCTCCGCCCGGCGCTGTCAAGCGAGCGGCGCGAGCGCGGAAGCCGGGGCCTCCCGCACGCCCCCGCGGAGCGCGCGCGCCTCAGCGGCCACGCCCCCTCCGCGCCGCGCGGACGGGCAGAGGGCCGGGAGGAGGCGGAGGCCGAGGGCCCTGGGCCGTGGCCCGCCTCCGGCCCGCCCCCTGTGCCTGCGGCGTGGGGAGCCGGGCTGAGGCGGAGCGGGGCGACCAAGGGGCCGGCGGCTGGGCTCGGTTTCCTGCTCAGTGGGCGTCGTTGGGGCCCGGGCGGGCCCCGCCCCCGCGCCTCCCACCCCGGGCCCCAGCTGTCACTCAAGGCGGCGGGCTGAGGCCGGCGGCAGCGGCGGGCGGAGAGAGAGGCAGCTACGCCACAGCCCAGCGGCGGCCATTCGTGGAAAAATAGGCCGTCCCGCTCCTCCCAGCTCCGGCTGCGACCGGCCTTCTCCCCGCTACCCCCACCCCACCCTCCGCCTCCTCCTCCTCCTTCTCCTCCCCCCTAGAGCGGCGCCTCAGCGGGGCATTAATGCGGGATGAGCGGTATGTAACCCCCTCCCTCTCTCCCTCCTGTGCACACCCCTCCCTCCCACTGCTCCTCCCTCCACCCTTCATCCCCCCTCTATCCCGCCCTCCCGGGTTCCCCCTTTTCTTCCCTCTGTTCTCCCCCTTCTTACCCCGGTCTTCTCTCGCTGCCCCTCCGCCCATCCGTGCTGCTTCCTCTTATGCCCCCTTTCTTCTCCTCCTCTCCTGCCTGCCCCTCCGGCTTGCCTCCTCCGTACCTCCCTCCTCCATTCCCCCTTTCTTCGCTAACCCTCCCTCCTGTGCACATCCTTCCCTCCTTCATTCCTCTTTTCCTCCCTCTTTCCCTCCCATGCACAACCCTCCTCCTGCCCCCTAAAGCATCGGCGGCCACTCAGTGGCCGTCGATGCTTTAGGGGGCAGGAGGAGGAGGAGGGTTGTGGGTGGTTTTTTTCCTGCTGTCTCTGGGAGAGGAAACCAAACCTCCCCTTTCTGGGTGTTAACTCTCCAGCCCCCATGGGTTGGGTTTCAAACCACGTTTCTTAGGACTCGTTCTTTTGTAATAATGATTTGTACTGTTGTTTTTATGAAGAGGCAAAAGCGGCAAGCTGGGAACCGAAAAGGATATGCTCGTAGGTTTTGTTATTGTATAAGTGAAGGTGAATAATTAACCTGTTACACTTGATATTTTTGCAGATCAAAAGAAGGAGGAAACTATGCCCACAGAGGGAGAGAAATCTCCCGAGGCTGAGAATAACAACAATAATAATAAAAAAGGGAAAACTGGAGGCTCACAGGTAAAGAACACACACCCAAATAGGGAAGTGCCCAAACTATTAGCATTTAAAATGAAATGTTCAGCTAACAGCATTTCCTGCTCAGGGCATCTTTCTTTGGGTTGGATGAAGCAAACTTGGTTGGGTGCAGTGTTTTTACTGCCTGGACATGTTTGTTTGGTTGCTTTTTGCAGTGATCAGCTTGTTTCCATGTAATATAAGTATTTTTAATTTTTTTTCATTATTTTGAGGGGGGGAAAAAGACTGAATTGATGATGCAGTTGAGGTCTTGGCTGTCACACAATCGTTGATAATTAAAGACTTTTAAGAGCACTATGTTTAAAGATTATTTACAGCAATTCATACTTCCTTATTCAGAGCTGTATCATTGGTCTCTGTGCAGAAGCACCTTGTTGGTTTTTTTTTTTTGGCTTCCTGTGCAAACCTTAATGCTGACTTTTGATGCTTCACTTTCACTCTTGTCCTGAATCTCCTTTCTGTTTTCTCTTTTTATGGATAGGATTCTCAGCCTTCGCCTCTTGCTTTGCTAGCAGCCACTTGCAGCAAAATAGGAACTCCTGGTGAGAATCAAGGAACTGGACAGCAGCAGATTATTATAGACCCAAATCAAGGTTTGGTGCAGCTTCAGAATCAGCCACAGCAGTTGGAATTGGTAACAACTCAGCTAGCTGGAAATGCTTGGCAGCTTGTTGCCGCTGCTCCTTCTGCTTCAAAAGAAAATAATGTTGCTCAGCAAGGATCTTCTGTTGCCTCAAGTGCAGCGAGTCCCTCCAGCAGTAACAATGGAAGTACATCTCCTTCAAAAACCAAATCAGGCAATTCTTCTACAACGACCCCTGGACAATTCCAAGTCATTCAAGTACAGAATCCAAGCGGTAGTGTCCAGTACCAAGTGATTCCACAGATTCAGACAACAGAAGGTCAAATCAATCCATCCAACACTACTGGTCTACAAGACATACAGGGTCAAATTCAGCTTATTCCTGCAGGAAATAATCAAGCTATCCTCACAACTGCAAACAGGACAGCTTCAGGAAATGTTATTGCTCAAAACCTAGCAAATCAGACCGTTCCAGTCCAAATTAGGCCCGGTGTTTCCATACCACTGCAACTGCAAACTATTCCTGGTACTCAGGCACAAGTTGTAACAACGCTGCCTATAAACATTGGTGGGGTAACTCTGGCTTTGCCTGTGATTAACAACGTTGCCACTGGAGGAAGTTCGGGCCAAGTTGGCCAGTCTACTGAGAGTGGAGTTTCCAATGGAAATCAGCTGGCGTCTACCCCTGTCACTTCTGCCTCTGGTAGTACCATGCCAGAGTCTCCTTCCTCATCTTCCACTGCTACAACCACTGCCTCAACATCTCTGACTAGCAGTGACACACTGGTAAGCTCTGCAGAAACAGGCCAATATACAAGCACAGCTGGCAGCAGTTCAGAGCAGGCGACTGAAGAACCTCAAACAACTGCTACAGACTCCGAAGCCCAGAGCTCCAGTCAGCTTCAGTCCAATGGACTACAGAACGTCCAGGATCAGTCAGGTTCCCTTCAACAGGTCCAGATTGTAGGTCAGCCTATTCTGCAGCAAATACAGATCCAGCAGCCTCAACAGCAGATTATTCAGGCCATTCCTCCACAGTCATTTCAGCTCCAGTCAGGGCAGACTATACAGACCATCCAGCAGCAGCCTTTGCAGAATGTTCAGCTGCAGGCAGTGAGCCCAACTCAGGTGCTCATCAGGGCTCCAACTTTAACACCATCAGGACAGATCAGCTGGCAAACTGTGCAGGTTCAGAATCTGCAAAGCCTTTCAAATCTGCAAGTTCAAAACGCTGGGTTACCCCAACAACTAACCATTACTCCTGTGTCTTCAAGTGGTGGCACCACCATTGCCCAGATTGCTCCGGTGGCTGTTGCTGGTACCCCCATCACTCTGAATGCTGCCCAGCTTGCTTCAGTACCTAATCTTCAAACAGTAAGTGTTGCCAACCTGAGTGCTGCAGGTGTTCAAGTTCAAGGAGTTCCTGTTACCATTACCAGCGTTGCGGGTGAGTGGTCTGACAAAGTTTTGGAGTTTTGCTTGTTTGTATGATTGTTTTGTTTTGTTTGTGGTGGTTGTTTGTGACTTTGATTTGTTGTTTTTTTGGGTTTTTTTTTACTATTACAAGAATACTAGATGATTTTAGATACGCACTCTTTCTTCAGAATTTTCTGTAATGAACACTAAATCCTTAACTGTGAGGAAATATCTCACACTTATCACTAAAATTCAGATTTAAAATAGCTGACATTTTTGCTAAACATTGAATTAATATTAACAGTAATGTCAGTTGAAATGGAACTGTTTGTATTTGATAAACTATACTTAAATATTTCTGTCCGCTGTCTTACTAAAGACTTGTGGGCTCCAGAAGTGAACATGAGACTTTACTGATAGAGCTTTGGTATGTTTAAAAGCCAGCACAAAAAAGCTTTTTCCAACCAGGTAGTATTCCTAATCTTCTTTTGGGGATGTAGAATGAGAAGTGACAATATGTGAGCTGGGATACCTTGTGTCCTGGCATGCATTCAGATGGAACTACTCCTTGCATTCTGCACTAGCTCATAAAGTTGTTCCCTAAAAGTTTGAGTTCTGCAAAGAGATTAAGTGGAATATGGTGTGCTTGCACATAGTTTCTGTGGCTTGCTTTAAAATCAAAAGATAAAGCAAGCTGATGACTGTAGTTCAGTACTTGCTGTTGAACTTTTGATATGTGCTATGAAATGTCTGTTTGGTTATGCTGGTCTAATAGCTGGAAAAGGAGCTATTAAGGTTCTAGGCTGGATAACTGAACTTAGTTTTACAGTAAACTCTGTGCAATGTCTCTGCAGTGTCCTCCAAGGACACCTCTTTATGTAAAATTTGCTGATTTTTAATGTTTTAGATAAAACTTGATTTAGGCAGGAGTTATCTTTGTCAGCTTGATAACTACTTATCTAAACTTGGGTTTATGTCATAGAAGTAAAAGTCTTCTATTGTAGTAGTTACAATAAACTCTTCCCAACAACAGCCTGACTATAGCCACAGTTTTTACTATAAAATTGTTAGAAAAAACACATCATGTTTAACTGCTGTCAAGTCTGCATAAGCAAATATTAGTATCATATTGACTCTTAAATGGTTTTTTTTTTCTAATCATATGCTAAGATGAAAAAGTGTTTAACTGGGCAAAAAATTGTTCTTTTTGATTGAAATGTTTTTGAGGAGACATAACTACTAACATAGTTTAGTAGTAAGAAATTTGCTGTTGGGAGAATTTTGTCTGCTATGGTGCTTCTCAGCATGGAATGGCATGTTGAAGTACTAAGAGCTGAGTTAGATGGCACTAAACCTGGCTTGTTTAAGGAGTGTCACACAATCATTATTCTGGGTAATTAGAATTAAAATCTTGACCTTGTGTTTAGCTCTAATGGTTCAAAGAGAAGTTTGGTTAGCTGCAGCTGAGCACCTGCAGTCCTATTTACCTTGGAACACTTTTTTCTTGATAGGAAGGTGCTGGTTGATGGTTTTCTTAGACAGAAGTCTCTACTTTGGTAGGGGACTCCATAGGAAGCCTGCTTTGGGAACAGCCTAGATTTGGGGGTGCTGGAAAAACCTTTCTGCATGTAGGTTTTTTCTCTGCTTACTAATGGTGTACTACTATTCAGTACACACTAGCAGGTATTAGAGCAAGAGATTCTGAATATCATCTTTGTTGGTTATATTGACCCTACCTATGCTTGCATATGAAGTCTTTTGGAAAGTAAAGGGATTGAGATTGGTAATTTGAGGATGGAAAAAGGGCAATGAATCACAAGTACGGTCCTGGACAAGCCAAGCTTTAGTCATACAGCGTTTGTATGCTAACTAGACTGCATTTTGTGACCATTGAATTCCTCTTCAGTGTGCCCACTCTCTCACGCCCTGCTCCCAGTAGGTCTTACATCTGTTTCCATAATTTTTTGGCTGCAGTGAATCATGGTAACATAGAATAGTTTGGATTGAAAGGGACCTTTAAAGGTCATGTAGTTCAATCCCTCTGCAATGATCAGGGACATCTTCAACTAGATCAGGTTGCTCAGAGCTCCATCAAACTTGGCTTTGAATGTTTCCAGGGATGTGGCATCTACCACCTCCCTAAGCAATCTGTTCCAGTATTTTGCCACCCTCACTGTAAAGAAACTCTTTTTCTTATGTCCAATCTACACTTAGCTTCTTTCATATTAAGGCCATTCCCCATTGTCCTGTCACTACCTGCCCTTGTAGAAAGTTCCTCTTCAAGTCTCTAGCCCCTTTAGGTATTGGAAGGTGCTGTAAGGTCTCCCCAGAGCCTTCTTTTCTTCAGACTGAACAACCCCATTTCTGTCAGCCTTTCTATAGAAAATGTGCTCCACCCCTATAAGTATTCTGACATTTTTTCCTTTCCTTTGACAATAAGGTACTATTTCTCCCCCAGGACTTGATGTTATGAAGGAAGAACAAGGTTTTTGAATGCAAGAGATTAGTTGTAATTTCCTTCTCTTGCTTATCTCTGCTTCTGACCTATGAAACTTCCTGATTCTACACTCTGGGAATGGGAGACATAGTAAAATGGAAAGGGAAGGGAAGAACATGATGTGCAGTCCTTAATGCTAATCTATTAAGATTCCAAGGAAGGAATGGTTATGAAATAGAAAATTACAAACATGCCAAGATCTAAAGTTTGCTTGCTGCCTAAATAGAATAAGCTGACTTGATCAGAGCTGTTAACTTCCTTGGGTTTGCTGATTTTTATTTGAAATGTTGTTGTTTTGTTTTTTTGTTGTTTTTCTTTTTTTTTTGTTATTCCCAGGCATCATTACAGGAAACCTTTTGAAAAACAAACAGCTCAGCTACCTCAATATCTGCAGACTGCTATTTCTTTTCTGCAGTACCTGAGCTTGCCAGTGTGAAGTGTCTTGAAAATAAGCTGAACTCTCCACAAGTAGTTCATTTGTCACAAATGAGTGGTAGAAGTAGGTGTTAGAAATGAGCTGTGTGGAGGATGTCCAGAAAATTTTAAGGAGAAGGCTGAGTGAAGAACTCATCCCATGCATTGATTCAGGTGCTCTGACTCGGTTAGGGAAAAGAAGTTACATTGTCCTTCAATCAAACACCTTCAATCAAGCCAGTTGAGTTTCTAGGAAAAAACCTTTTAAAATCACAATAAAAAAATCACAATAAATAACTGCTTTTGTATTTGTGTCATATTTCTGTTCCATGAACAGTGTTTTCCTAGTTATTTCCACAGTGAGATATTTAAGCACTTTTTTCTTTAGTATTTCAGTAGTAAATGAAATAATAAAGCAGGAAAATACCTAACTTAAAATTATAACAGAATTGTCGATTTATAGAAAATTATGAGAAATGGGGGAAGTTGTGTCTTTTGTGGGGGTTTTTTGGGGTTTTTTTTTTCTGTTGTTGTTGTTTTGTCAAATAGATTCTAAATTCCAAAAGAGAAAAATTCCAAAAGAGAAAAATTTCACATTGGAAGAAAAACCTTAAGATCTTCTGGTAAATACTATATTTTGGTCTACCTTTCATAATTTTGTTACTGAAAATCTACAGTAAACCTAGCAAGATGTATAAGTGTGTTTGGGATTTCTTGTTGTGTTTTTTCAGTTGAAAGTTCAAAAACTGATCCTGGTAAGTACCATACTTAGGGTTATTTGTTGCATGTGTTCAAAAACTCAGGGGAAAGCAGAGAAGTTCTCACAGTCTTTCGCTTTCTGGCCTGAGAAAAAACTTCAATGTCAGTGATGAAATTATTTTTTTTTACTGTGAGAGCTGCTGAGTACTGACACAGGTTGCTCAGAGAAGTTGCAGACTTTCCATCTTCAGAGATATTCAGAAACTGTCTCTACATGGTCCTGGACAGCTTTCTGTAGGTGGCCCTGCCTGAGCAGGGTGATGGAACCAGATGCTCTCCAGAGGTCCCTCAAAGTCTGCGCCAATCTGTGATTCCATAAAATTTTATTAAGGTGTACAAAGTGTCAGTCAAAGGCATAATTAAATGTACAGATAAGTTTTATTCTCATCCAGTTAAGTTTCTGAGTGTTAAAACCAGATCTTTAATCAGTTGTTAAGGAGGAAGACAACAGGCTATGTAAAAAACATTGTGGTTGCTTGAACATTCAGGGATCTACTAATACCTGCCTTGCTGTGAGATCAGTACCTGTCTTAGCCTTTTACCAAACTACTTCTGCACTAAGAATTTCTTCTCTGCTGTCAGTTGTTGTTTTGCACGTGGTTCCCTGTGGAGGGGAATAGCCTGAAGTGTTATAGGTGGCAGCATCCTAAATTTAGCCCCTACAGTCTTGGGGGAAAGTAGATACTGCAGAATACCCTTGCCTTTTTTCAAGACTTCTGCTGTGAGAGTTGCAGATGCAAGTTCAAAGGATTCCTGCCCCCAGCCGCTATTTAAATTAAGGTAGATTTGTCTGGATAAGTTGATTGACAGTGTAAGATTAGACTATGTGAAAGGCACTGCTTTTAGTACTAAGATTCTAAGGAAAAGATACAATTTGTAAAATAGTTTCCTTGTGGTAGGCGGAGTTATTTTGTTTGGTTGGTTCATTTTGATGTTTCTCTCTTGCTCTTGGAGGGGTTTTTTGGTGTTTTTTTTGTGGGGTTTTCTGGTTGGGGTTTTTGGTTTTTTCTTGTCCTTCAGAAAAATTCCCTCTTTCTTTTTAAGAAAAAAAAGTAATAGATCAAACTTATATCAACCGTAATGGTACTTCTTAAGAGTACTTTTGTTACATGATGGTGGAGGTGTTTGCCTCGTACAAAAGTGAATTAGATGATTTTGTTTTAAAATAGTGAAAAATATTACTTGTATTTTATGTATACTTGTTCCAAAATAATTTTTTTTTAAGCAAAAGTAATCAGATTCCATCACCTTACAACACAAGTTCAAGCCTTTTTCTTGAACATGAGTGGTGACATGGTCTGAATTATGGGGAATTTGGAGTTCATCCACCCAAAATAACCTGGGGCGATGACTTCTGTTCAGTGGAACAGGCTGTTGCCTGGCAATAATAAAGCTGGAGAGTTTTAAGTCTTTTGTAGAGGTGTGCGATGGGCTCCAAAATAGTTCTTAATGACAATGAAATCCAATGTCAAGTGTTCTTGTTAGGATACTTAAAAATATATAGTGACCCTTGCCATTCTGTTTCATACTCTGTAGTAATGTGAGCTACTAAGGCATTTCTCTCTTTGCCCAGATACTTTCACATCACTGTGACTAGTAGTTATGCAATTTGTCAGTACCTTGAGGTCTCCTGATTTCTTTTGCTGTCTGCATCCAGCTTCAGCATTTCTTCAAGGCTTTCTCTTCCCTTTCCCTCTTTATTAAGTCGTCTTGTGTGACAGTCATTAGTTTTAGGACTTGCAGTTCAAAGACTCACTATATTGTTTAGACGTGACTGTCATTCTGGGTCAAAGTTTGATGAGGACTTTGAAGCACTCTACCCAATTCTTTAAACAGGAAAAAAATGATAGATTAACTGTATGTCACTCAGTGACTGGAAAGAGGGAAATATCACACCAATTTTTAAAAAGGTAATAATTAGGCCCCTGAGAACTACTAGGCAGTCAACCTAATCTCTGTGTCTGGTACAATCATGGAACACACCTGCTGTCAGCTATGTCCAGGCATATAGGTACAGAGGTGGTTAGAGACAGCCAACATTTTGTCCCAAATGTACTCTAAACATGGCTTTGCAGAGGGTAAATCATGCCTGACTAATCCAGTGGCCTTCTGTGCTGGACTGACTGTATCAGTAGGTAAAGGAAGAGTTGCTGACAATATCTGTTTCATCTGCTGTGACTTTTTGTAAGGGTTTTTGACATAGTCCCTCGCAGTAACCTTGGAGAGATACAGATTTTATGGACGATAGGGAAGTGGCTGGATGGCTGCATTCAGAGTTGCCATCAATGATTCAATCTCCAAATGTAGGTCAGTAATCAATGATGTCCCTCACAGGTCTGTGCTGGGACTAGTACTGTCAGTATCTTCACTAATGATGTTGTGGGATTCTGCGCACCCTTGGCAAATTCGCAGATGGCGCCAAAATGAGCGGTGCAGTTGATGCGCTTGAGGGAAAGGATGGCATCTAAAGGGGTCTTTGCAGGCTGGAGAAGTGGGCCAATGTGAACCTCACTGTACTTCAGCAAGGCCAAATGAAATGTCCCCCACCTGTGATGATGGAGAAATCCCAGTAAGTAATGGATTGAGAGCAGCTCTGTGGAGAAAGACTTGGGGATATTAGCAGATGAAAAATGGGATATGCACTGGCAATGTACACTTGCAGGAAGCCTATGGTATCCTGGGCTACATAAAAACAAACAAGGCAAGCAGTTCAAGAGATGTGATTCTCTCTCTTTTCCACTGTTGTGAGACCTCATACACAGTAGTGTTCTGGGATCCCACTAGAAGACAGACATGGATCTGTTAAAGCTGGTCCAGAGGAGAGCCATGAAGATGATCAGAGAGCTGAAAGACATCTTGTATGAAGATGGGCTGCAAGAGTTGGGGTTATTCAAACTGGTGAAGAGAAAGCTCTGGGAGCCTTCCAGATATACAACAGGATCTTGTCAGAAAGACTTTATATCAAGACTTGACAGCAGTAACAGTGCAAGGGGCAGCAGTTTTAAGCTGAAAAAGGGTAGGTTTAGATGGGACATGAGGAAGAAATGCTTTACTCTGAGTGTGGTGAGACACTGGAACAGGTTTTCCAGAGAGGTTGTAGAAGCTCCATTCCTGGAAGCGTTCAAGGTGAGGTTGGGTAGGTCTTTGAGCAATGTGATCTAGCTGACGCTGCTCATCGCAGGGGGATCAGAGCTATGTGGTCCTTAAAGGTGCCTTGTGACCCAAAACATTGTATGATTCTGTGAATATAAGATTCAGAAGTGTTTCTGACCCTGTCTCATGCTGACTGCGGGTGATGCATACAAAGACCAGTGCTCAGATTCTCTTCTCTCATTCCTGCATATTCCTGAGCCAAAAGTGGGATTTTTTTTTTAAACAAGTTTAATAGTTCTCAATGGATTTTTTTTCTCTGAATTTGTCTTTTCTGAGTCTGCTTTTTTTTTATGCATTCAATATTTGTCTGCAATATATTGTGTTTTAATTGTTGCATAAGACATGTTTTTATTTAAAGTTCTTAAGTTCCTCTATTATGAAAACTTAAAATACCTGATTCATCTTCATACTATTCACAGTCTTCTATTACTCTCTATTACATATGCTAGATTTTGAGCGAGGGGAAGGTGTTTAGTCTGAAGTCCTAGAATATTACCCTTACATTGTTGAACAAATGAAAATGCATTTTTGTGACAGCATATCCTGTGGGGGTCCTCTCATGTTAATGTAATAGTATGTCTAGAAACAGAACTCAGTGAGTGGTATAGCTAAGCAAGAAGGGATTCCTGTAGATGGTTAGAAGTTGAAAGGGGTTTAAAATAGCCACATTACACACAAGAAAACTGGCAAGTATAAACACCAAAGGTGGAAGTCAAAGGAGCTGAAGGATAGGAATTTTTTTTTTTAAGTAACATGCAGTGTTTTCCTGGATGTTCATTGACAAGCAAGATGCAGCAAATATCTTGAAAGAAACAAGCTGCAAGCTGTGGAATCTGTAGTAAAAAGATAAGTACAAAGCATTGAGCTGTATTAAAAAAACCCAAGCAAGTTAAAAAAGGAGTCTGTCTTGGTGTTTTACTTCATAGTATGTGACTTGGCATTCTGAGAGTGTAGATGGGAGGAGTATAGAAATGTAGCATACTTTTTCCAAAGTCATGAAAGGTCACAACTGTTCTCAGGCTGCCTTGAGCTGAGAATTGTTGCAGAACCACAGTGTTCTAAATATTATAGCGCTGTCATCCTTTTCAAATATTTCAAAGTAATTACAGGAGAAGTATTTATTCTCCTAATGACAAAATTGCTTTGGTTATGGGATTTTCTTAAACTGAAATTCAATACAGTGGCAGAAACAGTTTGACAACAAACTGCAGTTGAAAACAAACATTAGCCATGGTGATGTTAGCATAAAAGTGTCAATATAGTGGTTCTGAACTTGATGCCTAAGAAATGTGCAATCTGCCTGTTCAGATAAATTGCCAGTGGAGAATAACCTGGTAAATATGCCTCAGTAAAACTAGTCTTTTCTGCCTGACCTAGGAGTAGCAAGGCATGAATTCATCATTACTTCTAAAATAAAGTGGGAAGGGGAAGCATTTCAAGTACCAACTTTGCTCATAATTGCAATGAGCAATTTTTATGCTATAAACTTCAAGAACAAAATGTAAGCCCTGTCTTGAGAGTATTGGGTTTTGCTATCCCCTCTCTCAATCCCTGCTGTCAGAAATTGGAGCATATAGAACAGGAAAAGAATTGGCTGGCTTTCTTGTTCATAAAATGCCAAGCAAGTGAATTGAGTAATAAGGCACATCTTCAACAGCTTTTTAGTATTTTTTTCTTCATTAAAGCATACTTAGATCTGCACTAAGCCAACCTTCTTGTTCTTCCATTACCACCTGGTGCGAGGGAAAGACAAGAAGCATATTCAAAATTTCATTTCAACAGCTTCCTCACTGTAACTTAAATTTTGAAGTTCTAAGTCTCATATGATTTTGGAGCTGGTAGATGAAATAAATAATTTCTTACTGTTTTTATATATTTAAAAATATTTTGATAGCGGTGGTGATTATTGAAAAAAGCTAACTGTATATGGAATGGGATGTTGTATTCTAAGAGTATTAATTTCAAGTGAAACAATGTTATTATTGGGGGTTGCCCTGTGAAGAGCCAGGAGTTGGACTTGATGATGCTTGTGGGTCCCTCCCAACTCAAGATGTTCTATGATTATTGAAAAACAACTCATTTTTTTTAGTGGTCAATGATTTTTAATGGATAATTTATTTAATAAAAGTATCTTGATTTATATGCTATAGCATAGTAGCTTCGGAAGTAGTCAGGACTGCATAATGATGTGTAATTTTTTAAATTAATATTTTACTCTGGTTATGACACATACCAAAACAGTAGTTCTGGACATCTGTAGTCTCTTGAGAAGTGTAGTATCAGAGCACATGCTTAGTTTAGTTTGGGGTATGGTTATGCAGTTATATTGATCTCTGTATGCATCTGTACCTAAGAGTGGAGTCTCCAGTGGTGTTTAATGCTGCTGAGGTTGATAACAGTCATACACCTTGATCAGTTGGTCATTGGAAAAACTGTATCACCCCAACATGCATATATAATCTTCATAGACTGGAAGTCTAGTATTATTTTGTTGTAAAGAGAGAATTATCAGTTAATATCTTCCTGCAGAAAAAACCCTTGGGATACGCGTTAAGTACAAGCCTGAGTTTCCTTAATTATAGTTTCAAGTGATGATGTGACCGCTTTTCCCTGGAGAAAAATACTGAAGTTTAAGAAAAATGGGCCTTGATTTTCTTGTTTCTCCGATCATCAGAAAGAACAGACAAAAGCAATGAAGTCTTCAGTTTGTTCCAATCCAAAAAACCAAGGCTAGGTAAACAGTTTTGTAGGGTTAACAGTGTTACAGAAAATGTCAGGACTTTCATGGGTTTGGATCTTACTTATGTGGCCCTTCTTTGGTAATTCTATAATATGTTGTTTTGTTGGTCCTTGCCTGATAAAGCATACAACAAAGTTTCAGGTTTTGCATCTTTAATAAACAAGTTAGTTTTAATATTGGTCAGCCTATTCATCCGTAGGCTGTTAATAAAACCAAAGCTTGATGCTCATGTTTAGTTTTGCTGTAGAAGATCTTTTAAAATGTTTTATGAATCTTGGGGTTTTTTTTCCTGATAATGTCCTTTAAATTCCTTTTACTTTCTTTGCCTTTTTTTTTTCTGCATATTTACTTTTAACTTGATCAACATAATATTTCATACAGCCAAATATTTACTTCAAGGAAATTCATGAGCCTTCTAGTCAAGTGCAAAATAGGTAAGCCAGCTAAAGCATAGTCAAAATCCCATAATACCCACACAGAAAAGCTCCCAGCCTACCTCCCAAAATCCAAATAGAGTACTGGAACCTTAGCTTATATATTTTCATATTAGCCTACTTCTGTTCTTTCAAGATTCAGTTATTACTACTTCATGGCAATACCCATAAATTGAATGGAGATGCAGAAAATGACACTTCCTCAGTGTGTGTTTTTGTTACCATATGGCAGAGGTGTGTAAGATAGCATTTAATTTTTGGTTTGATTTGGGATTTTTGGCTTTTTGGAGATTGTCAGTTATTGACCTCCTCTAGTCAGACTGCGGAGACAGACAGTCCACAGGCTTCTTTCTAGTCCTACCCCTGTTTAAGAGTTAGGGGGAAGAGTTGAAGGAAAGAACTGGGCCACATGCATCTGTGGCTATAAGCTGTAGAATAATCTGAGAATTGGGGCAGGGGGATGGGGGAGAGTGAGATGTTCCATAAAAGTAAATCTAAGAATCTCAATTTCTTGCATCTGCTGCTAGTTTCTGTGCAATGTGTCTGGTATTTTGCAACACAGCTGGTGCTTGGGTTTTCAGCTGTTGCTCTAAGTTTCAGCATGCAGGAAACTACTTGTGTTCATCTGCAGAGATTCTTGGACACTCACTCTAAATATACTTTTTGACTATTTATTCAATAATTATGAAAATCAATTTTTTTTGAAGGCTCTCTATTCATTAGTATAACAAGTTACTTTTCTGATTCCATTTTCTTCTTTAGAATACTTAATAAATTGATATTTTCTTTTCATTTGAAGTCACAGTATCCAAAACAACCAGAAACATTGCCTTGCTTTAACTGAAACCCCCAATTGGTTGTTCAAGACTAAATTTTAAAATTGTATCTCTCTGTTGATTTTTATATTGGTTTTGTATGTGTCTTTCTGTGTTGTATTTGTGGTAGCTCTTTCCTATGTTTAATAAAGTAATAAAAAGTAAACTTGCTTTCAGTTTAATGAAAGGTCTTACCAGCTGGGAAAACTTACTTTCTGGCTCAAAGTACTGAAGTGCCCTCAGGTTGTCCTGAAGCACTTGGGTAAAGCCTTACATTTTTAAAAATCAATAAAGTAACTTGGTGAAACTTTTGGGTTTGATTTTGTTTTGGTTACCAATATGATTCTTACACAAAAGTAAAAAAACTCCATCTTTTTAAAGATACTTAAACCCCTCTAACTTTATTGCCTTAAACTTCACTCTTGAAGTGGAACTTTCAGTAGAAGTTAAGTGTAGTTATTATACGGTTCAGTAATTTTCCAACACCCTGAGACTTAAAAATCTCTTGAAAAAGAGTATAGCAAGTTCTTACAAATCCTGACAAAGTTAGCCATGGACAAGAGATGGAAACTTGCTGCAGTGCCCCTGAAGGAGGTAGAAAAGACAGATGTCTATTTGATGCTACAGTTTGCACTGGAAACTTTCTGCTTCTAGTAGCATCTGGACACAATGCTGTGATTTGTGATGACCCTTGTAGTAGCTGGGTGAATCCAGTTCCCCTTCTTACTTCAAACTGATCTCTACAGAATGTGCGGGTCCCTTGTATCAGTGCTTGCGATATCTGTTCTGGGAATTCTCTTTTGTTACTTATTGTTTCTTCATCAATCTTTATTAACCACTGCTTAGAAAAGAGAGCAGAATTGTCAGCACACTGTATCATCATCTTTGCAAATATTTAAATTCAGTGTTGTCTTTAAATATATGTAATTTTAAAATGTGATTTGTGCTTCTTTTTTCAGCATGAAACCTCCTTCATAGTAGATTTTTTTTTCAATTGAGGATCTCTAACTATATTGACACATAAACAATATTTAAAACTTGGCTCTACCTTAATCAAAGCATTATGCCAAATAGACATGGTATTATAAGTATATTGCATTATAAATAAATATATAAAGTATATAGATATTATCTTAGTGTAAATTATCTTTATGTCTTTGTGGAAAAAGAATATTAAAGGATATTTTCAAGCTTACAGTATCTGGTGTATGCAGGGCAAGAGAAGATGAGAAATTTTTCCCATTGCTTTCTATCAGTGAGTTGTTAATGGGTGAGTTGCTGCATCAGCTCTGATGCCTGTAGAGTTTTCGAACTTTGCAGGCTGTCTTGTAGTAATATGCATTAAATTTTGGATTCTAACTGCAGCCTTTTCTTTGATTTTTAGAATATACAGTTGAACAAATTTTCTTCTTTGCAGCATTAGCCACTGTAGCTCTAGGTAGACTTTGCCAAGTTTTTTTTTCAGATTTTGCTGTAAGGTGCACCCTACTGACATAACTCTGTCATTGATGCTCTCATCTTTTGGCTGCTAAATGTTGCCTGCACAGTATCAACAGGAAATATATACATTTCTTTTCTGATGAACTATGTACCAGAACTTAGAAGAATCCTTTTCTTAGTCTTAAATTTCTCTTCTTTCCAAGATCCAGTTTTCTAATGCTTTACTCTCGTGATTTCTGTAGATCAATAAAGTTAAGTCCTTTTCTTTCCCTTCTGCTCTATTTGCCTCAGAGAGTCATCTGAGTTTTGTGCCTGCTACTTCAGGTGAACAAGATTACAAAAGCAGGTGTAGCGTGTGGTAAAAGAAAGCTTGGTTTGACTCATAATGGATGGTCAAGCCTAATAACCAGTGATCAATTACTCTAGGAGCAACTTAGGTACCATGCATCAGCTTTCTTAAATCATTCAAGTGCTGTTGTGGTTTTATGAATTAAATTCTAACTGAAAATGTGATTGGTGTGTGTGTGTGTATTATTTGGTTTCGTAGTAATTACTTATAGTTGTTAAATTTTCTTGCATGAATGTGTTACAAACTCATGTATAAGAAAGTATATGTGAGTTTTACCTGCTAAGATGCAATTTTACTGCAGAATTGGAAAGCTGAGCAAGTGATGCTGAAGAATAAAGGATGTGCAATCATTTATCTTGATAATCCTGTACCTCATGTTAATAAATAATGCAGTAACTTAATGGCTTAAATGAGAAAGATTAGTGACTAAACCCCATGATAAAAGATCATGCAGGTTCTTTTGTTTGAGAAGCTTAAAAAATTTTATTCAGTCATTCATAATCAAATTTGTAATATTGCAATAAGTGAGACGTCTGTTGCACTTGATTTGTAACTAAATACTATAACAGGTTTCCTTACTGTAGTCATTTTGTCTTAAGGTCAAATAAACAGTTACTATTCAATAGCAAGAGAGAAGGTAGGCCTAAAAGGAAATGAAATACAGTTTAGTATCAATGTTATTTTGGTATCAATGTTATTTTGTAGCATTTGGTTGTAACTTACCTTTCTATCCTGACAGTATGTACAATAAAGCTCAGACGTATGCACGTTCAGCAATAATTTTTTTAATCAAGATATTTCACAATTTCAGAAAGCATTATTAAAGAAATCATGGGAACTTGAAAAGACTTTCTCTATTCCAAAAGCAGGTGTGAGTGTGCAATGACTGCTTTCACAGCTCATACAGAGTAACATACAGGAACTGAAGTGTAACTTTCCCTCACATAGTGACTTGTTTATGACTCTTTCTGAAATGTGTGCTGAAACATGAGAGCTGTTACTGGAGAGTTTGATTATGAATGGTGAAGTGTAGTGATATCAGGTCTTGTGGTTTGGAGTATGTCAGGAAGAAGCAATTTCAAGTGATCTCCTGATTGTAGCAGCATTTCTGGAAGGCTTTAAATAGCATTTAATCATTCTAGTAGGACTTTGAAAGGAATATTTTTAATAAGCCTTCTTTTCTCCATCTAGATAGTGTCAAGAGATCATTCTCTTCCTGTGTGGATAACATTATCTCAACCACCTGTTTTTAGAGTAAGCAGGTTTGTTTGTTGGGTTTGTTGGTTTTTTTTTTTTCTCCAAATAAGAAGCCAGTTTAGACCTAGATCCTCTCAACTGAAAAATCCTCTCTGTTTTGAACTTCTAGAAGTTGTCCTCATTTAATTTAGTAAGCTGCTGACAAACTCATATCAACATTAAGTTTTCTCAGTATCTTTTCTTTGGCAGAGGTGATTTAAGAAATAATTAAATTCTCTTGTCTTCCCTTTATGTTCCCTTTGTTTTTCTTCCTCTTTAATAAGTGCTAGTGATGTTAAAGCTCCTAGTGATCCACAGAATTCTAGTACATAGTTAACAAAAAAATCCCATACAACTCAAGACCATAGCAGACTCACTTTGAGATTTTGGGCATGTTCTGTCAGTGTTTTGTGAAAAATTTCTGATTTTTCTTCAGGAGAAAAGATATTTCAACTGGTCTAAAATACACTCCTGTTATTCTCAAAGAACAAAGATTTTTATGTTTAACAGCTTTAAAATGAGAATAGATACATTTCTACTCTGTGCATTACTAGTGTGCTAGCTTGTTGGGGTGCTCTCTCGGGAGTTCAAAACAAAAATTAAGTCCAGTAATTACATAACTGAACTTCCCTCTGTTTTTTCATAGCTGTGTGAAGCTCTTACAAAGAATATTTATAGTGTATGCTTTCTTCATTTACTCTTTTACCTCAAAAAACTAGATTTGCTTATTGAATATTGTGGCTTGGTTCTTCAAATAAGCCAATTTGCATGATATTTTGAGAGCTTCAGAACCTTCTGTTCTGAATTTAGTAAGTGGAATTCAAGGGAAGGGAGTTTAAAATAGTGACTCCATGAGATTATTTTAAAGAAGAAAAATCAATATGCATATTAGAAAATGTTGTAACTAGTTAATGTTAGCTAAAGAGCAGTCAACTTATTACTGCTTAATTAAAACCATGTGGGGAGTGTAATTGTGTGCCTGAGCAACCTTACTTGGCATTGTCCCCTTTGTATTTTTATTGTCATTTTTCTGGTTATTGTGAATAATTTCTACTCAAATATGTCACTGTATTATGTTTAATAAATAGATTAAGGTTGTAGCTCAGCAATGTGTATCCTGTATTCCAAGATATGTTCTTACATGAGAGAAGGAAAGTTCAGAAAGGTAAAGTGTGTGTCAACAGAGGTATTTGATATTCTGAAGAAGTGTCAGAATACCCTTGTGTAGTTGGTCGTCTCATTACTTGGACAGTGAAAGTTGATTCATATGGAATCAGCAAAATATATTGGATTTTTAGAAATGCTGAACAGGCTTCTCTATAAATGTCGATTTGTCATATCCTAGAATTATATCTTGAATATTAACCAGTAATTGTGGGATGAGAAAAGGAGTCATCCTCCTCAGGGTTCAAGTGTCTCAATTCGCATCTTACTTGAAAAGCCTTGCTTTGGTAGCTGTCTTGGTTTAGGGTAAATTTAGGGAGGAAACTTTTGAAGGGGTCTCTTTAGAAAGCAGATTTAAGCGATCCCTCCCCCAACCAGTTTGGGAGGTAAATTTTCATTGAGAGAAGTAGAAAAAACTGTTTATTTAATGAGCAAAATACTCACAAACGTAAAAAAAAGGATAATATTAAACAATAAAATTTCTCTGTGCGCTGAAGAGATGGTAGATTTAGAGATTCAGAGTCTAAATTTTTTTTGTAGGCATGGCTTTTTTCAGGTTAGGAGATGGCAAGGCAGCGCCCAAGGTGGGGATGATGTGGCAGTGTTGGTCTTCTGGACAGGAGCAGCAGAGTTGAGCAGCTCCTCTAAAGAAGCCACAGTCTAGAGAAAAACCTTTTGTCTGGGCTAATGAACTGGAAGCTAGTTTAAAAATAAAAAAAGACCCTCCATTTTCTCTTTCCAGCTACATGACTGTGAACTCCAAGAGCACTCTGAGAGCTTTACCTTTCTCTTGCTGTCTGTGCTAAACAGTGCAGTCAGTAAGAAAAGGAATTTCAGGGGAGTAAGAATGAAGTTTGTGAAGATAAATGGTGCACATCTTCTCCCTCTCCTTTGTTCCCTCTGTCTCTCTGGGCCTAGTTTTGAGCTACAGGGCCCATTTCTGAGCAAAAATAGACTATGAGGATACCACATCATAAAGTCACCTCAGGACAGCACAGAGAAAGGTTGCATCAAAACTTTAATATCAATTCAAGAAAATCAGAGAGAAAGAGATAAATATCCTCTTCAGCTGAGTTCTGACCACAGACTGATTAGGTCTCAGGACTTAGTTACTCCAGTAGGACTTTTTGGCATAAATGGAGTCATCCTTCTAACAGACCGTAATAAAACAGTGTAATTCTTAACATGCTCAAAAATGTCACTGATAATGAAAATAGAATAGGAGGCTGCAATAGGTCACAATATCTGTTATATCTTTAACTTTTATAGTGACCATTCACAGATGCTTCATTTGTAGTGGTGCTCTGTGGACTGCACATTGAGCAAATTCTTCCTTTTCATTTACCTTTGGCTCACCAGAAAGTTAAACTGGCTTTTTATCACAAGCAATTGCATTATCATATTAATATTGTCATATTAAGATAAGCATTAGATATTAAAAAAAATTTAGCCTTTTTTTACTCTGGCTGTTTATAGCACTCAGTGTTCCAACAGCTTATCAGTCTGACAAGGAGTTGCCCCAGGACTAGCACTTTCTTTAGAAGCTCTAGTATCCTCTTCAACCACTGTTAGACCAAAGTACTTGATATTACTATTTGCATTAATATTATGATGTTCTTCTTACCCTATCATATTCTCCCTCAAGGATTATCATGAGTGCTTTTCTTTCCTGTTAAAGTATGGGAAATAAATATGTTTCCAGTACATTGCTATTCTGAAAATAAGGACTTGCTTCTAATCTAAACATATGGGGGCTGTACATTCAAGGTTAAGCCTGTAATTATTTTTCCTTTGCTGCTGATACCAGAATCCTAGATTTGTTTGTTTGTTTGTTTGTTTTATCTGTCCAATAGCAAGTGGGGTTCAAACACTATCTCTTATGGGCTTGTCCTTGTTCTTTTCAGAGAACTGAAAACACTCAGTGTCTGTCAGTATTTGTGGCCTTCTTAAGAAGACAAGGAATTCATGTTTTTTCATATCTAGGCAGATCAGATGCGACTTCCAGTCATAAACTAAGGGAAGTAACTGGGAAGATTTGATCAGTGCTGCAGGTGAAAATAACCTGCTACTGACCTAGTCAGAAACCAGATTTATTCCATTTCCTGTAGTCAGCAGTGGCCTGTAGATGACAAATCAAGTCACTTTGGGAGGTTCTCTGTATGTCATGTTCTTCAGTACTAACCTATATGCTTCTATGTGGTCGTGTTAGGTGGTGTGTGTTAGATTTCATCTCTGGCTGTTACACAAGATAGTCTGTGCAAGCATCTGATGCCCCTCAGCAACCACATGAATGAAACAGTCATTGTCCCATGCTGGGCTGTGTGTCAGCTCACTCAGTAGCTAGTCAGTTTAGGCTTCAGAGAGAGTGTTCTTCTTATCCTCTTTGGTAGTGCCTGTTATGGATGCTACAGAAGTCATTAAAACCCATTCCTGAATCATGTTAGTCCTGAGGAATTGCTACATTTTAAATGGATGTTTCAATTCTGAGGACTTTCATGTCTTAAATATTGTATTTTGCTCTAAAGAATTCCAGTTGCCCTTTTACATTCTCTAAATAAGGAGATAGTATTTCCTTTAATTTCACAGTTGTATGAAAGCAGTGAATTTTTGAAAAGAGCAGTATCTAATTATATTTTGTCCCATTCCTGTTACTAAGAGGGCTGGCATTCAGTCATATTGTCATATTGTGCTTGGAAGTCATCTCTGTGTCAGATTTAGTTTATTATATTTTCTAAGTCTGTATGGTACTAACTTTTGAAACAAACATAATATTACTTTGTTGTTCAAGAAACTACACTTCTTACCTATATTGGAATAGTTTTTGTTTTTTTTTTGCTTTAGTATCAAGCCAGTAATCCAGATTTCCTTAGATCAAGAAAGCCAATGAGATAATAGACTTACGCAATGAAGCTGAATTCTTTGTTCATTGAGTCAGTCTTGGAATTATATTTGATCCCTTCCTTGGGGAGGCTGTTCTGGTGATTGACCACCCTCTCAGTGAAGAGTGTTTTTCTTAATGTCCCACCTGAACTTTCCCTGGTGCAGATTCATGCCATTCCCTCATGTCCTGTCACCAGAAAGAGAAGAGAAGAGATCAGCACCTCTCCCTCCACTGCCTCCCTTGAGGAAGGTGTAGACTTTGTGGAGGCCACCCCTCAGCCTTCTCTTGTCCCAGCTGAACAAACCAAGTGACCTCAGCCGCTCCTTGTAAATCTTGCCCTTTCATCATCTTGGTCCCCTCCTCTGGACACAGTCTAACAGTTTGATGTGCTTCTTCCACTAAGGCACCCAAACCAGCTCAGAGTGCTCGAGGTGAGGCTGCACCAGTGCAGAGCAGAGCAGGACAGTCACTTCCCAGTAACTTACCTCACTTGGCTCTGCTGGATGCACCCCAGGGTATAGCTGGCCCTTTGGCTGCCAGGGCACACTGTTGACTCATCTTCAGCTTGCCATCAACCCAAACACCAGATCTCTTTCCCCTGGGCTGCTCTTGCTTCTTTTCCCCACATTTATACATCTAACCAGGGTTACCCCATCCTGAGTAGAGAATCCTGCAAAGCAACAGTCTCAAAACAGCATTGGTTTGTTACCTTGTTCAAGTCTAGTCCTAAGTTTCTTTTTCATTCAGATGTTCCTTTCTGGCTTGATGTTGATTCAAGACAGATTGTAAGAGAAGTAACAATTCTTTAAGTGCTATAAAGCAACTTCTTAATTAGCTAATTGTAGTTTTCTGAATGCAGGTATAGTTCAAAGGTTATTAGGTAGACATTAATTGGCAATTGACTGAACTATATTTCTGTGTAAGATTTTGCCTATCTCAGCTTTTAAGAAAAAAATACATTTGTTAAACTAGCTAATTTTTTCTTAGTATCAGTAATTTGCAGTCTTGTGCTGTTTTAATAACAAATTACTTTAAACTAGCAGGTAGGTAATACTTCAGGAAAATGGCTGGATTTAATATTTTGTTTGTTGCTTCTCTTAACATTAGGTGTATTTTTGTCCACCTAATGTACATGTGTAAAGTTTATTTGTGCATTTCACTTATTGGAGTGACTAATAAAAGGTACAAACAATTTTTGTTTTACAGGTCAACAGCAAGGACAGGATGGAGTAAAAGTACAGCAAGCCACAATAGCTCCTGTAACTGTAGCAGTAGGTGGCATTGCTAATGCAGCAATTGGCGCTGTTAGTCCCGATCAGATAACACAAGTGCAGCTTCAACAAGCTCAACAAGCTTCTGACCAGGAAGTGCAGCCTGGCAAGAGACTGAGAAGAGTTGCCTGCTCATGTCCTAATTGCAGAGAGGGAGAAGGAAGGTAGTGTAACTTTTATCAGTATCTATTTAAGCATCTTATCACAGCTTGCCTCATTTGGGAATGAGAATGTTCTATATTGCCTAGATTTTGAATGCTTTTTATTAGAAAGTACATTTGTGTGGGCTTTTTTAGACAGGCATTAAAATTGCCTCTCTTAGCATGAAATGTTTCTCCTAATAGCTAGTAATGTTTTAGAATATAACTCCTTAGCTGTTTAAATATGATCTTTTTAGAGGCAGCAATGAGCCAGGAAAAAAGAAACAGCATATCTGCCATATTGAAGGTTGTGGAAAAGTTTATGGCAAGACATCTCATCTTCGGGCACATCTGCGCTGGCATACCGGTGAAAGACCGTTTGTGTGCAACTGGATTTTTTGTGGCAAGCGATTCACAAGGAGTGATGAGTTACAAAGGCATAGAAGAACCCACACAGGTTGGTCATCCCTCTCTGTAGCCATAGTACAGCAAGTCTGAATTACAGTGGCCATAGTTAAACAATGGTATCAAGGTTCTCACTTACTAAGTTAGCTGAAAATTACCCTTAAATGTGAGTAAAGTAACTTTAAAATAAGGAAGTGGTAGATTCCAGCTTTCATTAATTTAGGCTGACTTTGAAATCATATAAATAAAAAGGGGTCTATTCCAACTGTTCTTTTATATGTAGGCTAGAAAGAGATGACCATTTCATCTTAGATAGTTCATGTACATTAGCTAGTGCCTGATATAAATGTAACAAATTTACGTCAGGCACGTAGGATTGGCCATGGACCAGGGTTATTGTTTCCTCAGTTGGATTAGCTCAGTCCTTAAGAAATTTATTAACCTAGTCCATACATTAGATTTGGTCTTCTTGGGAAATTTCTAGTTTCAAGTGGGAACTGATAAAGCAAAGTCTCTTAACAGTTCAGAATGGAAGAGTTGGTCTTTTAAAAGCTGAAAAAATTTATCACCCTTCATATTTTTAGCCCCAGGAGAGTACCTCCCCCTCCCTGTCCATTCTCCCCCAACTTAGAGCACTGATGTCTAAGCACTAATTACATCTGAACAGTAACAGGATCTTTTGGTAAATTGAATTTGTCTCTCTTGCTGTAGATTTCATACATCTTCATGGAGCACTGGAATTCATGTTTCTGAATTTATTTCCCATAACTGTAATCTAAATTTAAAAAGCATTCTTAAATAATGCTACCAAGTTGTTCTTTGCGTGCTTTTACCTCCCTCGCTCTGGTAGGTTTATGGAAGTTTATGAAAATTCTCTGCTGTCCTAAAATTCAAACTTCTCGTCAGATGATCACAACATAGCAAATACTTGTTGAGAGCATTTTGGTAGTGAAGAGTAGGTAACCAAAAGCATGCGACTGAACAGAACACACCTGGAAATGAGACAGATGGAAAAGGTGTCCTTTTAAAGACACTTTGAGTGTTGAATAGGCTAGGATAGATTCAGATGATCAAGCAGTGTTCAGTGCTCTCTTTCAGTAACATTTTGGTTTTCTTCTTCTTTTTAAAAAGGTGAAAAGAGATTTGAATGCCCGGAATGTTCTAAAAGGTTTATGCGAAGTGACCATCTCTCGAAACATGTCAAAACTCATCAAAACAAGAAGGGAGGTGGAACAGCCCTTGCTATTGTTACCTCAGGAGAACTGGACTCTTCAGTTACTGAGGTTCTTGGTTCTCCAAGAATTGTCACTGTTGCTGCCATTTCTCAAGATTCAAACCCAGCAACCCCTAACGTTTCAACAAACATGGAAGAATTCTGAAAGGATCATTTATATGGACACCTAGTGCTGCACTTAAGTTTACATACCTTTCAGGATATGGAAGTGGGCTGGTAAAGTGGATTACAGAGCAGGAAATCTTTTTTTCAGTCATGACTTCTCTAAGTGTTCCAGGTTGGAGGGTCAGCATGGGAAGTGTACACCGGTGCAACAAGACAAAAATTTCAAAAATACAAACAGCGCAAATTGATGACTGGATAAACAGATAGAGGAATAATATTTCCATACTGTACTTTTTTAGTTATATATCTGTATATTCTGTAATGATTTTAAGTGAACTTTACCCCCTCCTATTTTAGCACTGTATGTTAATGTGTTTATGAAATTTGATAGTATCAATGTAAAACCGGGTGGACCTTGACTAGGATTAATACCATTTGATGAAGGCACTTTGTTTTTAACATAAATTTGTAATATTTTAATGAGAGAATCCTTTTCCCATAAGGCGCAGCAAAACAGAACACAGGATGAACAAGAGTGGACATATTTTGGGGTTTTGCTCAGTCCATACAACACATCAGTTAATTTTGGCCATCTTTTCTCAAATTTTGGAATTACTCAAATAGCAGCTGGATGATGTATGCTGCAAAATGGTTCTGAGGTGGGCCTCAGATTAATTTTGACTACTACATTATGGTAGTGTGTATAAATGACAATCAGTGAGTTCTAATTCCTCTCTTCGTGTGGAGAGCTAGGCTATGTAGAATTAGTGTAAACAGTAGGAAAGATAAAACCATAGAAAGATATTAACATACGATTTACAAAAGTTATGGTGTCTTTATGTAGAATGAAAAAAAAATTGTGTCAATTTTTGGTAATTCATTTTATTTTGTATTTCCCCGCCCATGGCAAGGAGGTTGGAACTAGCTGATCTTTAAGGTCCGTTCCAACCCAAACCGTTCTGTAGTTCTGTGATTCTGTATTTTAAAACATCTTTGGCCCATTTCTAACTCATAGATAACTTGAATCTTAAAAACTCGACCTTAGGTGTTTGATCATTTTAATTTTGTTAGAATTCATGGAAATCAATCTGACAACTGAGTGTTGCCCAGTATCTCCTCTCTGTAAATACTAGTTTATTATGTTGTGGTTAATGTGCCGAGTTCTTTGTGCTTTGACTTAATAGCCAAAGAAAAGAAAAATATCCCATTTTAATAAGGAATGAAGTAAGTAAACATTTGCTCTTTCCCCTTAAATATTACCATCTCTTTTCTCTTCAAGGATTATATGTAGGCTGGTAATAAATGTCTGTTACCTATCAAGTCTTATTGACCCTCTAACCAGAAAACAAACTGGGAAAAGAGAAATATTATCATTATTCATTTTAGGACATGACTTTGGGTTTCAAAGGTTTGGTTAAATTTTCAGATGTGACAGTGAATATAGAGGAAATGTAAAAAGAAAAAAAAAAGGAAAAAAGAAAAAACAACAACAAAAATTGCATTTTCTATGTGAAAATTAGAAGTAGGTACGAGGAGGAAAGATGGCCAAATATTTCATACTCAGGATTTTTAATTACTTCCCCTAGGCATAAATACAACATTTTACATCTACAGTCACTTGTTAATAAATTCCCATGACCAGTTTTTAAGGAGATTTATACACTGAAATATTTTAATGTAATTGACGGAAGTACAGTGCAAGAAGAATAAGATTTTTTCTTTCCCCTACAAATCATGAAAGGAAGAATGTGTGTGGTAGCTGTTGGTTTGCAAGACGTAACAGGTACCCTGTGCATTCCCTAAAGATCATATACTTCTCATCTGAACAATTTATCAATCTTGTGGTGTTTTCTGTATTTTTGAAGCAAAAGAAATGCCATTGTTTACACTGTGTACACTTTAGGCCAGCCCTTTGTAGCAAAATACTAAGCTGAGGGTATTTTATACTTTCAGTTAACATAAAAAGCTTTGAGATTAAAGAAAAACAATTTTACACTGTGGTTATAAATTTCAAGTTTCTTAAAGCTTTTTTAGACTTGTAACAGAGTCTTTAAATTTTAGTTGGGTTTTGTACATTATTTTGTATATTTTATTTAAAGTACTCTTAACTGATGTATCTGGATTTAAAATGTCAGAAACAATTAGGTGTTACATTTAATACAGATGAACATTAGGTAGTATTAACGGTTAATTTTATTATAAAGGAAATGAAACGTCAAAGATATATTTTATCATTATGCTTCACAATCAGTGCTCTACATTACTTTATGCAAAGAAGAACTTTCCTAATGTTAATATCATATTTCCTAAAAGTTAACAGTTTTGTAAACTGAAGTTACAAGCATTCTGCACAACCATTTCATATGTAATTTTTTCATGCATACTTATGTATGCAGATAGGAAACTGAAGTAATTTTTAATCTGCAATGAATCCCTATTATAAATGTATCCAAATCTAAATCTGGTTGGCTTCATAGCATCTCAAGTACATTAACTTGTGTTAGCAGGTGCACATTTTACCGCTGGAATTAGAAACATTCTGCCAGTCTGTTCTGCATACCATTCTGAATCCACTTTTCTGTCTTAAAAGGATCGTAAATTTCAATGTCCTTTATTTGACTCAGTGGGATATAGCTGTTGTAAGTAATAGGGCACAGATGTGCAGTAGTATCTTGTTTAATGGCATTTCACTGTTCATTCCCTTTGCCACCATTAAAAATTTTGCTTTATTGTAATTATCAGTGCAAAGTGTATTTACCATGGTAGAACTCCAGTGTTAGAATAGTTTTTTTCTTACAATATACTTTCTTTGGTTAGGTTTGTGTATGTGTTGCCGATTACATTAGCAATTGGTGTTAAGTCATTATTTATCACATTCTTTCACGAGAGCAGTAATAAAAGTGTGTAATCTAGGAGAAAAAGTTAATTTGTCAAAGTTAAGTAAGCATGATGTTTAGGTCCTATTTTTCAATTTTATAACTGTTTTATTGCAACAATATTTGTATTTAAGTCTTCATTTTAATGCCTTGTGGTGTTTTTTTATGCATGTCACTGAATTGTCATCCCGCAAGAATTGATGTGCAGCATAGGGTATTAAATCTACATAATGATTTTGAAACAGAAAAATAGTTGATGGTAAAAATGTAAATGTTTTGCAAAAATTCCTTATAAAAAAAAAGTTTTGTAGTAATATTTCACTTGTAAATTTTTCTAAAAAAAAAAAAAGGAAAAGGAAAAAAATGAGAGTACCGTTTCCCCACATCTAGAATTTAGAAATTAATTCTGCCAGCAAAGCCTGTAAGGCATTAATCTGACACTTTTACAATGCTGATTTGTATAATTTTTTGGTGGGTTTGGAACTAAAATCATGTACAAGTTGTTGCCTGCAATAACATTTTGCAAGTAACCTATTAAAATTCCCTTGAGTTTAAAAGGTTTCTTCATTTAATTGCTTACAATATAAAGCAGCAATAAATAATGTTTGTATGATAATCTGTTCATCAAGAAGAACACTAGAAAACAAATGCTTCTCAATGGGGAAAGGTTGGCAGCAGCTTCTGGATTTGTGTAATTAAGACCTGTACTTGCTGGTCAGCGTTTCCCAACTGGCAGACTCCCAGCAGGGAATTAAACCAGCAGATTCTAGCTCAGCATGAATTCTGTGGGGTTTGTTCAGCTCTTGCGAATGGAAGCTACGGTTGTTCCTGAACACACCAAAGGAATAACCAAAGGGAAAAAATGTCTAAGGTAAGGAATATGTGCATACACACACACACAGAGATAAAATACAAATTTAGAAAATGGAAGATAATTCAGTTTGATAGAGATAAATAATTGAAGTGTCACTGTGTTGCACACAGGGAATGAATATAACAAATAGATGGAAACCTGAAAATACTGACGTAGAAAATATATTAAGCTTTTCTTAGTGAAATGTCGACAGGCTCCTGCATTGTGTTATACTAAAATAACTTTCACAGTATGCCAAATGATAATGATAATATTATACTAATTTTTTTTAATGCTAAAAATTTTTATGGTAGACTTTACTTCTGCAGTGAATAAGTAATGCTGTTTCACAAAGGAAGAAATACATAGAGAATCACGGGATCATTTAGGTTGGAAAAGACCTTTAACATCGTTGAGCTCACTGAAAAGCTAACACTGCAAATCCCACCACTAAAACATGTCCCTAACCACCACATACACACAAAAGAAGGACACTTCCTTCCCTTTTCCAAAAGATGAATTTATAATTTGAGACTTCTAGCCTTGTACTGCAAAACAAAATCATCCTTCCTAACTGAGATATAAAATATATTATCTTTATAATATGTTTGATTAAATACCTGTTAAAGTCTCAGTAATCTCTATTTGAATGTCAAACTTCTGAAGTCTATGTTGTAATTCAAAGTAAATGGACATCTGACCAACTAATATGTCTTTATTGACCAATTTTTTAATATGGTGGCAGCTGTATGTTTTAATGCAAATTCTACATTACTGGTGAGAGACTAGTCCTCTGCTTACACCATTTCAAATATACAATATCAGAAAATAACAAATTCTTACATAAGGACACAAGGATGAATGTGCATGTTACATTTTACCCTTTTAGTCCTTCAAATGTGATCATTCTGCTCTGGGAATCACGAAGTGTGACACCAAACAGTATTTCTGTCCACAACTGTAAATTCAGTACCATTGCTAAAATTATCTAAAGTTCCTTTTTATATTTATTTCATTAGCTTTATTTTCTGTCTGGCTAGGTAGCGAATATCAGGATTAATTCATATTGAACTTCCTAATGCCTTCCATACCCCTGTTTCCTATTCCTTTTCCTTTCCCCAAAGCTACTTGCATCATTTCCTGATATCCTGAGATTTGACAATGAAAATGGAAGTGCTGTGGGGACCTAGAGCTGGCATGTGCTATCTTTGCTTGCTAGAATACCTTCCATGGAGAGAGCAGTGAGATACCTTTTCTAGAACAGCCTCACCAAAAATGACCAGAGATTATCCCAAGCAGGTGGATTGGTGCTTTGCCCAACTACTGTTGATATAGTGATGGGCGTTTTTCTGTTCAGTTTAATGTGGTTTGTTGGATGGATTTCATAGCAAGTACCAAAAATTGCCTACTTCTAAATTGCCAGGTTGAGGAACATAGGCATTTCTGTGACTTACTGAGCAGCAATGTGCAATATAAGATTCATAATCTGCACATTCAAAATTATATCTATAATTTCTACTTCTGTGTATGGAAAATGCCTAGCCTTGATCATTTAATAATTTCTTGTAACAATATTTTAGCACAACCCTTTAAAAAATAAAAAAATGTTTCAACCTGTATAGTTTGTCCTAGTAAGGAGAAACTTCTTAACTGAAGTGTGTTGGAGACCGAATAAATATTCAGAGATTTCTTTACCAGGTACATGTTTTACAGCATTTCTGGATTTTTCACTTTCTCTCTTGCATCTGTTCCCTCATGCATCTGTGCTGTATTCTAGCCTAGGTTGCCATTAAGACCTCACATATTGCATTTTCAAATGCTATAGATTTTATTTGAATAATCTTTTGCTTCTTGCTAAACACATTGCAGAAACACATAGACTAGGCAAAAGAAGTACTCTCTCCTAAATATTTGTATTGGAAAACTCCTTTGGAAATTATTTCAGTTGAATGAGATCTCTGTTCCATCCCGACGTATTATGGAAGCTTAGTCCAAGCTACAGTTTAAAATAAGTTTGCAGGGCAGAATGTTTTATCAAAACATGTTTGTGCTGCTGATCTAAAATTCTGTCAAGCATTTATTTTTATGTTGTTTTTAGCTGAATGCATAGCTTTGTGTCACTTGTATGTATTTTAAAGGAAAGTCTTGGATCAAATTCGAGGAAGAACCCAATCTCAAAGCTGGCTGACCTTTTGGTGTTGACACATTTGTCAAAGTTCTGAAAGATTCTTAAAACTACTGAAAGCAAGTAGCAAGAGAAGGATTCTCTGCATAGACCTAGACACATCCAGATTTTTTTTAAAAGTAAGTGAATTAACAAGGTATTGATTTACTTTCACAGCTCAGTTTCTTATCTGAAATTGATGCTGGTATGTGTGTCTGCTAAGTGGACATTTACCTCTTTCAGGACTTAAAGGTTCTTAAGTTTGTACATCAACAAGTATATAAAACACTATCCACTTGCTATCTCCTTTTTGTCAGCTCTACTTCAATCTTGCAAATATAGACTGTCTGTTTGCAGTTTTAAAAATCTAAGGGATTATTATGCAAAATTAAACAGGTGAGTGGAAAAAAGCCAAGAAAGTGAAAGCCAAACCTAGTGAAGTAATTTTTTCCAGTCACACATTTTACTTTTGTACAGCAAATTATTTTGCAATTTTTGCTTGGGTATGCCATTTTTTTCATCATTTTATGTCAATTCCTTCCATAACTAGATGTGGAAGAAGTGTTTACTTAAAGGAGAAAAAAGGTAGCTAGAGCATAAGCAGGATGCTGGTTTGGTGTACCTTTTCCCCCTAAAGTCTTCCGTTTTTATTGACAGCAGCCCCTAAAGTTTATTGTTGCTCATAAAGGGAAAAGAAGTCAAGATAATTGAGGCAGGCAAGCATTACCTGACAGTGGGATGAGAAGGGTGATAAAATACTTAATTAGGGAAAAAAAAAAGAGTACATGACAAAATAGGAGACCGAAGTACTGAAAGAAACCTGAATGGAGTCTAAAATGATTGTACATGAACAGGAAAAGCAGCAGTTACCATTAGCAGTTACCATGTGGAGCTAGAAGGAGGTGGAGAATAGGTAGGATATTCCTTTTGTAAATATACTTTAACTTATATACTTGCAAATATTAAAAAAATATAATGCAAATATACTTGCAAATACACAAAATTATTTTTTTTATGCTTTTGACTTTTGGCACAACACTGGTCTTGCACATGGTGCTGGCAGCTTGTTTCTATCTTGAGCAGGATTCACAGTGTACTCAGTAGACTCACTATTGAAAGGTCTTTGAAAGTGGAAATTCTTGATAGTGTTGATTTTTCTAACTGCTGGACTTGCAGACAGAGTAGAATATGGTTAAAAGTAGATTCCTCTGGGACCTGTGCATGGACATGGTAAATGTCAATCATCCTGGATGTTACCATCTGTTTACATTAAGAGAAGCAATCAATTTTACAGATTGTCATAAACCAGAGAGATTTTTCTACTTACATAGAAAAAAATTTTTTCTATGTAAGTAGAAAAATCTCTTCTGGTTTTTTTTTTCAGCTTTTTTTCTCTACCTCTTTTATAGCAGCATAAAACTACACAGAAATAAAGTTGGTAACCTTAATGGAATAAAAGTACTCTGGTTTAAGTGGTAAGAGCTTAAGATGTGAAATAATCATACATTTAAGCTCCTGCTCTTATATATGAACAGAACAAATTTCACTGGCATCCAACATCAATTTACTGGAAACATTCAAGCGTAATTCAAATGTGTTGTAGTAAATGTGACTTTTGCATTAAACACAATCCACACTTCTACACTGGCATCTCTAAGTTTCACTTTTGTTGAAATAAGAGCCTGAAGACTTATCTGAAACTAAGATTGAAACCTTTGGGTAGTCTTCTATTTTTGCACTTGTAGATTTCAAAATTAGTTTGGCATTGAGGATCACCTTGCTGCTTATTATTGCTCTTTAGCCAATAATAATTAGTGATTGCACCCTTGTTCCTCCTTTAGTTGTGACTCTTCAATGGCTTCTAGGTTCTGCTTGTTTTAGCACAGTAGTCTGTTACCATGCTGTCAGAATAAAATTTCTCGCTCTTAAGAGCTCTAGTCTATATTAGATTGTTATCTAATTAATTGGTGGTAGCTGACATGGTAATATGCATGTGAAGAGAGAGAACAATGGAGTATGTAACAAGCCAATACGTAAAGAGGCATTACCCACAAAAATGATAAATTTAATCCTGTCTCTATTTGATCTCTTCCATTCTTTCAAGTTCTGCTCGTGCCCTGCAGAAAAAAAAAAAAAGAAAATCTTCATCTGTGGTCTTGAGGAGATATCTAGCAAACACACAGGAACACATGCAGTGAAAAGAGACAAATATTTATTGTAACAAACCCCTACCAGCTGTGCAGTAATGACACATGGAGGAAAGTCAAAAGCGGAAGTTATTGTGGAAGACGATAGCAGATTTCAAACTTATCACAGATTCAGAAAAAGAATTTGGAGAATACCTTCTTGTCATATTGAAGAAATAAAAATACATGTACCACAATAATCTGTATATGCCCATTCATTTGAATGACTTGACAGACTGTACCATGTGATCCCTCAACTGAACTAAACAAAGTTTTCCACAAAAATTCTATAGGCAGTTTTTAATAAGGATCAGAAAATTACTTTCTGAGGGTGACAACCTTTTTCATTTCAGAGAACAAAAGCATCTATTATACTACTTAGCTGAGATCTTAGAGATCAATTATCTTTTTCACTTATATCTAGTCAACTGTCACCTTATATCCCTCAAAATGTATTATTCTGATCTCAAATTACTGTTGAATTTGTCTGTTAACAATCTGTTAATTGTCCATCTGACTGGCCAACTAAGAAATTCAAATATCTACTCTTTATATTGGGTTGAATATATGTATTCATTGTGCTAAAGCAGCAGTAGCTAACTAGAAAATTTGCATCAAAGCTTTTACCCATACTCTTGCTGAAGTGCACTCCTAGAAGATTTTCTGTGGAATATTTGAGATAAGATATAAAGAAACAAAAGGATGATCAGAAAAGAATAAGGCAAGTAAATCTTGAGGACAAATTATGAACACAGTGACTGAGGTTACAGAAGTCAGGAAGAGACTTTGGGTCAACTTTTAGGATTTTTTCGTCCTTGTTCAATTAGAGATCTTTTAAATTTTCTTTAAAGCATGTTTTATTTTATTTTATCACAGGAAATGGGGAAATTACTTGCCATCGATAGATAGACAGACATAGATAGATAGATAGATAGATAGATAGATAGATAGATAGATAGATAGATAGATAGATAGATAGATAGATAGATAAAATTTTTTCATCCGTGCCCATTTAAGTTTGTAGACTCCTCTGGCTGTGACCTAAGAGGCAGGTTCGTCTGGGGAAGCCTGGAAAAACCCCTGCACTTACAACAAGAAAGGTGTTTTCTCTGCCACTCTGTGATTCCAGAAAAGAGATGCAGCTCAAATTTAGCTGTGAGGAGTATTATCACACGGATCGATGTCTCCAAAGAGCAAGAGAAGTCAAAAAAAAAAAAAAAATCTCTTTCTGTTTCCTTGAGAAAGGTGGAAAGTGCTCTGAAAGTTGGTTACATGCTGAATGTTGACCAAGTGAAGCATGAAAAGCAAATGGATGGCACTGGTGAGAGAGCCAGGCTCCAAGCCCTAGCAACACTGCTGAATTCTGGCTGACCCCTGCAGAGGGGAAAGTAATCGCCTTCTCTTAGAACATAAGAACAAAGGTACTCACAGAAAAGAAACCAGGGGAAGAAATGTAATGTCCTGTGTGCTGCAAAATAAGGAGAGTAAAATTCAACAAGCAGCACTACTAGTTCTCTGCACAAAGGAAGCAAGCCAGCTCCAGAGGTCTGTGGGGCAGCAGCCTGGCACAAGGTGGGTTGCTGGGCATTGCCTCACTATTAGTGCTCAGCTCCTGAGAGAGCTCCCATGCAGCAGCCCAGGGCTCTGTGCACTCAACAGTACCAGGCTCTAAGGTACATTCGTAGTAGACTCAACTCACAATTCCATCCCAGATGTTTTCTTGAAAACAACACCATGATCACAGAGGTCTCTAGATGGCCATGCCAAGAGCAGGCACATATTTTAAAAGGGTGTTTTTGCATTAGTCACATGAGAGAAATCAACTTTTTCTGGGATGAGTGGCTGTCTACAGAGATGCTTTACAGCTTGGCAGACCACCAAGAGCTGGTAGAGACATGAGCAGCCTCTAAGTGCCAAACCAAAAAAACCTCAGAGGGAAACTTGTCACACACCAAGTGAAGCTGGCTTTCCTTGCAGCTGACATAATAGGTGTTTTTCTCAGACATCCACAGATGTTTTGCTTTCACTGGGTTGAAAACACGTATTATGAAAATATCTGTGTTTTGTTTGTGCTTAGTCAGATACAGTTAGGCAGCTTTAGCAGCTGTGAAGGCAAACACTAAGGACCTGGGGTTTTTTTCTGCAAAAAGCAAGCTGAAGAGCACTTTTAAATCCCGGTAGGAAATGTTTGTTGCACAGTGAGTGTAACTTCAGAAAGCAGCGGTCCTCTCACCTCCGTGGAAGAGGCGGTTGCTACTCTCATGGCCTAAAGTTTAACTAAGAGCTGCCCAAAAAAAGCCGCTGTCAGCGCATCGCTTCTTCCTGAGCCCCTTGTCCTTGTGTCCCCGCAGCAGCGGGAGCGGGATCAGTGGGGACCTGTCCCAGTGGTTGTTCTGGATTCTCGAGTGGGAGCCGGACATTTGTGGTCCGGTTTGTGTCTAACAACTTCCACCGGACGCGCTGTCCTGACATCCCCACGGCGCGCCGGGGAGCAGGTACGGGCCGGCAACAAACAGTTAAATTTTGTCACTTTTCTAGACATTTGCGGAGAGAGATGCTGAGACGGGGATTCGTACTTCACACGTTCCCGGCTGCGCGGGGGAGGATACACCAGCGCTGCTCCGTAGGGAATCGACGCTGCGAAGGGTCCAGAATTCCCTCAAACCCCGCAGCTCTGCCGTGCCCTCCGCCCCGGCCCCTCCCGCACGGGCTCCGCCGCCCGCCCCGGGGCCGTCCAGACGGAGAGACCGGGCCGCCTCCGCTCCGCCGGCCGAGGGAGCAGCGCCGTGCCCCGGCTGCGGCAGCGGGAAGGGCCCGGGGAAGCCATCCCCAGGGAGACGGGAACGCGGTGAGCCGGGGGACGGGATGGGGCGGCGAGGGGTGTGTGCGTAGGCCAGTAAATGTTTGAGCCGGCGGCAGCGGAGCCGCGTCCCGTACCCCCAGCGCGGCTCCCGAGGCGGCCCGGGCAGCGGCAGGTGAGCGGGGCCGGCCCCGAGCCCCCTTTTCCCGGCCCATCCCCCTTTTCCCGGCCGAGCCCCCTTTCCCCTGCCGAGCCCCCTTTCCCTAGTCGAGCCCCCTTTTCCCGGCCGAGCCCCCTTCTGTCCCTGAAAGAGGCCGAGCCCCCTTTCCCTGCGCCGCGGTCCCGCCGGAGACAGCGGCCGGGCAGCGCCGGCGGCCGCCGCGGGTGCCTCCTGCCGGCCCATCGGGGGCTTTTCGCAGGGGATTTCAGAGGGTGTTCTTCCCCCCACCCCTCCCCGGGTGGGTAGTGGGGAAATGCAGCGGGTTTGTGCTTCCTATTTTCAGTTCCGAAGGGCTTGTTATTTTGAAAACCTGAAGAGCGACCAGCAACCAAGGTAATGAGAGAGTCGTCTCTCGATGTAATTTCGTGTGAGTCTGAAACAAAAAAGTTGATTGATTTTTTTTTAGGGAACGAGGGTTGGACAAAACCTCAAACTGATTCCACAGTCTTGGTTTTACCAGCAGAGCAGGTTCAAAAATTAATTCTTGGTGAATCTTTTCTTTGCATCACCGTGAGGCTCCACTTATATTTCTTATCCAGTAAGCTGGATAAGCATTTTAAGAAGAGTTTAACTCTGATAGAACCCAGGAGGCAGAAATATTGATGCTTTACAGTGTCAGTCTTCTTCCTGACCTCTTCTCCCTTGACTGTGAAGGGTTTTGAAGATCTTCTGTGCCATTTACTCTGACAAAGGTCATTGATTTCTCTGCTGTACTAGGTCTGTGACATCTTTGTTGAGAACTAGAACTACAAGAACTGTATAAAACTTGGTCCCAGTTAAAATATTTGTAGCAAATGAGTTGTTTTCATGACTGCAGTGTCCAACAGGAAAGTCTGTGAACACTCCAGCAGTGCAAAGCACAGCTCCCTTTCTCCCTCCCATCCTTCTACCGATGGAGTCATACTTATGCTATGGCAGGCATTCCTGCTCTTTCTTACCTACAGTTGCTGACCTATGCCACAAGTAGGCTGACCTTCTCTAAGGGATTCCTCCTCTGCTGGGGAGCTGTCTCTGTCCCTCTTAGCCCTCTGCCCCACACCATTCAGTGGGCTACCACCTCATTTTATGAGTCACTTAATGCTGTATATGCTTGTTGATGTCACAGAATTAACCAATTTCTTGTTGGTATCATCCCAGGCAGCACTCAGTTTAGCCTGTACTCAGTAATGGCTGTTAACTCTTTCAGGTATGCTAAATTAATTTTGATTCAATGGAAATTTCAGTTCTGTATTTCTGGGCGAGCAGAGAAATTCACAATAACTTGCAGAGCTGCCAACCCATGAAATACAGAACCCTGGCAAAGAAGATTCTGAAGAGTTAGTTTATTTTTGGTCGTGAAGACACAATTTATGATCAAAATTATGCCGCCAGAAATATTTTTCTAGCTCCCACTAACTTAAGAAATCAAGTATATACAGTTGAACAGCATTAGGTCTGTGAGAATCTTGTCTCATCTCCTAAATGTAACTTGCTGGTATCTGGAAGGAGGACCCTGATTCTATATCTGTTACCTACCAATATGGCTCTCTGGAATATACGGATTTATGGATTTTTGGCAGGGCAGAGATAACTAAATTCAATTATGTATTTTAAAATGTGGCACTGATGAAAGGTGTTATGGCATATCTAGGGATGGTTTTCAAAAGATGGTGGTTCATATTTCCAAGCCCAGAGGCTTTGGAAAGGTCAGTGAATACCCATAGGGAAGCTGGAAAAGCAGGTTTAGGAGGAAGGACAAGGAATATGTATGTTTGTGTAGTATAGGTGTTCTGGAAAACATTTTCTGGATTTGAAACTTTCCTATTTACATATCATGTTTTCTTCACTCTGTCCAAAAAAACGTGCTGAGGTTCTGGCTTCTATTGTGCATCAGTTGTTGGAGAGCTCTGATGGGCAGCTTAAACCCTTTTCATATTTTGTCTGTCTGAGGAGAAATGTGGCAGTGGTGTTGCAAATAACCTGCCTCTCACTTGATTCGGGTGCCACATGAGGTGGTGCAGAAAGCTGTCTGTGCTATGAGGAACACCACAGAGTGCCTTAGGGTGGAGAACAGCAGAAAAGACCTTCAGTTTGGGGAGCTGGCTCAAACACTTCTCCAGCACACAGTGGCTTTCATAGAAGAGGTTTTTATATCTGAATATTTGTGATAAAGTAGAAAAAAAAAAAAAAAAAAAAGAGAATGATATTTTAACTGGCACCAGAGAAAATTGATGCAAAATAGCTCTAACAAAAGTGCCTCTTTTAAAAAAGTAGCTATCCCACTTCTAATATAATCATCAGAAGTGACTTGTTGCTGGAGGCTTAGTTCTGTGTAGCATGTCACTCTTCCTTTCTGTTGCCTTTTGTTTAATGGATGTGACTGCTGTCATCTGAATTGTTTACTGCATGAAAGATATATTCTTCCTTGTGCTCAAGTCTCCAGAGCCATCCCCAGCAGAGTGCAAGGTGAGGTACTTCATGTCCAGTGCATGTCATGGTGTGAGATGAGGCATGAGTCACTTCCCTGGTGGGCAGTGATGACTAATTGCCTCTCCTGCGTGTGGAGCTGCCACACCAGAGCTGGGCACACAAGGAATCATCACCTCCAATCAGCTCTCTGATGACGACATGATGTAAAAGCAGTTTATTAAGCTGCAAGATGAAAGACTTTTACAGCTCATAAAGGAGGAAAGCTCAAAAGAAGGTAATAAGAGAAGGAATGTTTAATTTTGCATGAGTCTTCCTAGAATTGTGCTTCTTCTGAAGTGTAAATCGGGAGAGATTTGTATACAAGATTCCACAATGTGTCATGTAGGAGTTATTAGGATTAAACTATAAAAACAAATACTTGGATAAGATTTTCTTAAAGAAAAGCACCTTCTTTTCGTGTACATGTCATAAAGCTCTTTAGAAATCTCTTGCTTTTCTAACATTATGTAGAAGACACTTAAAATTAGGACTAGGTAAAAAAATGTTCAAGGTTTTTTTTGTGTTGTAAATGTTCTGGGACTAACATGAAGTATTTAGTTTTCAACTTTTCAACTGAGTCTATATGAACACTTTGAAGAAAAAGATGAGAGAGACACTGCAAACCAGACCAGACTCCTACCTTTGCAATAAAATTTCACTTAAAATGGCTTTGGAAACTCTGCCTTATAGCAACAGTGGATTTACCCTCAGTACAAAAAGGCAACATCATGGATTAAAGGTTCTGTAATGTTCTTTCTTGCCCCCTAGTCATGCCTCTGGTCCTGATCTTGATATTTTGGGATTCTTTTCCAACATTTTGAGAAGGTTTGGCTCATCAAAATAACATGCTTTTAAATGTAAATACTCCAGCCCTGTGGAAAATTTTCTGATGTACAGATGCAGGTCCAAATTTTGGCTGGAGGGAGAAGAGTGTAGTGATTCGTGTCCATAGCTCAGACTTGGAGAAACCCAAATTTAAGATCAGGGAAGCCAAGCAGTTTTCACAGAACAGTTCTTAAATTATTACTCCTGCATTTTTATGGAAGAAAATGAAGTTTCAAAGAGGGAATAAATGTGTGCCATTTATGCTGCAGTATTACAGATATTTTGTATAAGTACCAATGGCAATGAAAGGAAGATGAAAAATATTCTCTTTGTCCGCTAGCACTTTGTTAGCAGTGTTCAGATTTCAGGCTGGTCATTATCTTTTCAGTTTGATCTTGAGAGGCAGCAGTTATGAATAGGGGCAAGGACAGAACCACAACTCCCCCGCCGTGACGGAAATCTCCTCCCGACTGAAGCCCATGACAAAACTCCCATCAACATCAAAGCAGAAAGATTCCAAGCACAGCAACCTGAATGCATCTGAAATCCACTGTTGGGCAGCTTGGAAAGGTCAAGGTTTTTTCCAAAGATTAGCAGGGAAAAGAAAAAGACCCAGAGCAAATAATGACAAGCATGCAGAGACGAGGAAGTTGACGTCTAAGTTCACAGTTCATTGCTAAATCTGTGTTTATTAATGGAGGTAATTTTTGTGAAAACTGATACAGGCATTCAGCTGGCTTAGGTGTTTCTGCTTCAAATGAGAATGGGATTACTTTTTTCCTTGGTTTGATGTTAGGGAAACGAATATACAAGATTTGGGTGCCACAAGTGGTATCCGTAGCACTATTGTGGCTGTTTACTTTAACATACTCTGCAAAGGGAATACAGAATTTCCCAGATTACCTGCTAAAGTTTCTATCTAATGTATCTTGTGACTTTCAATTTCCATGTGTTTGTGTTACTTAAAAAAACAAACCAAAACAACAAGATATTTGTAATCACAAAGTGCTTAAAATTTTATTTGAAAATATTTTACAACCTTTTGCAAAGGAGAAACTGAAAGAGAAGTAAAAGGTTTTGACATGAATTTACTGCTCGCTCAGTATATACAAAAGGAGTTTAATTCATAACTTTGGTATTTAAATCCAGTAGTTACATGTCATAACATGGCTTTAGTGTTCAAAAACAGAAAAACAACGCCTCCCAATGACATTTTTGCTCCTTTTTTCCATACTGGAGCAAATCCAAACTCTATCAGATTTATGAAGGCCGTGAAGGTTAAGGAGTTTATTGTGTTAAGGAAGCATAAATTACTTCATAAAGCCACAAACGAACTCATTAAATTAATGTCTGCCTTATGAGTCTCCAGGGAGCACACAAGCAGGGTAAGGCATGCCCTCCTCAGGGATGAGATGGGAACTGACCAGCGTGACAGATGTCAGAAGGTTTTAGGAGGGGAGGATGGGCTCTGGGAGAGCAGACTTCTGCTGCCCTGGAGCAGCTGCTGGTGCTCAGGGGCAGGCTAGGATGGAGCCTGAGCTTCAAGGTGCTGGAGAAGCTGCTTGTTATGGTATTAGGCGCTAATAAATTAGATTTTGGGAGAAGGATGATGGTTAAAACAGACAATTAGAAGTGCTGTGGTTTTCATCCTAGCTTCTCCAGGTTTTTTACCAACTTGCTTTGCAATTGTTACTCATTTATGCTGAAGTTGCTCTTGTGCTGTTCATGTCTTCACTGTCAAAACAAGCTAAACTGCACCATGAGTTTGTAACTATTTGTGCAAAAGCAGACATGCACCACTATTTTCCTTATTGTTTCCTTTTGTGTTATTTTCCAGTTTCTTCTTTGTAAGCCACTGTCGCAGAAAGGAATCAGTGGGACTATGGATGTAGCATCCATAATCCACATCTTTAGCTGCACAGGGCCCTAAAGCTGAGCTCATAGCAAGAGTTCATTGCCCTGAGTTCTGTGACTCAAAGGTTGCTTATCAATTTCGATGTTTGGCACTGAAAAATGTTTTAAATGTTTTTGCTGCAATTAGTGTTTTTTAAAGTGTAATTATTTTGTCATATTGAAATATGAATTTTCAGGAATTTATGTTTTGGGATTATTAATTTTAAAGGTAACACTTAAGCATTCTGTAGAGTCACCTGAATTTGGAATCAGTTGAAGCTACTCTTCCAAGGTACAAAATAGGGTTATTCTCTTGAATTACCTTTTAAATGTGTTTTCCATAGATTGCCCTTCTCTGTTGCCTTCAACATTTAATGTGAACTAAACTCATATCATAAAAGGCATCTTATTGTTTTTTATGAGACTAACACTAATATCAAAGGATGGCATCAAAAAGGAGAGTGTCACTAATTATTCAGATGTGCCTCTCTTACCTGTAGAGACAGCAATAATACGAGCTGTGTTCCAGAGAGCTCACAGCTTAAACAAAACTAAGTCTTGATTTCAGTTTGGGAGTGACTGTGCACAGAGATGATTGATAATAAGTTGTTGGATAAATGAGTTTTATAATCCTGTCACAGTAGAAAATGATCTGAAGGCTTTGGCCAGGGTCAGCTTCCTGCTCTATGTCATGGCAGTGAAGCAGGTGTGCCAGGCACAGGAGTGTAAGTACTAAAAACTCAGGTAAAACTGAGGCAGAACTGATGAACTGGCTTAAGTGAAAGGGATAAAAGTAATGTGTGGAACAGAATGTAAGCTTTAATGCTCCATAAATATTTTATTAAAATGCTTTGCTGTGTATTATTAGTTTATTTGTAAACACTCTAAAAGGGTAATAAAATATAGTAAATAAGATCAATTTAATATTTTATGTTTATGTTAACTCTCATGTTTATTCTGAAAAACAAATTACCACATAACATTAAGAAATTAAATAGTAAAATGCAGGTTTTTTCACTTCTGGAGTAACTGCAAGGAATCATTCAAAGGATCTTCAGCCAATAATTTTTGAGAGGGTGTTTGGGCATGATGTTGTTTAATAAATACAGCTGAAATATGATCTGTGTCTTTATAAACACACTTTTATCTCTGTCTTCAGGAGTTTTTTTTAATCTTATTCTAATCAGAACTAAATTCTGAATTTCAGTGGTGTTCATCCTTAGAGTGTATGTAGGAATGGGGGGGTGAAGGGCTCTGTACTGTCATAAGGTGGTATTTGCTTTGAAATTCAGGGGCTGTTTTTGTATTTTGCAGACAAGGTTCTAATTCCAGGACACTGCTGCATGCAGTTGAATCAATGGTGGTCACAGCAGATTCCTGACACCGTGGGAAGGGATTCTGCTCTTCTTCTTCTTCTTCTGCATGGTCGTCACACAGACCTCCAAACTGAGCTGAACTTCTGGAAAGCAAGAAAATACAACAGTTTATTTAAAAATAAACAAGTAAGAGATTTCAGGTATTTCTGCAAACATCAAGGAGAGCTTTCTTTTGGATTGCCTTTCTCGATGCATTTTGAAAAATGAGGCACCAAAACAACTTTATGTTGTTTTGTTTTTGCAAATAGTTTATAGTGGTTTCTCAACGTAATCTGGGTTTGCATAAATTACAAAAGAAAAATTGAGTTAAATATAAGAGGAAGTTAATGTTAAGAGGTTAAATAGCTGTAAGGGATTCTGTTGTTCTTGTCCATCTCTTATAAATTTCTTCCCATGACATTTCTCACACTCTGGAGAAAATGAGCTTGAGAACAAAGTTTATATTCAGGAAATTATTGCCAAATTTGGCCATGAATCAGGCAATGTTGATTAATGATGACAGTCATAGGATGTTACAAGCAAAATAGCTATTTTTAATTGAAATATATGGGCAAGGTTACTTACTTTCCAAATTGTTGGGAGCTGTGTTTAATCCTCTTCTTTTTCCATGCTTGTTATTCACAGTGTTTTGGTGCCATGATGCCAGGTGAGTGAGAATTGTGAAGAATCCAGTTCATTCCCCACTTTTTTGACCTTTCTAAGGATTTCAGCCAGCATTTATCAGTCTTTATTTGCAAGTAGGCTTGGGACATATTTATTAATCAATTCTCTGAGTGTACTTGTAAGCTGCATATTTTTGACAGGCAACCATGATCTTCAACTGTTTTCTTTCTCATTTGTAAAATTATAGTTTCAGTGTTGTCTGGATTAAAAAAAAAATTGTTAATATCTTAAAAGCCAAAGAAAGCAGCTATTACCCAGCTTTTCAGGATGTTCTCAAGGAAATATAAGATGGTAAGGGCTGAGTGAGTGAGATGTATACTTTGTGTTTATGTGTGTCGTAAGTCACAACCTACTTGTTGCTCAGGTAGCTTCAAGTAAGGGTTGTAAACCACCTAAGTACCTAATAAATAAATGTTACTTGGTACACAGGACACTATTTAAAAAGACATGGGCTTAATCTGTCTTTTAGCTGCATAATGAACACTAAAATTACGTTACAGGTACTTTCAACTGGTTTTAGATTATTAAATTTGAAGATGAGATGAATAAATAGTTGTCAGAGAGTCATCAGACATACAGGCACTGTGTACTTAAGAACAAAATATGCTTCCTGTCTAGAAACAAGTTCTCTAGAAGCCATATAACTTTTCCAGGATAGGTTGCTGCTCCTTACCCTCCTTTGTTGGTATAAGTTTGCTGCCTCTTTTCTTACCACATATCTTAGTAGGTATTTGTGTTTGTGAATTTCAAAATGCTGGTAAGAGCTACACAAGCCAAGAAAATATGGGCTCTGCAAACAAGCTGTGAGCGACCTGCCTTGAGGCATTTTTTTGGTCAATAATCTTTCCCCATGCTTCCACTGAAACCAAGCAGATTTCTGGGGGCATGAGCACTTTTAAATGTTGGCAAGCAAAGACATTCTGTAGAGTTCACTGTTCTGGAGTATTTTCTTGGTCAGGAAGTAGGAAAGTTACACATTACATATGCATGCGTGCTAGGTTTGATTCTGGGGTTGGGGAAACCCTCTTCTGCAAGTTTACTAAGTGATAAAATCTTAGAGAACTCATATTGCCATTTCTGTATTTGTTGGCACAATACAGGAGAATTAGTACCCAAAAGCTATGGCAGTGTTATGTCAAGCAGGTGAATAAATTTTCAATATCACTTTTACTGAGAGGAAGGAACCCCTTTTACTGTGTTATTGTCTTAATATTCACTGTACAGAAGGTGACACCTATGAGTAGGTCTAGCAGGTTGAGGATGCTCTGAGAGCACCTCAAAAGTGAGCATTGCATTATGAGATAATTATAAAACTAGAATCATTAGAGATAAAAATTGAAAAGTAGCTTTATGACTGATGTCATGACTACATTTTGAAAATTAACTTTTAATTTTTTTTTTCCTGTGGTTCATTTATTTACATTCTAGTCTAGATTGCATCTTTCACCAAAAATCTTTTCAAAGAAGAAACCGAAGATGCATTAGAGCATGTGAAAACAGCTAAAACTACCTTAAAAAGATTTAGGGATTTATTCTTTAATCACAGAAACATGTTGGAGAGTTACTTTGCCTGTGCCAAGGAATTTAAACCATGGGATTTCACATCTGAAGTGTTGTTTTCCAGATTTGATATCTTCCTTAAAAGTTCACTGAAGATTGAGGTATTGCTAATTATCTATGCTGTTGGGTAAATCCAGTGTCTGAGAAATATGGGTTATTCTCAGTCATGCAGACAGCAAGGCTCAGGTTTCTAATACCAGAACACAAAATCACAGTGCACAGAGGAGAGTTAAGAGTGTTGAACAGGATGAGAATGTCACATGCTGTGCAAGGAGCAGACTAGTAATAGCATTATGAGGAATTTCAAGGGTGATTCCTAAATCCACTGCTTCTTAGGGTTTTGGAAGCTGTTTTAGTAAAGTGCTGGTGTCCTGCCTCTAAGCATGACACCTGCCTCTAAGAACTAAGGACTCATCTATTTATAGCTATAAAAAATGTAGTGTTCTAGGCTAGTCCTTGGATGAGACAGAACCCCCTTCATCTTCCTTTTTAAATCTCTGCCTTTAAGTAAGGGAAAATGAAAAATCTGAGGTCAGGAAAGAAGTGCAGAATATTTGTCTATTATTGTGGTTAGTCAGCTGTGTAGGATGGGAGCAGCCATAGTTTTTGGTTCCTGCTCCTGGGACTTTTTTATTGTTCTTTACTGAAACTGGAAGCAGTTATAGTAGGAGACAGGACTGGCAGCTGATTAGAATTACAGAATCATAGAATAGTTTGAGTTTGAATGGAACCTTGAAGGTCACCTAGTCCAATTCTCCCGTGATGAGCAGGGACATCTTCAACTAGAACAGGTTGCTCAGAGCCCCATGCAACCTGGCCTTGAGTGTTTCCAGGGATGGGGCATCCCCAACTTCTTTGGGCAATCTGTTACAGTGTCTTACCACCCTTATACTAAAAAAACCTTCTTCCTAATACTCAGTCCAAGTCTACTCTCTTTTAGTGTAAAACTATTATCCCTTGTCCTGTAGCAACAAGCCCTGCTAAAAAGTTTGTTCACTCTTTCTTGTAAGTCCCCATTAAGTACTGAAAAGCTCTGATAATGTGTCCTCAGAGCCTTCTCTTCTCCAGCCTGAACAGTCCCAATTCTCACAACTCTTCTCAGAGGAGAGGTGCTCTATCCCTCTAGGCATCTTTGTGGCCCTCCTCTGGACCCATGCCTTTCCAGGAAATGGGAGGCTCATGTTTGGGATCTGAGCTGGAAAATTATGTACTTCAGCTCTGCAATTATTGAGACAGTGTGCTACTCCATCCCACCCCTTAGAATATATCCGAGAGCAAGAAATCCAATCTTACAGTGTCTGACAGTGCTCACCAGCAGGATCTGTGAAAGGGATTTGGGGTGAATGTGTTGGATCTTGGCTGACTGTCATGAGAAAGACAGGTTGAGGTGCTTTGATGGAGGGGGGGAGCTGTGGATGCTTGGGAAGAGCATCCTGTGCCAGCAGTTTTACAAGGGTGGCAGCTTGTGCCCATCAGAGACATCGTGCACAGCCATTGCACGTGAAGGAGCTCTTGCTGGCAGCCTTGGTTCCTCACAGTCTGGTGGGTCACAGAGAGCCCTGCCCTGTGCCAGGGGTGAGGGGAGTCTATAGATGAGAGTGGTGAGACAAGGGGTCTGCAGCAACCTGGGGTCTGCCTGGGGAACCTATGACTGGTTTGCTCCTAGGGAGAATAGCTACTCTGATTTCTAAACATACAAGGGAAAAATTATTTTCATCCCTTTGGGGCATAAAACAATTACTTCATTCGAGTGAAATCAGAGACCATAGAAATTAATTTGGCACACGTTACTAAAGAGGCTAAAGTGTGTTCAGTTTTATTCCTCTGGGAAAGATTTAAGTTTAATTTTCATAGCAACACTTTCTGTTACTATAATAAACCATGTGTTTATACATGAAAGTACGTGTTTAGGAGTGCTTGCTCTTTTGCATCTAGGTCTTTTTTAACTCAATCTGCTGAATTTGAAATGAAGTTAAATGTGTATGCTCCATGGGAAAATTCATTTCCACTTGTGTTTTAATCCTGGAAGTGAATTAACCAGGATGAAGCTGGAAATATCTGTTGCTCCATCACCTTTTCCTTCATAGAAATTATTTAAGATAGCACAGGCTTAACTGCTCATTCTGCCAAAGCAGAAGGGAAAGGATCAAATTGCAAAGACTATCTCAAGCATATGTTTGTTACTGACTTTTTTGTAGAGGTTAAATAATTTTTGTTAATTTGATTGAGGAAATTTCCATCATTATGTTGCAATTTCAAAAGGTGAAAAAACTGGTTTTTGGTGGACTCAAGGGGAATAGTTAAAGTGAGCAGAATTACTGAATAGTTTCTGGAAAGCTCTTCAGAAAGAGAATATACAATCCTTTAGCTTTTGGTAGTATGTTAACATTGTTAATGCTGCAAGGAAATAATATTAACCTGTACATAGGGTATTATTATTTCCTTTTTTATTCAAAAGTATCTGTAAACTTGGAGTTGTGACTCGGGGAATGTTGTAGTGCTGAATTGAACTAGAGAGGCATGAGGAAGGCTTCCAACACAGCTGGGTACAATGTCTACCATTTGGATAACGTGAAACAAAATACCCCAGCAACATTGCCCAAAATTAAAAAAAAAAAAAAGAAAAGAAAAAAGGTCAATTTTTTACATATAATATTCAGAACTGTCAGTTCTGTAAGCTTTTTTTCCTGAGTGTTATGATGCAATTTACATGCAGTTCTGGTACAGATACAAAATCAGTCGATTCTGCTCAAAAAGATGGAGAATGTTTATAAAATGTTGGTTTACAGAAGAATCTTGCTAAAATAATTTCAATTAAATAAATTATTTTAGCTAAAAAGCTATAATAATTCCTAACACCAGCAGTCTTGGCATGTCTTTAAAATAAAACAGAATATTTATTAGTGTACTTTTTTAGATACCTTTTCTTGTAATTTTCAAAATTCTAATGTTAGTTCATTGTTATAAATGTCCATGAACTTGTAAAATTAGGTTTTTGGAAGGATTTAATCCCCTTCTAACATAAATTCAAATAAAGAAGAACACTCTCATATTATGTAGTTGGCTTTACTGCCTGCTGGCTAGAGCACTTAGCTGGCAGGAGGGCAGCCAAATTCTGTCTCCTTCATTTTTACCCTGCAGCTTTGTGGAGCAGGGAGATATTGATTAAATTCCCCTTGAAGTGGGGGAGCTGGTGAAGCCCAGGTGTGTCCAGCTCCAGGTGCAGATGTAATTGGTGCCCTGGGATGGTTCTCTTCTTCACTAGCCTGATCCAGAAGGGGATTCTCCTGGCTGTGTCCCTGCCATTTCCCTGTGCTCCTGGCACCTTGTACCCACAAGGCTGCTGGGTTTGCCCAGATGCAGACCATTAGAAGGTGGGCTGTGAGCTTTGCTGGTCTCCAGGAGCTTGGATCTGCTGTGTGGCAATTTTGGCAGTGTGTTAAGGAGAGAGATTGCTGCATGTGTGAGGAATACATTTTTGTGGTAAGGTATTATTTAAACAGGCAAAATTTGGGAGCAGACACAAATACTAAAGTTGTTAAAATGATAAATAGCAAATAAAAATTTGATAAAATATATAATAATGATACTTATAAATAAATAATTAGCAGAATATGGAGATTTACTTTTCCATTAAATGGGGTAGGAAGTATGTTCTCTGTGTGCATACACTGATTTTTCTTGCAAGTATATATCACAATCTAGGTTATAAAAACCCAGAGGAATGGTTATAAACCAGATCTAAACTAAATGAATGGCACTTAGTTCATGCAGAAGCCTTGTAAAGTTCTTAATGCCTTTGGACAAAAAATCCTGAAACTGCTTTCAAATCCATGGCAAAGCTTTCCATGTCTCAGGGTCAGGACTCGCTCTACTGTACTTCTGAATTTCATTGCTCCTGATAAAATCCCTTATGGTTCACAGTAAATTCCTGCTGATCCCTGCACAAAGCTGCCTCAGAAAGGAGAAGTGAATGGCAGCAGTGACCTCCTGCTGCCTTTTTTCTTCCCTCTGAAGCACCAGGAAGCTCTGAACCAGCCTTGTCTGTGGCAAATGTGGATTCAAGGCTCCCCTTCTGAGGTCTGTGTGTAACTTACCCAGTCTTGCCTTTACCTCTGGAGGATTCCCTGCATGCTCACTATATAAACATAAATTTGGTGACATGCTTGAAAATCAGTTTAAAGCTATTAGGTAGAGTACAGCAATCTGGCTAGATGTAGACTGCAAGAAGTTTTGAATTTGATCAATTTTTGAGGTGATGAGTGCTTCCTAAGTGACTTGACTTACTCAGGACAAAAGCAGCCTTGTAGCACAGTTCTGAATGAGCATTCTGCATTGTAAATTTGCTGACTGTCCAGATTATTGCCAGGTAAAGCACAGTCAATGAATATTAGTTTTCAAGTTTGAGCCATTCTTTCCTCATGCATGCAGTCTTAGTGTTGACAGAAGAGGTACAGGTGAAATACCAAGCACCAATTACTGCACTGGTTTTACTGTCACCACTAAAATATTTATTTTCCAGGTTCTTCAGAAACTATTTGCCTTTGGGTTTTACAATCCTAATCCAGATCTTTATCAGACAATAGCTGTCATCTTACAGTTAATTTATTTGTCAGAAACTTCAAGGTTCATGCTGTTAAGTGTATGATATATGAATAGTGTCCACATATTTCCAGGAACAAGCCTTACATGCTTCTGGATAGGCAGGAATGTATTCAGCTAAAATGTGAATGGAAGTGCCTGAAAACCTGAACAGAGGAATGATCTGGTTTGTGGTGTGACTGGGGTGGGTCTGATCCCAAAGAGGATCAAAGGATGCTTAGGTTTCAGGGCACAAATGTGATCTTCTCAGACTTTCTCTCTTAGATGGATTTTTGGTGAGTTAAATATGTGTATCCTTAAAAGAGAATATATACTAATTTAACCACAGAACTATTTCTAAATTCCTTTATTTGCCTTGGAGAAGTGCAGTAGTTCATCCTGTCATGGGATTTGTGTATATACGAGTGGGCTTGTATTGTGTATTTAAAAAAAACCCCTCAAATCAACAAAATCTAGGTTAGTTGAGGGATGGATAGAGTTAGAAAGGAAGAAGATTCTTAAGTAAACAAGTTAATTTGATATGCCTATTTAAAGGTGCTGGGTTTTTATTTAAATGTTCACCTTGGCTACTGATACTTCTATTTGTTTAATTTATTTTTCAAGTGGCTTGCAACAGAAAAGAGATGCAGACAAGCTGCAAAGAAAAAAAATTCTCAGAGATTATTAATGTTTAACATATTTAGCAAAGTAACAAGTGTAGCTTTACATGTACATGTTGCATGTTGCTGTTTGTGTTTGTTGCTAATAAAAAAAGAAGAGAAGGTGCTGGAGCTCTCCCTTTAGAGCCAACATGAGCTTGCATTAAAATGCACCTCTGTTTTCTGCCCTGCTATTATTTTTCCAAAAGTCCTTATCTGTGAACATGGTTAATTACCCTGAGTATTACTAGAGTACATCTGTGCTGTAGAAAATGACTTGTTCTGTTGCCTGATACATGTGGCAGCCATGGATTAAGATTCCCTAATTAAATGTAACAATGATTCAGAGTCAAAGGATGCTGTTTACTTAGTGAGTTGACTTCAAGTATTTGAGTAGCTGAAGTCTGATGTGCACAATAACCTTCTTAATCATACTACATAGGCATAATTTGGTCTCGTAAAAACCTGCTGAGAAGATCTTTATTTAACAGGAGGGTTAAAAGGGTGAAACAGTATAAAAGTAAGGGGCAATATAGATGGCTATCCCTATTACTATGCTTCCTAAGCAAAGGTGTCCCTAGTACACACATGCATTGATTTTGCAGTGGTACACTTGCATTATATCTTAAACTGTTATTCAAAATCACTCTGTATTTCTCAGAAAATGCTTCAGTTGCTAACTCAGTTTCTGTTAAAAAAAAAAAAAAACAACTAACACTGTTAATAGTATCAATCATTGCTTGCTGGTTAAAACAGCACTGAAAAATCTCAAAGTGTGTTCAGTGGCAGAGGTGAGCTATGTGCTTAACACTACCATATGCCATCCATCAGATTTTTCTGCCATTGAAAAAACATGCATTTCATACTTTTTTTTCTCCTTTTTTTTAACATTAAAGGAGTTTGAAGCTGATTATACTGATTTTAAAGCCAAAACATTGGATCTTGACAGATGTGTTGCCTCAGTTTTGTGCAGGATTTCATGACTGTTCTGGTTTAGAATCTGTGTTAAAAGCCAGTACCCATATACATGAAACTGTTTTTTTAATATTAGGAAGATAGTTTTGTGCATTGCTTAAATTACAGCTTTAGTTAAGCTATTTGTGATTTGAATGCCTTGAAATACTGACATATATATTGCAGCTGGGAATCAAACTGTGTTCTATGGTTCTGTTCTTGCCTTAGTGATGTTCTGACTGCAGGTTCCTTCCAGAAGTTAACCCATCACTAAAGCCAGATTTAAAATGCAATTCAAAGAAACAGAGAGATGTTCAGCTCACTAACATACAGTATTTTGCATTTGTCTGCATGAGGCCCAGGGAATCCATGGATGGCAGGTGTGTCCAGGCTCTCCATCCAGTGTAGCACATAGGTAACCTGGGCTGTTGGAGCATGTGTTCTTCATACACAGGAATAATGAAAACATAAGACAGGAAAGAATTGATTAGAAACAGTTCTTTAATATGATTTAGGCATTGTTGTATGTTGAACATGAGTAAGTGAAGTCATGTTATTAAGAAAGTGGTAAGTATGTAAATGTTCAAATGAGTGATTGTCCTGAAAGACACAAGGATGTGAAATCTCACATTTCAATCAGCATCTTCGAAAAAAGAGATACTCCACTAGAGGCTTTGATGAAGCCTTTAGTGGAGTATTGTATCAGGCATTACACTTCAGGGAAAAGGATCTGTTGATAGTCATTGAGGCTGAAGAAGAAGAGAGAGAACAGGCATAAATCTTCAAACACAGTAGAGATTTCTGCATACAGGAAGGAAATAGTCTATTCTCTACACCCAGAACACACTGAACTTAATTTAAAGTGTATAAGGTTCAAGTATGATGACTGAGAAAACCACTTTATGCCAAGCATAATGAATTGCTAGAACAGATTGCCAGAGGAGGTGACAGCCTCTTCATTACTGAAAAATCTTCCAGGGAGAGCTAGAAAAACCTTTTTGCAAATTGCATAGGTATAGCAGACCTCTTCTTGGAGCATGAACATGGTCTAATTCCTCTTGAAGTCACTTTTAGATGTACATTTCTATGTAATACATTTGTATTACACTCAAACTGTGGCAGAGTATTGAAAATTAGTTGTGGGTATAAGGCAGTAATAATGAATATTTAGCTACTAATTTTGAATAAATGAATTTTCCCTAGGTAAGCACTTCTGGCATTGTTAGCAATTAAATGAGTGTTTTGCATTTAATGTTTACCCAGTTTCTTTCCAAACTTGTTTTCTTACTGATTTCAGATAATGCATACATTGTTACATCTACTCTTTCAAAAGGCTGATAACTTGTCTTAACTTTACACATACCCATGAGAATGGGAGGCCACTTAAAGCAATCACTTCTGCTTGCCACTTGTTTGGTAAGCTTTTACAAGAGTAGGCTTTTTTTTTTTTTCTCTAGAAAATATTAGCTTACATGTAAGATTTGGAATTTTTATGAGACTCAGGAGGAAGAGCCTAGTGACTTATGCGAGAGAATATATCTGAGGGAAAATAAGGGGAGAAAACAAGTGAGAAAAGTACAGGATAGAATTTCACTTAGGAGGTGGACTTGATCCTTGTGTCCCTTTTAACTCAGAATATTCTGTGATTTAGAAGTATCAAGAGTGTGGGGTATATGTCAAGATCTGGAAAACCTAGCTCCATACTTTTAAGGATCTGAGCTAATCTGTAATTCTTTAGCATTCTAGAATTCATCTGTTGGGGACAATTTAAGAGTATATTTAGAAATATGTGTTTTGTTGGTAAGCACAGGACACATACCAACAGTATAGCTTGGTTCAGTGCCAGTCTCTGCACTTTAGAAATATTTTGAATGAGATTTCATGTTGAGATTATAACAGAAAGAGAACTCTACTGCCTTATCTGCTGTTTGGGTTTTTTCTCTTTTTATTTTCATGTCAAGCTTTCAACCATGTTGGAAGCTTTCTAAAAAAACCCATGTCTGAGGAGATAATTATCCCAAATTGCAATATTTCATTGCAATTGTTTAGTGAAGAACTACATAACTGCAAACGAACATGATGAACACATTAAAAAGGTATTGAACAATGCAAAAATAAAACTGCATTTTCCTGCTGGTTCATAATAACTTAATTTATATTCTAATAAGTGGGGGGATGAAGAGGAGGTTATAATTAAATCATTAACAAAAATATGCTGGTTACTTTGGGAAAGCTTTAATGTTCTAAAGAACTGAAGGAACAAGTACAGACATTTTTGTCCTACTTGTCATTGGAGTCCATAAAGAGTTTTATTCTTGTATGGGGACAAGACTTTCAAAGGTACTTATGGGGGACATGGACATCCAAGTTATTTGAAAATTGTGCTCTGCTCCTTCCTCTTGTCCTTATCCTAAGCAAACATGCTTTCAGGCAGGAGCAGAGAGGATGGAAGCTCCTGTGAGAGCTTTAGATGCACATGACTTAAATTATTGTGTAATACCAAGTCCAACATTGGAAACTGACATAGCTAACAGCATGCAAGGAGGGGGAAATGAAAACTTTCCACCAGCATTTGTTCATGAGGTACTATCAGTAAAAGGAAAAAAACCTGATTAGGTGTGGGTTTTTGTCTTGCAGATTCTTAAAAAGCCCAGAAAATACTTTTATTTCTCAGAAATATATGGAGAAGTTGAAATCTCTTGAGCAGTATGCAAATCAGATCTACAGTAAGTGGAATGTTCAGGTGGATTAAATTTGTCAGTTTAATTTAAACCAAACTAATTAGGTGTAATCCTCAAAACTGACTCCTGATGGTGAATTTTGATCCAAAGTGGTGTTCCTAGAACTGTAACTAAATATGTTACTGATGTTTGTCTTTGATTTCATAGTCAAAAAAATGACAGTAATCTTCCAGTGTATGAATGAATCTTAGAATCTTAAGCCTCACATATTTTTATAGAACAATGCAATCATTCAGGTTGAAAAAGACCCCTAACATCATCAAATACAACCTTAAACCCAGATCTTCCAAGTCCACCACTAACTTCCACATCTACATGCCTTTTAAATATTCCAGGGATGGTGACTCTACCACTTCCCTGGACAGCCTGTTCTGATGCTTGACAGCCCTTTCAGTGAAGAAATTTTTTCCTAATATCCTTCCTTGACTTTCATACCATAGGCAGCAGTAGTTTGGGACTGTTCAAATATGCTTTCAAAAGGTAGAATTTGATGGCTTTTAGGTGGTGCTGTCTTGCAGACAACCTCAGCCACCTTTTCCTCTATATATTCTGCTCCATACCCCTCCCAGTTATAATTTTTGTGAGTGGAAAGTGGAATTTTTCTGAATTTAAAAAATCTGGTGAGAGGAATAGATGGGAAAACACTGCAGCTGTAGTGTTTCCTACTGACACTAAAAGAAGAACTTATTAATCCATTGTTTTAAGAGCAGCATCCTCATATGAGAAATAAGAAACCTTTATCTGGTCTGTTTTGGGATATGCACTGCCAGTCCATGGTGACATTTCTATTTCTGTGCCCATCTGGTCTAATATTTTTGGCAGGATTTTTGGCGTGTACCTTTAGCTGGTTTTCTACTTACTCTGAAATGATTCAGATTCGACCTTCCCTTATTTCCTACTTTTGATACAGACAAAAACCACATGTCAAGGTATTTTTTTTAACCTGATGGAATTTTTTTCACATGATTTGCTGAATGTTTTTTTTGGGGGGGAGATCTGTGGAATGAGAAAGCTACTTCCAGGCCATCTTTGCATATTTGAAAGTGGGCATAGCAACAGGAGTAGAACTCTCTGCTTTATTGTGTGGAAGATTTCCAGCATAATTAAAATGAAGCTTTATGTGTTTATACATAAAATAACTGAGTTTATTAAGTTCAAATAGTTTGTAATTACCAGTGATCCATAAAATGAATTCTAAAACATTGTAGTAAAAGCTATGACATAGGGTATAGTTTTGGTTCAATAATTCATCCACTGTAATTTCTTATTTATGAGTTGATGCAGGAATATTCCCACTGTTAATATACTGAGCTTACCGGTGTATTTCTACCAAGTGTGATTTTTTTTTTTGCTTAAAGAAAATGTTACTCTGTTAAATAGGAATTGCCCAAAGAATAGAATGCCATTAAGAATAGAGCTCTGTCAGTATAGCACAAAGTGATTCCTCTTCAGGCATCTGACATTGCAGTTAATCAGATGAAAATGCACTTTACTTGACATATGTTGAATTCTGGGATCAGCCCTTTTTGTCTCTGTTTTTCTTAATAAGAATGAGCACAATCAGTCACAAATGTCACTACCTGTTCTTCGTGGGTAAGCAGATGGGATTCAGAGAAAGATTTAAAATGGAAGCTCCCTTTCCATTTGGCGTAGAAAATCCATATGTTCATCTCAATAAGATGATGAAGATTCTCAGAAAAACAGATTTGCTTGTAATATTTCAGTACAAAAGTTAATGATATTTCAATGTACACATTAAAATATTTGTGAGTTGGAACATTTGGGTTTTTGTTTGGAGGTTTTTTTGAGGGGTTGTTTTGGAGGGTTTTTTGTTTTAATGGTGTTTTGGGAAGTTTTGATTGTTGGTTTGGGGATATTTTCTTTTGAAGATGCTGTTACAATTCTAGTGCCACCAAATTCAAGTTTCTTGTTTCCCTTCCAGCGTTGCATATGCTTACAAAAAAAAAAAAAATTAAAAATTCTGAATACTTCCTCATGTTCCTTTACACAGCATAACATGCTCTTGAGTAGAATAGCCTAAAGACCATTAAGTGGCTCTTTTTTAAAACACCATAAGGGGACTTTGTTAACATTATACAACTTTAAGAAGTGGTTTAATAAGTCAAAGTAAGAATATAAATTAACTTCTTTATATGCAGCTTTTCTTGTGTGGTTTCAGTGCAGAATTATTTATATGCTTTTGGGTGCTTTCAGAAGCAATGCAAATGCACCTTTGTAGCCTCCTTGCCATAATTCTCTCAGCTTTTCTTGTCTTGAATCATATATGCAGGATCCATAGATTTCACTGACAGGTTAAGTAAGCTCAGTATACCCTACTACTGTACTTTGAGTGCTCCTTCCCTCTTCCAGCGAATCAAGAGCTTGAGATGCTGGAAAAAGAAATTTTTCTAATTTAAAATTAAATCTATCTACAGAACTATTTGAAGGATCTATCTACAGAACTATTTGAAGGATCTATTCCAGGCTACAAGCACATGAAACAATGTTGAAAAGTGCAATTGCTCAAGAAAGTGTGGGATATTCATGTTTATATTGATGTGAGATTTTTCTTTAAATTACTTTCTAATTACTCATAAATTTAGACTATATTTGAATGTTATATTTTTAATTTGATCTTAGAATTGCTATAGTTTTGATTTTAAAAAGTTAAATACATGAGATTTTACTATTCTTTTTGCTTTTGAAATAATAGTTGCTATGTTTTAGGATACCCAGAGCAAAAATATCTCTGTTCCCAAGTCAACCAATTTCAAGATAATCCCAAAGCAAAACAAACTTTGTAGTTTCCTTTAGGGCTTTCTTAATACCCAGAACTTGCTTGATTAGTTTAAGTAACTGACTAAAAATTAAGAAATCCATAAAATCCAATTCAGAACTCAGAACTGTACATTAGAAAGCTTTACAAATCTAGAAGCAAGAGTCCAGAAAAGTCAGTGTACAAATCTGTGTGGAGAATCAGTCTTGCAAAGTTCTGTTTCCCTCAAGATGCTGCCTTTGACAGGCAAGGTTAAAAATCCATGTACTAGATCCTCTTTCTGTAATTTTGTTGGTAGCACCCCCAGGAGGAGTTGCAGGGCATCTTCCCAGAATCTCCCAGGTGCACTTGTATGTTACCTGTGTGTATAGGTGTGTGCCTGATAGCACAAGAAAGTTGTGCAGGTATGTTTTTATCAGATACTGAAACATGAAACTGTTAAAATGCTTTCTTTGAGTTGAATTTATAGAAGATGGAGTATTATGTGTGCTAGAAAAGTAATGGTGGTGTAGGAAAAAATTTAGGCCTATGAAGTCTTGTTGTAGGATGGGCTTTCCCCTGCATCCACTTATCTGGTTTGTGGCAGAAGCTTGTCTTCACCAAATGCTGTTGATGCTTTTATCTGTGCTTTCTGTTTCAGGGCAGCATTGATGATTGGACTAAAACCCAGTGGAGAGAGATTAATGTGGAACAGATGGATGTGAAGCTCAGAAGGTTTGCCAAGGCAGGTTCCACAGCCATCTATTTCTGCAATTTATCTGTCTCAGTGCCACCCCTTCCTCACTCTTCCCACCCACTTGGATGTTTCGGTGGGTTTATTACTCATGTCCAAACTGAATGTTCTGGAACATGCTTTGTTCTGGGGGCTTTCCTTTAAAACTTTATTTTTCTGAACGGGTTTGCAGCCCCTGTGGAGTTATATGTAAAATCATGCTGCCACTTCTCTCAGTTGAGACAGTATGGGGAATAAAAAAAGAGGGAGGGGATTTATGGCAGAGCCTCCAGACAACAATCCATTTTACAGGTGGAATTTGCAGAGCTTCATCTGCTCTGCTCATAGGCTAGCTCCAGAGGGTTGGGAGCTGCAGGAAAGGTACTAATTTTTAAAGGGAGGGCACTTCCTTTGCTTGAAGTATTTCAATATTTTGTTCACAGTAGCTATGCAGAAGAAAATTTCTATGGGGACAAGAGAAGTATGAAGTAAAAATAACAACAAAGACCCCCCAGACTATTTGCAGGACACTACAGACACTCACAGACAGCACAATGGTTGAATACAAAGTCTTGAACCTAGCAGGTATAAAGTTTCTTCTTGTTTCATATTTGTTTCATTCAGAAAGAAATTATCTCCATTGCATGCCCATTTATTAGTCTTTTAAGAGAAAAATCAGATTTCATTGTAGATGTCTTCTCCTAAATTGTTTCAAAAGTGTGAACTCCACCTATCCAGTTCTGATGCTCTTTTTTTTATCAAAAGAAATCTCAGTGGATTTGGTTCATAGGCTAAAACATGGAGAAGCTGTTGGTTTTCAAAATTTTAATAAAATTCTTTTGAACCATTTTGAAAAAAAAAAAATTGTAGACCAATTTCTGTTTTGTTTTTTATTTTTAAAATTAAAAAACTGTGAATCTGAAAGTGTAGCAGAGTGTAACAGATGTTTTCTGTTTTTCCTCAGTATACCAATGATTAATCACATGCAGTTTTAATAAAAGCACATTTAAGCTTCTTTTTAATGCAGGGAGCTCCTAACAGTATTATCACAAAATTGTGATTTATTTTAACAAAAAGAAAATGAAAAAATAATTGACTGTCATATTTTCAAATAATTGATTAAAAATTTAAGTTTTTTAAATTGAATTTCAATGATCCTACCAAGTAGCAACAAAAGGCTGCAAATATCTGCATCACTCCCCAGGGTTTCTAGTCTCAGATACTGAGTCTGTATCTTACATCAGCTTCAGTGGCAGCTGTGCAAATAAACTTACCTTCACTGTTATGAAGTACAAAACACCAGAGCACAATACAAAACAAAGTAAAAGAAAAAACCAAAAAAACAAATCAAGAAATATTTCTTCTAGGCTGATTAAGTCCACACTTTGGTGGCAAATCTGAAAGTGTATCTGGTACCTTGAGTGCATATAACTTATTTAATTGTAGTTTTTTATTTATATTCCATTTGAACACTTTGTAATATGCTTATGTTGGACTTTTTCATTGACTTAATTTGCTCCCTGCTGTCTCTTTTATTTACAGGTCAGGCTTTCAGTAGCAGAAGACCTTCTCAGGTCTTCAGGGACTCCAGTTACATAAAGGTAGAAGATGAAGTCCAAAGTGTAGTTGTCAATGCTGTGCATGAGTTGAGTACTGAAAAGGTGAGAAATGGACTTTTTCTTCCCTTCTGTTTTTGCAGAATTGTATGTAACATACTGTTTGTTTAGGTCTTGTTTCAAGAAATTAATCACAGAACTGAATATTTTCATGTGACTTACCTAGGTATCAAAATTCACAGCCTAGCAAAATGAACTTCTTGTCTGTGGTATAGTTTACCATCACTGTGAATTACATATAATTTAATTAAATTCCTCAATTCCAAATATGAAATGTGACAAATGTATAGACAAATGTTGTTATTGCTCTTATTATTCCCAAACTTTGGAAGAAATCAGCCAAACATGGACTGCCATGGAATTTTCTTACCAAAACCATAAAAGAGTAGAAATTCCTTTAATAAAGCCCAATGAACAGCTGCCTATAACTTTAGATAATAATCAAATAAGAAATTAATTATTAGAAATATTATTATTGTATCAATATAATTCACTTGATATACTTGGCAAGTTAAAATTTTTTCTTCCTGAATCTTTATTGCAGATTTATATTTTCTCCAGATGTTAGTACTGGGAATTTACATTTATGCTGTGTAACTATACATTTCTAAAACATTCCTGTCTCCATGTAGGACTTTAAAAAAATAACAACTTTCTAAGCTTGTAATTCCTTTAATTTTTTAAAAATCCTTTAATAATATGCTGTCCATTTTCAATGTTTAAAGATGTCTTCTCTTATGATATACAGTAATAACAATTACAGGAGAATTTGTTAAGCTCTTGTCAGCTTTAGTTCCTCTGATAAATAATTTTTATTAGTGCCATTTTTTACTGGGGTTTTTTGTTTTGTTTTGTTTGTTTGTTTTTCTAATTTCAGATGCAAGCAATTCTGAAGAGTAAATATGTGGTATATTTCATTGCACATTGAAAGGCTGACAAAGTAAATTAAACATGGCAGATTCTGCCATTTCCATTTGGATGGAATTTCAATGAATGTGGTATCTTCATCAGAGTAATTATCTGCGTTGTTTTCCTTTCACATGGACTGGAAGCTGCTGGTGTCACAATTTGAGACCAAGATCTGTAGGTCATTCCTTCACATGTCTTTAATATCTTCTTTTATTTTTGTTAGCTTTTTAACCTCCTGGAGGCTCATTGGGATATGATACTGCTGAGGTGCAGAAATCTCTTCTGCCAAGTCCCTACATTTAGGAAAGTGATGGCAGAAATACAAGTTTAAGGTCTGTTATTTATTAATGGCTAAAGGTAACTACAACAATCAACATAAACTCTTGAACTCACACAAAGCATTATGCCGTAATTGTTCATTCTGACCCAAAAAAGTCACTGAACTCTTGCATAGTAAAGATGATAATTTTGTGTTGCCAATATACCTGTAATCCAATCCACAGATCTAAGGAAAATCCTCATCATGTACAACTCTGAAAATCTAGTATAGGATAATATTCTATAGGAAGCTTCTGTGCTTGAAATTTCAAATATATTTCTAATTGTTTAAATCTGCAATTTAGAAACATTGACAGCAACATGTTTCATTGTATGCTAAAAAAGTATAATTTTTGTACAAGTTGAGAACCCTGTTAAGAGCAGTGAAATTATTTGTGGTGTTTAACATGCATAAGTTTCTTCATGGTACATATTGAGCATTGAGCTTGCATGAGCAGAAATACTCTAAGTTAATAATTCTGCTAAAATCTGTCCTTTTTATCTTGTTGAAGAGTGTTAAGGTATCATCAGTGCTCTTGCAGTTCTCTCTATTCATTTTGCTTTTCCTTCCTACTCAGTCTAAACACTGTCAAAATAGGTGTTTCTGGCTTTAATAATTTTTCTTTTTCCATCTAAGAAACTGAACTTAAAACAAGCTGATTAGGCGTATTCTTCCAGCTCTATTTCCCATGTTTTTCTTTTCCCAGTTTAGTAAACTATATGAAGTAGAAAAATAAATTTGAGAGTTGAAATAGCTCCCTTCATTTCTGTACAGCAGTTGGTGACTGACATAACAAATAAAGAAAATGTCATGGAAGCTTTGAGAAAGCCAAAGGTGTATGAAAGCTCTGCAGCAGAGGTAAGATTTCCAGTGTGATTACAAACTGTTCCAAGGTGTAGTTCTGCAACAAGCAGGAAATGAGAGCTGTCAGATTGTTTCCTTTTTGTGCAGGTGTGAGACATTCCAATGATTTTTTTTGTCCTTTATTCCTGACGTACTGGATTTCTACTGCTTTTTCCATGACCAGCTCAACTTGAGGCATTGGCTCGTTATTTAGGGATGGCATGATGTCAAAATTGTCAAATGTCTTAAAAGTATGTTCTGTTTGGATCAAATTCACTTCCTCCCTATCCATACTCTGGGAGTCCTTCTTTGACACCTGCAGCAGGAGGTGGTGCATTTGTGCGGCCAAAATCCTCCTTCCACACACTTGCAGGAATGCCTTGAACTTCCCAGCTGCATTCACTCATCCTGGCTTTAGAGGCAGCCATGTTTAGAGTCACAGTCTGTTTCATCTTGCAGGAAAATGTTGCAATAGGAAGTTTAAAAAAAAAACCAACACAAACCTGTTTCTTGAGATGTCACTTTTGTTCTGAGAGATACCAAGCAAATAGCTGGAGTGCATCAGTCAAACATAAATAATTTAATCTTTTGATCCTTAATAGTTATTGTGTCAATACCAACATGTGGTTTCATGTTTTTAACTCTTTGTACATCAAAAATAATACATCTATCTTTTTTAAAAGTGGTTTCTTTGCTCCTCCACTTAACTGATTCTTATCTACTTTGTTATTTGTTGCTTTGGTGTTTTGTTTTTTGGGTTTTATAATTTATCTGTACATTACTGCCCTGTTGAGTTAGAAATTTTTTTCTCATCCTTTACTTGCTATCGCTGGAGTCTTTGGAATGTTGAAGAGGTGTTTCCCCTGCCCAAACTTACCTTTTGGGGTGACTTTTCTGGCACAGTTCCATTCCCCTGGTTTCCTTAGTCTGAATTAAATATGTTCCCTCTCGTTTTCTTGAAAGGAAATGCAAAAGGCTTGCCGTCTTCTATCTTTCTTACAGCTGTGTTCATTGTTACTATTTCAAATCAGTAGTGGATTATATTGTTCCATTCTAATGTTTGGTCTGACTTTTGCCTTAACTGGGAGGGAATTCCTGGCTTTAAGGTGATCATTAAAATCTCTGTCTCTTTTTCAGCTCTCTTTTTGTGAATAAGCTTTGGCTGTATACTTCGAAAGCAAGCACATCCTTTTCCTTTCTTCTATTTTGGTTTTTCAGCAGACTTGCTAGACAGCCTTTAAAGAAGAACACAGCCAAAACAGCTGAGCCTCTTTGTGTATTAATGTGCTTCATTTTCTCTACTGAAAGGGAAGTTTTCCAGCTAACTTTGTGAGCTGATAATATTATTGAACAGCACCTTTGTTCTGAGCAAATTTCTAATTTACTTTGAAAATAGGAACATTTTGCCTAAGAAAGGTAGCGTACATTTTTTTTCTTCCAGCTAAGACTACTATAAGGTGTTCAGAAAGAAGAGATGAGGGTCTTATTACTAATCCTGATTTGTCTTTGCTGGAAATTTAGCCACATGGAAGATGCATTTATTTGGATTTTTGGGTTGTAGGTTTGCAGGAATTAGAGATGGAAAAAGGTCAATGAGATCATCAAATCAATTCTTCTTCTTCTTCTAGCATGGATTGATCAAATTTCAGGCAAGCAATGCATAGTGATGATGAGTAAGACTGGAAGTTCTATGGTGTCTGTAGGCTGTTACTGACTGAGCTGCTGCCCCTTGCACAAGGAGTGTTTTGTAGCTCTCCTTCTCAGTTCCTCCCTTGAAGAATGATCTCCTAGGCTTTGTGCCACCCCTCTGTATAAAAGCACAGGCACTTTGATGTATTTCAGAAGCTTCATGCTATGTTATCTACATGCCAGATGATACTCCTGGCCTCAGTTACTATCCAGCCACAGCCATCAATTCTCTAAGTGCTACAGCTTTGAGTGTGCCTCGGGCAAAACCTTTTCTTTGAAGGGCTGTGAGTTGTAACTCAGAAAAACTGATGCTTTCAGAGGTGATGAAGGCTTGAACATGGAGCCTTTTCAAACATGATGGTAGGCCCTCATAGATTCTCCACATAACTAAATCTCAGTGATTTGTTCCATCCACACATAAGGCAAGCAAACAAGTCTCTGTTTTAGGTGTCAGGCATAGAGCATGCTGGTGTGTAGACAGTGATTTTCGAATTCCATGGTCTTTGGAGAGACATGAAGCTACAAAAGGCATTTTGACCTTAATAAGGCAATTTGTCAAATAAGCATTAGCCATAAATAATAACAATTTCAAGACTTCTCAGTTTTATATTGAGCTTCATCCTTCAAACTCTTCTGACAACTGACAGAAGTGTAATTAACTCCATTCACTGATTTATCATTTTGGCCCAGCTTTTCCCCATAAAAACCTTGTGTGTAATAATTATGCCATAGTCAGAGAGTCATCCACTTTAACAGAGGCATGCATTAGTGTGATTGACACAAATCTAATGTAAGCGGTTTCCTTATATATCTGGTATTTTTGGATGCAAATAGCCCATCATCTTACCAAACTTTTTGACAATGTTGCTGATCTTAAATTTCAAGACAATACAGGGGAATATATAAATATTTCCCTTGGCAAATACAGCACAGAAAAGGAGCATGTTCTGTTCCATAACAAATGTAGATCTAATGATCAGATATGTTGAGTTATGTGAGATCACCTTCATGAATTCTGCCCTCTTTGGGATGTAGATTAAATAGACACTTTCAATTGCATGAAATGTTACTTTGTTCTGAGCAAATTTCTAATTTCTTTAGTTACATAAGCTTGGAAAAAATAATAAATAATAATAAAGCCAGAACATTTTGTTACACAATATTGTATAATTTACTGTAATTTAATAAATTTTCTATCTTTCTCTTGTACATAAAATGTTTTTTAAAAAGTGTAGACATTTTACTGTTTGGAAGTATTGAAAATCAAAAAACGAGTACTAAAAGTCACAGAACTAATCAAGACTATGGTTGAATATTGCATTTCTCATACTTTCTCTTTCCTGTTGCTCTTTTTACTTCGTTTTTTGTTATGGTTTCACATCCCCTCCTGTCTTATCCTTTGGCACACACCTCTCCAAACCTCCAGTGCTCTCACACATCTCCTATCAGCTGAACCTTCCAGCTGGTTCTCAGGCTCACATTTGCCAACAGGCCAGCCAGCATGTGTGCTGACTGGGTAGTGGTAGGTCAGGGAGAACAGATCAGCAACTTCTGAGACAATAACTTATTGTTCTCAGAACAGTGCTGAATGCATAAGCATTCACATTGCATAAAATCAATGTTGCCTGTGCTTCTAAGATTGATTGTCACAGCAGGGAGGCCCCAGACTGAGTGGACAAGTATATGCAGCTTGCTTCTTGGAGGTAGCTTCTCCAATATACAGCTATGTTTGAGCACATGGAGACAGAAAATACTGTATTGTCTGTGCCTACTCTGGGGCTGTGAGCACAAAAACTCCAGACTTTCTTATTTGGAGCTTTAAGACAGTATGTCTGTGTTCAAATCAAGTGGATATGTGAAAAAAAACCCCAGTATCTGGTGTCTCATCTAAATCCTACTGAAGGTACAGTGACAGAGAAAATGGATGGAAAATCCACTCTTATTTCAAGTTTGTAAAAAGTGCTGCTGTAACAAAAATCCTTTGTGGAGATTAATGAGATGAACTTCCTTTATTTTTAGTACAAAATATACCATTTATGTTATGTGCATAAATTTATGCTTGCTTGGGTGTTTTTTTCTTCCAAAGGTGGAGTCTTGGTTGCTACACCTTGAGGTAACTGTATACAGTGCAGTACATCTCTGCTCCATGGAGGCCACACTGGCCTATGAAGAGAGGCAGAGAGAACAGTGAGTTTCTGACTATCCAGCCCAGGCTGAGCTTAATACTTCACAAACCTGATGAGTTTTAGATGTAGAAATGACATCTGGTAGGCTGAAAGAGAGCTTGGCAACAGCCCTGAAGGACTTTCACAAGAATCAGGTTTGAACACCTCCTTTTTGTTTAATTCACAGAAAGCAAATATAGCATGAAAATAGTCATATTCGTATAGTTTACATATTAAATGTTAAGCATATGAATGTACTACTATAACATATTAAACAATACATCACCTACTGAAAAAAGAAACATGGCTTTTTCTTCAATTTCTGCTACCTTTTGGGCATCACATCTTTATTACTGGGGTTTTGTAGGATTATTCTGAACTGAGACAAAAGCTAAAAGTGAACATATTGCCAAAATGGTGTGCTAAGAACAGAGTACACATTCAGTATGTATACATACAATTCAATATATATGTACCCATATATTTGTGTAAGGAAGCCAAAACTATTTGGTTTGTTTATGTCTAACCAAGGAGTTTACCACTGTGTTTAGTTTTTAGTCCCATTTCAGAAGGATACCTTGTGCCATTTGATTTTTTACTTTACCCTTTTCTACCTCAGACTTCTCCTGAATGTTTTTCTCCTGCTGTGAGTATTCTTTCTCTTTGTGAAAACTTTCAGTAGTTTTGGTTTTGTTTTTCAACATAGAATATCTGCTAAAGGGAAATACAAAGTAGGAAAGAGACTTTAAAGGGGTCATGAATATATGACAGAACTGTCTAAATTTTCCCTGCAATAGAAAATGCATTATATCTATCTCTTGATATTTCCATGCATTTTTACATTTGCCTCCTTAGAATTGCTTGCAATAGCTGACATTGAGGTTTTTCCCCCTATTAATATGAAACCTGAATAATTCCATAGTCATTTTGTATTACATAACTCTGTATAGTCATTTATATCATATTTTGTATTCATCCCCTTATTGCTTTGTCTATTTTTAAAATGTCTCTGATCTTTCCTAAGGACTATTTTTAGTTTGCCAATAAATGTTCTTGTACAATTAGTACAATTTCAGAAAGTCTGGTACATATCTCTATGGAGATTATAACCACAGAATTTTCAATTCCATTTCATGTACAACTTCTTACCCATCCATTCCTCCTACCCTGCCTAGCTGACCATCTGCAGCATTTGTACTCACCTGGATTGTTGTTTTGGAGATGGTTCAAATTTCTGTTTGAACCAGGATTTCTTCTGGCATCTCATGCTGAATATCAGAAAATTTGTACATACAAGCCAGTTTTTATGGTGAATTAGTTCATGATGTAGGAAGAACTAATTTCTAGTAGTAATAATGGTAGACAGTCCTGGAAGCCATCTGGTTTTAGAGGGTTACCTAAATCTTTTCAGGTTGCTGAGCTAAATGCTCTTTATTACCTTGGTGCTTGGAGAACTTTCCTCGGGTGATCATGAAAAAATCTTGGCCATTTGTACCAGAGATGCTCATGGCAGAGAGGTATCAGCAAGCCTTCAAGCCCAGAGGGTGCATGTTGGAATCTGCTGTATTTTGCATTCACAGTTTGTTCTGCCTTCAGTAATTCACTGTGTGTTTTGCTCTCCTTTCAGAGGCACGTGCATCTCCAGAGCATCCCCTCTTCCTGTGGTGACTTTTAATAGGTGCAGACAACTGAAATATTGCACATTTATATAACCCAAAGCATTCACTCTTTGCATAACTTTAGTCCAGGTGAAACTAATGCTGTTGGTTTGAATGAACAAAATGTTTCACTGGATTGGAATTGAAAGAGGAAAGAATTCTTATTTTCCCCCTGAGCCTCAGAAATAAAACGGCTTTTAAGGTGGCATTCAGATAAGAGGAAACAAGGCTTGAGGGGTAAAATGAAACTCACTGTGGTCAAAGAAATCTCAGCTCCCTTGAAAAGACTGCATTGTTTGTATGGAGAGCCCTTGTGTTGTGCTGTAATAGCTCTATTAAAATTATCTTCTATTACACTTGCATCTATATAAAAGCACAAATGCCTCGAGGTGCATCTAATCCTTTATAATAGATTGTGATAGTTCTTAGTCATAAGTGGCTAGGAATGAGGTGTGAGACCTGCTGGTGACAGCTGCAGCTTTGTGATGGGTGGCATTTGTACCACCTGAGTAGCTCCTACGTGGCATCGTGACTCCTTGGTGGCTCTTCCAGAGCTTTTGCTTTCTGTCACAGGTATGCCACAGATGGGATGATGTCCAGAAACAGTTTTGTCAACATTTGTGATGCTCAGTTTCAGTACTTTTATGAGTACTTTGGAAATACCCCTTGGCAAGTTATTACACCTTTGACTGACAGGTAATGACTGCTATAAATAACAATGCCTGCTTTATCTGTTTCAGGAATGAAAAGTTTAGTGTTTCTTAGAAGTTTAGAGTTCTTTCCTGCCTCATAGATATATTAGGAGGTTATCAAGACACAATATATTTCAGAATCTACGTGCCTGTAAGTGCACGTACTTAAGAAATGGTATGATTTTAATGGCCACTACATTTGTAAAAACTGAAATATTTTTTAATAACTTAAACTATATATTCATTGTCTAGTTTGAAGGGGAATATGAGCAGATATTTGCCAAGGTTAATCAGGAGTTTTCAGCAATTTTTTTTTCATTTGTGAAAGTCCAAACTACTATTTTTTTATATACCACATACAGTGAAACTTTTTCTTCTGGGCATGTCTTGGCTCCAGTATGGAATTTCTTGTTAAAATAAGTGATCAAAAAAGATACACTCAGGCATCCTGGCTAGCTTAATGCTTTCAACCCTCAGCTAGGGTGCCAAATTCTGGGGTTCTTTGAAATAAGCAAAGCAGCAGCTACGGCCTCCTGTTTCCTGTCCTATGTGATCACTGATAGGATCTTCCTCCTTGATAAAAAATATTGATGTAGTCAGTTTTCTTCTCTAAAATAAGCACTTTCCAAGTAGTACCACGCCATGATCTTACATGAATATGGAAGAGATACATTTGTGGTTTAGGGCAATAAATTATAATGAGAAAGTGGACTTGGAATAAATCATCCATGAAACATAAGAGTTATAAAAAAGCTCCTGATATTGTAGAAGTTCATTGCAATCCAAAAAAAATCCCTTTTCTTATGTTAAGGTGTTCTATTACTCCAACTCAGGCTCTCCACCTAGCAGTGAGTGGTGTTCCTGCAGGACCAGCTGGCGCAGAGAAGACAGAGACCATGGAAGATTTGGGCTCTGCCCTTGGTATGATGGTGGAAATTTTCAACTTTTCAGAATACATGGATTCAAGGTGAGATGTTCTGTTAAGCAGTATGGAGGTTGCTTAGCTTCTTTTTCATGTGAATTACACTGGAAGCTGCTGCTTTCAAGAAAAATATGTTAAATATTTTCATTTTAGTCTGTAGGGAATATCTGTAAATGTTGGGTCCATTCAGGAGCTTTGAGGAATTCAGTCATCAAGAATTTGAGGAATTCAGTCACCACTTCATGGTGGAAGTCTAATCAGTAGTTGCAGTACAGTTAAAGCCTATCCACAATAAAATTGGGAAGAAAAAGAAGTGAACGTGCTAGGAGTGTTTCTTTGTCCTTTGCAGACTATAAATTCTGAACCAGTAATATCTTCCTCCAAGGTTCCTCTGAAACTATTTGTAAATGAAAGACTAGATGGTAACACAATATCTGTGTAATGTACTACCCAAAAATTACTTTCTCTTCATACTGAAGGAATAAATGTGAGTAAACCCTGGTCCTACCAGATTACAGTTAAAGTTTTGCTATTGAAACTGGTTCAAGTCCTACTATGTGAGACCATGGCTCTCTATGGGTGAGAAGTTTGGAGGGATTCAACTTTTTCAAGAAGTCTCAGTGGTTCCAGGACTTTCCAGTGCTTTTGAGCACTACCTTGCTTCTCCACTTGCTTCTCCATGTTCACCCTTCTTCATTTTGGGTTTTTTTACTCAATATTGTCTCCTGGTCTTTTCAAACCCTCTGCATCCCTACTAGTCTCCTTTATTCTGTGTTTCCAAAGGTGATTCTTCCTATAGACATGCTTCTTCAGCCATATGCACTCTCTGTGGCTCTAATACTCCAGTGTTTTCCTTCTGAATTCAATGCCAGACAGATTACTAAAAGATGATGCTTACCAGTGAAATACCTCTGCTTGCTAAGGTCTAGTATGTTTTCTTCTTTTAACACTTCTTTGTGTTATCTTTTTTTTTAACAGATTTGTATTTCTTTGTGAAAAGATGACACTGAAATCCAGAGTAGAATATTTATTACTATGATCCCTGGATGTGCAGGTCAGACAGAGCTACATGAGAACCTCAGGTTCCCCATTCATACATATGACAATATGACAAAATTGAAACTGGTCATTTAGTTAAACAGTATATTTCTGGATGGGGAAAAATAAGAAATATTTGAGTTTTTTCAGTAGTAAGAAAGAGCTCTGAGGTACAAATGTGCTGGTTTGTAGCTGGCTTGAACACAAAATTGAAGATCTCCTTTTTGCTAGTATGTAAATTAAGTAAAGATTTTTAATGAGGAAATTGTGAAATTGTTTGGCAATAACATTATTACTTCATGCTCATTTTAAAATGAGATTTAATGAGATATTTTCATTTGTGTCATTAAAATTTCTGGGTGTTTGTTCTAAAAGTTTGAGTAGTTATATTTAGAAAAGAAACAGTGAAACCTCTAAAGGCAACCAAGCCTTCATACAAAAGCACTAAAGCTCTCAAAAAAATTGAAGACCTTTAAAAAAAGATGACATTTTTTAGCAATGGTTGTGTTGCACTTGGCTTCCAGACCCTGTACAGCTGCTGGCTGTGCCCCCAGTGACCAGTGGCAAGTGCCACCACTGCAGCCTGTGCCTGCTCTGAGTTTGGGCAGTACCTGTCTGTGTTTCTCAGATGCCTCTTTTGTGCAGCAATGTTATGGAATATTAACAATCACCAGTGCCTAATTAGCTCATTTTTCTTTGAACTAGGGCCCTTGTCAGCTTTGATTGACACTCTTAATTGTGACTCTCTTGAGCTCTGTTTTTAAAAATGTTTGCACACATCAGACATTTGATTTAGCTGGCTTCTTCTCGCCGTGTTTAAATACTGATCTGTGCATCTGGATTATGGGGTGTTTTTCCTTCCCTAGAACCTGTGCCATGGCTGTCCCTGACATTGAACTGGTCTCTGAAATGATGTTGGCTGCTGAAGGGTTTATTTATGCCTGTCTGTTAGCCAGAATGTTCATCACCTTCTACCCTCTCTGCAGGGAGCTGCTCCCTGAACAGGTGAGGGTTCTTTGGGTTTCTGGATTTAATACACATCCATTAGCACACACTGTACCAGTGCAGCTGAATATTGCACAAGAGGAGGGATTTATGCAAATTCTCTTATCTTGTATTTTAAAGACACTCTAAATCCCATGTCTATCCTTAAGAAATTGTCAGACATGAATTTGGAAAAAAGTGTCCTTTCTTCTTACCTTTGGATGTTTGTAATGTGTTCATTTTGCATTAAACAATTTATATCACCCCTTCATACCTGGGATGACTGACTACTTTGTGCTGCTGTGTAACACCCATGTAAATAACTATCTTTTGGAGAAGAGAGTAACAGAGTATAAATTATTTTGAAAAACTCATAGCCTATTGTAATTGAATGAACATGTCTTTAAACCTTCCACCGTAAAAGCAATGGAAAAAATCTGTTTGAAAAAAAGGGGATTGAAAAGGATTTCTAAATAATTTAATTATTGTACTAGAAAGAATTCCTATTCAGAATTATCTTAAAAATGTAAACCCTAGAAACCATATGATCACTTTCCTGAATGTATGCTGTTTTAATAATCTCCAGCTGTATAATTTTTTTTGCAAAATGTTCCTAATATTCAATTTTATCAATTGAACTTGAAGAACCCTTCAAACTTAAACCATAAACTGAAATAGCAGGCAGGGCCTTCATGAAATAAAAAGCAACTTTTTTCATGCCTGCATAATTTTGAAATTATGTCTAAATATCCTGAATATTTCCTGACACATTCTTGCAATTTTCTAGAGATAATGAAATTAAACTGTGCATATCTAAAAATAATTAATATTGTTTGCTTCACTAGAACAAGGATTCCTTGAGTCTAATGATTCCTTTGTCCTGGAGGCATGTTCTGAATTGAGAAAAGCAATTTATACCACTGTTTGCCACTTCAGTATTAATCATAGTTAAAATAATAATATTAACATTAATGTTTAAAACAAAATCTAGAATGTTCTTTATTTACTTTTTAAGTCTCATTTGGTTTACTTTTAATGGAAACTGGAGAAATCAAATAACTCTGAGAAAAAATTCTGGGCTTCTGCATAAAATATACACCACTTCAGAGAGTTCTAAGGTATAGGGACTTTTAGACCTTTAAATATACCTTTGGGGCACTAGGATCCTAGCCCATGGAAAGGATCCTCAGCCTGCTGCAGAACAGGGTCATCAGGCAGGGCTTTCAGGGTTTATGTTGTAAAGGGGCTTCTGGTCCTGTGATACCATGGCAAATGAAGTCCTTGTACACTGGACAAGCCACACACCAGGCTCCTCTTGAGATGCACATCCTGAAAACAAACAAACAAACAAACAAACATCTCAAAACCAAAACAACAACAGGAAAAAAAAAAGTCAAAACACACCAAAAAAACCCTTGCCTAAATCTAACAAAAATCTTATTAAGCACAGTCCATTCCTAAATTTCCTGCTTTCATTATCAATTCCGTTTTAATTTCTTTGACCAGATGTACCATTCCTAAAATGTGGAGACTCCTTTTCAATGCAGATAATAGATAAATAATCATTTACCTCAGAAGTTTTTTTTCTTACTGATCACGAACTGTCCTGAATTTGGAAATTACTCATTTTTTTCATTATTTTTTGTGCTGTATTTACAACATTGGATTTACACTTAGAGTTACCACTGTCATGGAAGAGGATAGAGGCATGGCATCTGTCAACTTGACATGATGTATTTTCAAGTTGGGAATTTGCTTCCAGTTTTGTTGTTGTTTTGGGTTTGGTTTTTTTTTGGGGGGGGGAGGGTGGAGGGAATTGATAGTATTAATAGGCTGTATTTATATTGAATTCCTAGCTGTGGCTGCAGAATATATTTTCAACTTTACTCAGCTGATAGCCAGTTAAGAATAGGGAATCAAATGGCGCAATACTGAAAATTAAATAGATATACAGATGTATATATTTCAGCCTTTTATATTTTTTAGTCTAATACTGACCAAAAGCCACTGAAAGACTACAAGTGAACAAAAATGTCTTGTTTTACTCTGTGTGTAAAATGATTGTTTTCTTCATGAACATTACCACTTAGTTTTATTTCATATGCTAACATGATTAGTTAAAATGTCTTTGTAGGGCTGTTATGACTGGGGACTTCATGCTATCAAGTCAGTTTTGGTAATTTCTGAAACAAGGAGATAAGAACAGACCTGAGGATTTGGTAAAATATGTTTCTGATGTTTTGCCTTTGAATAAAAACAGACTCCTAAAAAAAAAATTAATGCTCTTGTGATACATTGTTTACCCTCTTTTTCCATGTGCTTATTTGCATCTTAAGAGACTTCAATTTGCATAAAATAGTGACAGATGATATCCCAATTTTCACAGGCATGATCAGTGACCTGTTTCTGTCTCTGGATGTTCTGAGGATGGGGAACCTACAGTCTGAGCAGATGGTTAAACAATCTACCCTGGAGCTGTACTTGCAGCCAGAAGAGAACTTTATTCTCAAAGTAAACAAATTCGTTGTCTTTAATCACTCCCCTAAAGATTTTTTATCAAGATAATTGCCAATGGGTTGGTTGTATCAGACACAAAGATAATTTTTGAATATGTTAAAGCATTGATAAAGTGTCTCTCAATGACTCAGTATTTCAAAGGCATTTCATCATGGCAATAATGTTCCTCAGTATGATAAATATGTCCATAAGGAAACATGTGTCCTGTTTGGAAAAGCTGTGTACAGTGACAATCTAGAGTGACAAAAATGTTTGTTTTGCACAGTAAGAAGAATTTATATTTAGTAGCAAATTCATTGTTTGTCAGATATTTACAGTGAGGCAAGAAGAGTAAGGGAACAAAAACATATGAATAAGAATGTGTGGATTTGGAATGTGCATGGTTACATGTCACTTTTGTGTGCTCTGGCTTTTATGTATAGTATAGTGCATGTTGTACTATGCACATTAAATGCAGGCATGCATTAGTTGCCCATAAGCTAAATTTAAGCACTAATTTGTTTTAATTACAGACAGAGTGAAAAAGTGAAACATAGAAGCATTGGTTATTACACAGAACAAATAAATAGTGCATTTATTCCCACCTTTCTTCAAGGAACATCCACATCTGCTGTATGTGGCAGCACATCCTTACCTTTATTGGGGTATATTGGAAAAAAACAGGCTGGTTGAATGTGAAGAAGAATGATAAAGGATTTTGTGCTCTTTGCTCTTGTTCCATTATCCTGACAGAAGGGTGAAAAACAGTAAGGTATGCCTTGAAGTATTATGAACTTCACAATCATCCTTCTACAGAGTATTTTGTTTCCTGCTAACTGGGGATCATGAACTTGTTCATGTTAGGCTTTGGAAAATCAAAAGGAATACTTTTAACTAAAACAGAAATCCACAAGCAGCCAAGCTATTTCTATTTTGTGACTCATGCTACTATTTCTTTGGAAGCAATGTATTACATTTTGACTTTGTATTTTTCTGAATTCCAGCTGTACAACTGATTGCAGAATCCACTCTGCCAAAGCAGTGGCAAAATTGTGGTAACTGTTCTGTATCCTTGGGTTTCCACAGTCCTGCTGGACTGTATGGCTGTCTGTCAGAATAGGATTTGTTCTCACTTGCTGAGGTAAGGGCTTTAATTCCTTTGCACTAACTCTTATCATTTTCTGAGAGACTGTGTTGCTTGATGCAACATCAGCTTTGCTGAGGCAAATCTGCCAAGGAAGTGCAAACTTATTTTTTTCCTATTAAAGGGAATAAGAATGCAGAGGGGGAAAAAATCTTGTGAATAATTCTGTCTCTGTGATAAGAACCACAACAGGGGAGGAGAGGTGCTCCCTGTGTTTCCCTTCTGTGTGGTAGGATGTTCAGCTGGAGGAGCAACCATCAGTGTGTCACTCTGTGTTTGTGGGTGGAATTGCAGGGAGTGGGAAGGGCAAGGTACCTGCCTGCCTATGCAGCATGTTTTCCATCTCACCTTGAAAAGAAACTGCCACGGCTCTTGCATAAAAAATTCTTCCTGTTGCCTTTGCCTGAGGCTGCAGGGTAATGCCATTACCTGCTGCTGCAGGGTAATACCAATACCAAGCTGCTGAAGCTGCTTGGCCAGCCACATGCTGAGCAATAGGAAGCTCAAATGTTGCAAGCAAATTCTACATTTTATGTGCTGTTTGCATGTCCCAAAGGACAGTTAATCATGGCATGAAATAATGAACATTCAATTTGACAGATAGACTAAGTAATACTTTGTTCTGGAAGGAGAAGCAGGATGTTTTAATTAGGCTTCTAGAAAGACATCATGGAATGTCCTGCCAAAACACTAGACAAATAATTCTAATACATAATGCTTGTTTATTTATGCTACTAAATGTTGGCAGCTGCATAGATTTTCTTCTCCATTTAACACTTTCTAGTAGAATTGAGTGCAGAATATGGCTATTTTAGTCTGGGAATCTCCTTTCCTATCCTTAAGCTTAATGGAAATTTGGGGCTAAACCAGCACAGAGACAAGAATAAATTAATGTAAACAGTTGGTTGAGTACAGGGATTCAGTCCAAGATCCACTACAGGAAAAAGTGAAAAATTCCTACTATATGAAAGTGGTGTCACTAACATTACCCTGCTCCTTCCCTTCAGGTTCTGCAAATTCTTCATCACATGTATGTGAACACAAAAGAAATGCCCCTTTGGAATTAACTTAATGCAGAAGTTCTGACAGCTGATGAACTGTGGGGTTTTATACACCAGGAAACCTGAGAGTGGAAAGATGGCAAGAAGCCCATGTGTTCTTGCTAGGATGTCATTCTCCATCCAAAGTGGACGATACCAGAATTCAGAGAACATGTAAGAGATAGAGTTCTTCCATTTTCCTGAGGTTTTGATGCAACTTGATGTGGGTGCAGAGCACTGGTGGTTATGGAAAGGCTGGAGGGCAGGGCAGGATGCTGATAGACAGAAAGTATTAGCCTCCACAATTCTGATCCAGCTGCCTTGAAGGGAATGCTATTTTCTCCCCAGACCCACAGCACCTCCCTTATATCTCCCATATCATGAAGACTAATGACCAATTCTCCTGTAATCAAAACAGAAATAGGTCATTATTACACAAAATGCTCATTTTGCTGTATTGAGTGTTCACTGATATTTTTTGTTATTTTAAACAACTACCCAATAAAAAAGCAAAGGAAGAAGACATGAGTTTGATGTCACAAAAGCTTCTAGTTTCAGTGATGTGTCATCTTCTGAAGTTTTAATTGCAGTACAATGTTGTTGTTTAAGCACTTAAATGATAAGATTCTATTGAAATATAATTTGCAGTTCTCCTGTCATCTTCTCTGAGAGGACAAGCCAGTATTACCCATGAGGGGCAAAAAAGGTTTGTTTTAAATAGGGATATAGATCCTGTGTAGACTGAGTCCCTCAGCACTGTTATGGATGCTAACAAGGTGAGCCATTGAGACACAATTATAGTGGCTTTCCCTTTACCTGTTTTCCCATTTGCTTCTTCCTCTATATTTCTGGAGACAGTTTTGCAGTGTGCATTCCTTTTTCGTTTATTATAATTTCTTTAGTTTTCACCATTGCTAAGTGATATTTAATATCTAATTTACACTTTACATCTTGCCTATCTGGCACAGAAAAGAGCCTTAAATTAGACTATTAATACTGTAATGCTGATTGTGCCTCCTAGATGTGAGCTGATGCAACTAGAAATATCAATGATGAGATTATTGAAACTGGTATTTGGAGAGTTTCTCAGTAAAATATCTAAGATTCCATTATTGAAGTCCTTGCATCACTGAACTATGGTGATGCCTTAAGTTTCAGCTTTTATATTTTTCAGATTCTGTGCTGCTTTAGTGTGTGGTCCTGAGCTCCCAATTAAGGGATGGTAAGCTCTCTTCACAGAGTAGCTAGACTAAACAATTCCTTTCCTAGCTTGGGACCAAGGACAATCAATACAAATTTCAGGCCCAAGAGCGCAAACAATGATGTAATGAAGAGAGAAAAACAAGAAGGATGGGACTTCATAACCTAAAGTTATAACTGGACAATTAACACCAATATGCAAATGGTCCAAAACCTATAGAAGTGTGACACTTTGTGACTGATCATCTGTTTTGTGATCATTTTGGGTCCACCTTGAGTGTAGCCCTGGCTGGGCTCTTGTACTGCCCAAGTTGTGTCCACTGAGGCCTTTTAATAAATACCTGCTTTATTCTTTAACTCTGTCTGGTGTCTGTTCTAGGTCAGCCTTCTCAAGGCATCGATGGAAGGCGAGTGTAGGAAATCTAAATCAGTCAGTCTAAGCACAGGAGAATACAGACTTATTTCCTTATTAATTATACAGCTAAACTAATTTTGTGGGCTCTCTGAAATTCTGGAATGTAATGAAATCCAAATCTAAGATCTGAATGTAATCTTTGGAAGTGATTGGAGTTTTATGCTTTCCTGTCTTAGAAACTTAAACCATAGTAATCCTCTGGTTACTCAGCAAGGTTCCTGGTGGGGTGAGCCATATAATCTAACTTTATCTGAGAAACAGGAAGTGGCTTTTTTGAGAAACATTTTGGAGCACCTAAATTTAGACTCCTGCTCTGAATCATCTTTTGATTATATCCATTGACCTTGAGGGAGATTTTGCCCTCCTCTGATTTTATCTGCTTTCAGGAGAACTCACATTGGCAAAGCAGGCCAGTCACCTTTTAAATTAATTAAACTCTAACAGACTCATGCAAGATCAAGTAAAACCTTTTGAACTTTCACCCTCTGTGATTCTGGTAAAAAACCCTAAGGCATGTTCAAACAGTTTGTTTAGCTTGTTCAGGGAACACAATGCATTGTGTTGCAGATGTTTATTACAAGGCTAATAAACATGGTTGCCTTGATCATGTTCTTGTTAAACAGCAGATCTTAACTTTCTTTCCCTGAAAAGTTTACTGATGATTTCTAGGTTGTGACCCTGACAGAGTCACAGGCACTGCTTGTAAATGTGGCTGCTGATTGAGGTACTCCTTTAAGAGCTGCTGCTCCAAATACAATATCCAGAACTAGTATTCACCTCCTGAAACCCCAGCACCTGGAGTAGAACCTGTGAGTATTTTGATGATATTAGTTGGCATTTTTAACATCCAGTTTGAAGATTAATTGGATCAAACTCCTTTATTTATATTAAGTCTTCCTTCTAATATTCATTATATTAATTTATTATTTATTTGGTGGCCACATATATCCTCAAATTGCCATTTCAGAGAATTTTATCATCAGTTAGGTGGAGTTTTTTATCTCTCTTATTTGCACTGCTTAATCAGAGCAGAAGTGTGGAGGGCTGACCCTCCAAACTACTGACCCTAAATGCCAGAAGCCCACCAAGCCACTATTACTCTCCCTCATCAGCTGGACAGTGGAGAAAAAAATATGATGGAAGACTCTTGGGTCAAGATAAAGACAGGGGAATCAAATACTCAGCACACTGCCATAGGCACAACAGACACAACTTAGGGAAATTAGTTTTTATTTATTACCAATCAGGTCAGAGTAGGGTAGTGTCAAAAAAACCCCCAAAATCTTAAAAACACCTTCCTTCCACTCCTCCCTTCTTCCCAGTTCAACTTCACTCCCAATTTTCTCTCCCTCTTGACCCCATTAGCACAGGGGGATGGGAAATGGGGTTCAGTCAGCTCATCATTGCCTCTGCTCCTCCTTCCCTCTCAGGGGAAATGCTCCTCACACTCTTCCCCTGCTCCATCACAGGGTACCTCCCATGGCAGACAGGCCTCCATGAACTTCTCCAGCTTGAGTCCTTTCCTCAGGCTGCAGTTCTTCACAAACTGCTCCAGTGTGGGTCCCCCATGGGGCTACAAGTTGTGCCAGCAATCCTGCTCCAGCAAGGGCTCCTCTCTATGCAGGTTCACAGGTCCTCCCAGAAACCTGCCCTAGCCCAGGCTTCCAGCACAGGGCTCCAGCCTTTTTGGGCCATCTACCAACTTCTGTGTGGGGCACCTTTTATCCATAGACAGAGAAATTCAGGCTCCAAACTCATTTAAATAATTGAAAGTAGCACCCACAACAACTGTAAATCGCAAATTGAAGCCTTAACATTTACCTCTGGCCATGTTTATGCACAGATAATTTTTTTCGCCAGCTAAATTAACTTCACACAAACAAAGTGTATGAGATCTAGAGGAATCAAGTCACTTCATCACCTTTCCACAAGGCTTTTGAACAATTTATAGAGTTCTATTTGTAGAAGACAAATTGTGGAAGGTTAGTATGATGTATACCTGTCAGCAGAGGATTAGGAAGCACGAGCTGTTAGCTGTATTCCCCTCAGTTTGAAGGTATGGTTATTTTTGCAGTTTTTTCTGTGTGTTCTGCGTAGGATATTCCCCAGTCATTCTTGGTGTTTTGATTGCATTAACTTGTATTGTGCAACATTTTAATGCTTAGATGAGTAGGAATTTTCCTGGGGAGGTTAGAAGTCTATGGACATAGAAACATGGATTTGATCATCAAAAGGCATAATCCATTATCAACTCTGCTGTTGTCTTTGAGGGTTAATATTTGATAAGAAAATAGAGAGCTTGGAAAAAAAATATTTATCAGACAGCTGAAGAGCTTGAAAAAGAAAGATTTATCAGGCAGGGAAGCTTTTAGGTGCTCACAGTAAGGGAAGCTGTTTATTGCCAACTCTTTGTCCAAATGGTTTTAGGTAAGTTGAAAGCCAGGCCAAAAATTAATTGTAATAATTGAGAAATTAAACCACCTACATCTTTCACCAGTCTTTGCTTCCCTAACAGTTATAGGGAGACTGGTGTGCTGTAAAGCCTGAGGTGGAATGAATGCACTTCAGATACAACCAGACTTCAAAAGCTTCCTATTAGAAGAAGTTGAATAAAAATTTTCAAGTAAAAACACTGTGTAAAAAAAAAAAAAAAATTATTTTAGCAATTCTTTGAGAATAAAAGAGTGGTGTATTCTGCTTCATCACTTTTTAGAATTTAGTCCTAGCCAGAGAGAAAGTCAGAAATTAGAGTTTGCTTTTAAAAGTAAACTCTGATGTGCAAATATTTAATGGGGGTTCTTCTTTTTAGTCAGTCTTTGTTTACACATTTTAGGCTGTAGATCTCCAGTACTTCATTGATTTACTTGTAATAAAAAGCAAAGCTGTCTTGCTTGTTGGAAATGCTGGAGTAGGAAAAACAGTGTTTATAGGTAATAGGCTTGGTGCTGTCTCTGAAAACAAGCTCCAGACCATCAGTTCATTCAACTACCACACAACACCAGCAGTGCTCCAGAGTAAGTTCCATACAGATGTGAGAAATTTATCTTCCCTCAACAGCAATGATAAAACATATTCCAGAGTTATTAAAGTGCTATCACAACCATTGGCTACTGCCTGTCTGGGCCTTGGCAAAGTTCATTGCTTTGCAAACTGGAAAACTTTGAAAGTTGTGGCAGGCAAGGGGAAAGGAAGAGGATGAAACTGCTTAGTGCAAACTGGAACTGACACTGTGCTCCCACAAGCTGCTGTCTGATTGCAGATGAGAAAATTTGGCTTAACCTCTGTTCACAAGAAGCCTTGAGCCAGCTTTGTCCTAGCCTGGGTGTCTCAGCATGGTGCCTGTAGGTGTTCCAAAATGGACAGTCAGAAGTTGAGATTACTTTTGCCAGGTACCACAAAACATCCAAGGAGGGTCAGTCCCTGTCTGGTGTAGTTTGGAGTCTCTGTAGATGAGATGGATGCAGATCAAAGGAAATGTTAATATAACACCGAAATGGAGAGGGCTGGATGTTGGCCAAAACTGTTATACTGGTGGTAGATTTTGCAACAAGAGGAGTCAGACAGTCAAAGCAAAATAGGGTCATAAAAGCTGTCTGTTTTGCTCTTCATGAAGAACACGATCAAGGGAGAGCCCAGCTGTCAGTGGATATGCCCTCTTTGCCATCCCTTTTTTTATCCTTCCTGTAACTTGAACAGGAAACAACTACACAGGAAAAAAATTGTGGCTTCTTTTTTCATGCTATGAAAAGCACTATAAGTTAATACACTGGCTTGTCCTTTTAAATGTCTGGGAAAAGATAGCAAGAAAGATTTTTCAGTTTTAAAAACTTTCTAAGACTTTAGAAGTATTGAGATAAAATCTTCAGAAGCATTTAAGTGTGTTTGATGTGTAATTTAACAGCTTTTGCAATCAGATGTCTGATTTTTCAGCCAATCTACATTGCTGCTAATGGATTACATTTTCACCAGGTTTAAAAAAGTAGGCACAAATCTTATTTGAATAAGCTTTTACCCTGTTTTCTCTCTCATGTCTTGTGTTAGTTTCTTCTGTATTCACATCAGATAAGCAAAGACCATTTTGTCTTCTTTATACCTTAGTTCATTCTTTGAAGTGTTTCCAAATTCATGTTAACATAGAACCCTGCATTAACAGGACTTAATGGCCCTTTTGCCCATCAGAATGAATGGAAAGATTAGGAGAAAAGAAATTTGCTGTGCGTCAGAGTGAGCTCACGAGCTGCTGTAAACTGTCATAGCTCCTTTAATGGGGAATCAGCCTTAAAAGGCTTTCAGAAATTCCTCTGATCAGGGAGGGATTTTTCAGCTAATGACTGCCATTCCAGTAGGAACCACGGCCTTGGCTCTAGAGTACAAAAGCATAACACTTTCCATTGCAAAGAGAAGCTGATGAAAGGAGCTCCTGGGCAGCAAAGGCTGTGTATTCTTCTTGCAGGAAACTTGTTAAATAAACCAAGGATGTGAAGTCAACATCACAGGGGCTTGTTTTCCGAGCATGTTACACCCACCAACAGTCTCGTGGCATAAAATTTGAGAGTTTATAAACCTTTAAGGATTTGCTGTGAAATTTTAGTAGTATTCCTTCACATTTTAAGTCAGTGCTGTAAGCCATCCACTGCTCCTTCTAAGAAAAATTAAGGCATGTACAAAGCAGTGGACTCGTCTCATTGTCTGTAGCTCTTCCTTCTGTCCACTGCTCTTGAGCCAAGTTCCTCTTGTTAAATGCTCTTCTACCAAGTCCCTCCACTAATCCCAGCAGGTGAACTGCATGGCAATCCAGAAACAAGTAAATTGTGCTCCCTTTCCATTGCATTTACAGCATTGTCTCAGTGAGCTGTGATGGAATGGTTTTGTACTGTCACGTGTAGATCAAATGATGGCCTCTTACATTATTTTTGTGTTTGTGTGTACCAATATTTCCTCCTGGTAAATGCATTCAAGTGGTACACTGAAGTGCCTTCATGTGTCTTAAGCCATCACTCCACGCAATTATCTGAAACAGTCAAATTGTGGATTGTTTTCATAATGGAAAGAATCATTCACAGCAAATTGCACAAATGAGCAATTTAAATTAAATCTTGGTTCATAAAAAAGAGCTTAAGAGGTGAACTTGTTAAAGCACAGTGATTCACTACTGTTCATTGCAATGTTCTTTCTATAGTTCAGAGATTAAGATATTTTTCTTACAGATGATATCACTTTTAATCTGCAGTATTTTCTGTCAGTTCTCATCTTATCTGTAGCCACATAACATTTTTTGAGGTATCTGCTAGAGTGGGTGAGATTAGCATGTAGTGTAGGGTTTTATTTAGCCTTCCCCAAGGCATATGACTCACCCGCTCTGCCTCTAGAACAGCAGAAAATTGGAGAATGTTGCTTGATGGAGGCACGTTCTGATGCAAACTAATATTGGTACAATAGTTTTGGGGATCTCAATAATACTTAAGTCTGGAACGCTGCCACAGAGAACAAAAATGTGCAAGTGTTTATAACTTGGACATCATTTAAAATTTGGATCAAGAAAATTGTGGTTTAAAATTAGAGATACACATTGAGCTAAAAGAACAAAATTGTCTTTTATGTAATTAAGAGACTTTAGGCCTTTCATATGCACATAGTTTCTGCAAGAAGTTTTTTCCTTCTGTGGTAGGAAAGCAGGGTAAGTGCAGCCACAACTTTTGCCCCCAGAATTTATAATCATCCAGTTACAAATATGTTGGGGTTCTCCATTTCTGTCCTGCCTTCCAGCACACCTTCACTCTTTATCTTCTTGTTTTACTTCTCCAGTCAATAACCATCCTTTCAGCTGACTGTGACTAGACAGAAATGGCCTTGGAAGCATTTGTTGCCTTCGCTGAGCTCACCAGTCAAAGTCACCGCTGAGGTTTGCAGATGATTCATGTCACTGAAAAAATCTATGACAATACTTCCACAGTCCTACTGGAAACTGCTCGCAGTGACGTATTTGCTTATCCTGCTTTGCCCAAGGCACTCCTAAGTCTGCTGTGAGTCAGGACTGTGGCAGTGCTGTGAAGTCCAGCCTTCAGCTGTCCCCCTGCAAGTGCAGTTTCCATCTCCTACAGGCTCTCACGGACATGTTCCTCAGTTTTTAAATAAGCAAGACAAGTTCAAAACCATATACTTATGTTTCATTCTTTTATTTTAATACACTAGGCAATAGAAAAAAAATAAATCTGTAGTCTACACTTTTTCCTCTTCTACTTATAATACATGAAGCTCATAATTATTTTTTCTTTTTTTTTTTAAATACATATAGGCATTTCTTATTGACAGATATTAAAGTCTTATTAAATTCTGGCTTTCATCATCTCAAAATCAATAGCAGGTGTATCTCAAATGCATTACATTATTGACAGGACCAAAAAAAATCTGGTTTAGATGTACAAAACTTTTGAGAAATCGTTTTCCTCTTGCCAAACAGTATTGAGTTTGCATTAAATGCTCTGCAGTGCTGTAAGGATTTTAACTGCTGTATTCCCTAAATGTTTCATAACACCCTTTGGTTCAAATCCCAGCTCTGAGACAGAGAGAATTTAGGTTGCTTGTTGAAGGTGATAGCCTCAGTCACTGTGGCAATACTGTAGATTTCCTTGAAGTCCACCTATTGCTGTGGTTTATTTTGTGCAGAATACTTTCTGTGATAACTTGAACAACAAAAATATATGACCTAGGAAGGAAGATTGTTAGTTTTCCAGTCCTGCTTTAATAAATTCCTGGTAATTTCTAGAGGTTTTTGAAAGAGTGCTATTAGAAATAAGACTTCTGTGGATGATGAATCCTGTCATATGTGGAATTAATTCCTGTGGAATACTTCACTAAGTGTCAAAATTGAGGATCACATCGTACCAGAGTTCAGCATCATAATAATGCTTAACAAATATTGTTTTATTCTGTGTTTTCAACATAACACAGCAGCTTTTTGTAGCTTTTTTTCCCTTACACATCTAAGGAAAGCAGTGCAGTTGGACAAAAATGGCATAAACTCAAAGTTTATGTCTCAATAATTTGCAGTTCTGATGAACACATAAGGGTCTTTGAGTTAATTTGTTCACTGTTGTAGTAAATTTATAACCTGATGGTCTGCACTGACCATCAGGTAAGCACCTCATTTTGGTTAATAGGCTGAACTTTAGTACAATCTCCTTAATATTTCTTTGTCTGGGAGATGATATTGCATTAGATATATGATTAAATGTCCTGATTAAATGAGATCTATCCTTCATATTTTTGCACTTTACATATTTTGGTAAAGATCTTATTTAATCCTTCCCAGGAGAAGGAGAAAATAATCTACTCACTGATTAATTTCCTGAGTGTCAGGCTACCTGGGGATTTCACATTGAAAGCATTTCAGTTTCAAAGGATGCAGATGGATATGCTGTGAAACTTTCAAAAGCTGTGAAGTAGTCAATCAAGTCAATCAGCAAGACTTTTCTGGAATTCAGAATCCCAAGGTGAAATATCCTCAAAGACTATCTGTGAGTTTCAGTGACTGCTAAGGACAATAGTTAAAAAACCCCAACCTTGTACACGGTGAAAGGTTCCAGAAATTTTAGCCAGCATGATTTTGAATTCTTGATTTTGTTTCATTTCAGTGTTGCTTCATATGGTAATAATTTTTATGCCTTTGTGTTACATTTCAGGGATATTTGGAAAAAACCTGAAGAAGGTAGTCTAACCTATGCTCCAGCAAAAGAATGAGAAACTTTTCTATTTTATTAGTGATTTGAATGTGCCTGAAGTGGATAGATATGAAATTGTTCAGCCTCATGATTTTGCAGCATATTGCTTATGGACACTGGTGAGCATTTGCTTCTTACCTAATGTTAAGATATTTTTTTGCTGTGGTCCATGATGGCAACCATAAACCACAGAAAAAACCCAAAAAGCTTCAAAATTAATTGGTTAAAGAGAAAAGCATATGTTCCTGGGAGGTTATAAACTGTTTTAGAAAAGAGAGGCAGAAAGTGAAGGGGCTGTGGAGTCTTGGAAGGAAAGTATCCTTCTGCTGCTTTTGATGAAGCTGCTGGATATTGGCCCCACTGATTGACTGTAGAGATCAGGGATGGCTGAGATATAGAAGCTGATTCCCTAAATTGCAGGTGTTTAGCCTCTAACCCTCTGTGTTTTCTTCACCTGTAAAGACAATTTCTTCCCCTGTAAAGACATCAGACAAAATCCATAGAAACTTTATGATACTGGTTCAAATGAACAGTCCTTTTCTGCCATGAGAATAAAAGCATAGATGGCCACTGAAAGAAATTCAGTTGATTTGGGAAATTAGGTAATTACAGAATCTCAGAACTGTTGGGGTTGGAAGGGACCTCTGGAGATCATCTAGTCCAAGATGTCAAGGCAGTGCCACCTAGGTTAGGTGACAACCTTCTTACTTTCCAAATGACAATTTAACTTTTTTGACAATTAAAACATATTGTATTCCTTCAGCAGAACCTGTGTAAATATAAAGCTTCCAGTCCAAAATCAACAGATTAGTGTTTTAGTTGATTTTGTTACAGGAAGACCAATATTCTGTGTAAATGCTTCACTGTTATCGTAAACACATATTAGATTCATGTTCAGATGTCATGTCTTCATGTCATCTTGTATGACATGAAGAAAATACGTGATTTACAAAGAAAACATTTTGAATGATCTGTACTGTTCTTGCATCTGTTAATGGAGATCAATTGTATAAATTTTTTCACTAGGTCATACTTCATCCCAAGAAGAAATAACACCAGGCATCAGCTGAATATCTTGTTAAGGAAGAAGATGTTAAGAGAAAAAAAAAAAGGAAGTGATTCCTCAAATCTGAAACCTCTCTGGCTTGGAGAAATCAGTCAGGTCTAACTTGGTAACACGCAAAGCTAATGTCTCAATACTTTCCTGTTTTCTTCCCAAAACTATATTCTTTTTGAGACAGGAAACCTTTTATTCTTTCACAATGATCTCAGAGTTAAGATCTCAAAATCCCTAGTCCTTAAAAGGGTTGTCACTTCTTTCTTTTGAATGGTTTTGAATTCTTTTAAAACAAAATCGAACCAAAAATTAAAAATTTCCTTTTTTTACAAAACAGATCAAATCAAGAAAAGTACTGACCATGAAAATCAGGAATTTAATGTAACTACTTAAGAATTCTGAAAAAGAGTAAAATTCATTGCAAATACAAGGAAAGAAAGAAAATGCATTATTTTATTAAGTTCTGGGAAGGAAGGATTTGCTCATTTGAGCAGGGAATAACTGCATTATTCATGAGTTTTCCTTTTACAGTATTTCTTTTACAGACCTGCTTGCCCTAGTTGACATGTGCACTAATATCTAAAGAAACAGGATTCTCTTCCCATTTGGACAAAAAGAATGTAAATTTCCAGCAACTCATAGCCCTTTAATTTTTTAAAATTTATTATTTTTTAATTTTTTTATTTTTATTTAATTTTATTTTAATTTCATTTAATTTTAATTTTATTTAATTTTAATCGCTATCCACTTTTTATGTGGCCTCCTTTTAATTCACCTGGAGCTGTCACCTGGAGAGCCAGAAAGAGTATTGGATAATACAGCAAATAGAGGAGCATGCCCCCTCATACTCCATGATGATCTTTGTTGGTTTTTTTCTTACTGAGATCAGCTAATTTTCCTCTAATCGGTGATGAGTGGTGGTTGTGTGCATTCTCAAAATGATTTGTACTTCTTTTGACCATGCTTTGCTCATCTCCAAGTGTGTTTGGAGCCAGTTTCATTACAAAAAATACTTTATCATCAGAAACTTTGTAGAAATGTGGTGTCTTAATTGCAACAGAATTTTTGAACAAAATATTATATGATAGAAAATGTGGGATTTTTTTTTAATTTTAAAATGTCAATCTCTATTCTATACTTCCATGGACATTTGTATTCCAGATTTTCTGTAGGACAGATCTGTTGATTCTTCACCTGAGGTTAAGCCTGGAAATGTACAGTGCTTCAGTGTTTTGTCACTAATATTAATCAAGTTACATTTTCTTTCTCAGTTATGATAGGCAGAAGGTAACTATTAAAGAAATTCATAATTTTCAGTACGTTACCTTTATGAATCCAGCTGCTTCATTATCAAGCCTAAGCTCCAGCTAGGGTCTGAAGTATCATATTATAGCAATCCTGTATTTAATACATGAAATAATTACTATTTAGCTTTCCACTACAATAGGTAGCAGATGAAAGGGAATAGGAGATAATATAGTGTTTGAAATTTAGTGCTGGTTGAAAATCTTGCTGCTCTTATAGCTAAATAGAAAGAGACACACTAGATTTATGATGACATTGAGAGTTCCCTGAATTGCAGTCTCATGTGGTCATCCACCTGTCAGATGTGCCCTTGGGGCTCATAACCAGACGTGCAACTGCTGTGGGACTGCATCAAGGATGAGGCTAGAAATGAAGTATTTTCTGTGACACACAAGTAGATGTATGCTCACCAGGCTGTCTTGTCATTTAACACTTCACTGACTCTTATCTGCTGAGAATCTTCATCTCTTTTTCCCTTTTTATTTTCAGCGACATTTTGCAGTATTTGCCTCCAACTTCCTTTCTTCAGGTTCCCTGATTACCATCTAGAGAAAAACAGCTGGCTTCCACTTCCAGCAACAAGCTTTGCTCCACCAGTAATCAAGAATATTTGAGCCATAGTACTAGCAGATATATATCTTCACCAGGCAAAGATTCAAAACTTCCCAGCAATTGATATGAGGTTCCACTGCACCCTAAATATGAGAGACCTCTCCAATGGCTTTCAGGTCTGTGTCATATCTGTATCATGTACCTGACAACACTCTGTTATTGCTGATCTTTACAATCTAATGATGGACGTTGGATTGTGGACTGGTGAAGAACAGATGCTTTTTGTTCAAAGTAGAAGATATTCCCTTCCCTAAAGTGACCTAAAGATCAGATGGGTTGGAAGCTGAGACAGAAAATGTATTTAGTGGAAATAGAGCAATGGTTTGCAAAGTTTGCTGTGCTTACTTTTTCAGTTGGTTGGTTGTTGAGAAGAGGTCAACATTTCAAGGGTGAAACAACTTTTGGAAGACCAGGTAGAACAAAACAGAGATTGAAGAAGCTCTGAAACAATAACCATAAAATCACAAATCATTTAGGTAGCAAAAGACCTCTAAGATGAACAAGACCATTAGTCTAGCACAGCCATGTCCACCCTTAAACCATGTACCTAAGTGCCACATCTACACATCTTTTAAATACCTCCAGGGATGGAGACTCAACCACGTCCTTGGGTATCCTGTTCCGGTGCTTGACAACCCTTTCCATGAATCAGGGTTTTCAAAGGGTAGCTGAACACCAAAGCAGAGATTCAAGACAGAGGGAAGGACAGAATAGGGTTAGCAATCCTGCCCTCGCTTGTAAAAACAGGTGAGTCTGGTCCTGGTTTGGTTTTATCTGCTTTCCTGTTCCTTGGAATGCAGCTCTGTTCTTTTACAGAATATTTTTTTTGTCTGCCCACCTCATGGATCACTGTGAAGGCAAGGAGGCAAGGGCTTGTCAGGTCCCCTTGTACACCACACACCTTGTTTTGGTGGGGTTGCGCTGGCCCATCCCACATGTTTGCACCCCTCCTGGCGTGGAAGCTGGCAAAGAAGGAAGTTTGAGGTGATGGTTGAGAAAGTGCTAATTTTGTCGTGATGACCTCTGTCCTGCTTTCTTGAGCAGTATTGAAAAACAGGGCTAGTGACATGGAAGGTCCTGGCAGTGCTGGTGTTTCCGTGTGTCCTGTACTGCCCTGGAGCCTCAAGCCATAATGGCCCACCTCAGTGTGCCAGTCAGTGGAGAGCAGACATTTGTTTTAACTACATTTTGCATATTCACCTGGCTGGAGAACCTGCAAATTTTAGGGACATCCTGGTTCATGTTCAAGAATATATAGATTCAAGCACAATGTCTACTGGATATTTACTAAGGATAACGAATGTATTTGCAGAACATATCAGTTAGTCTTCCTTAAGACATCCTATTTTGATGCCAGATGACATCATTACAAAAAAAATTTATTTTTTTTATCTTTAGGGCATTTTTTTTTTGCTAACCAAGTGCTTACAGCAACCAAATGATATTCATTATCTCTGGTCGTGAGTCAGCACGTGTCTAGGGGGATAAACTAGTGGAAAGCAAAGACTGTAATTTCTGTTATGAAATGGTGATGGACACTACAGACAAGTATTTTGAGGTATGTTGGTAGCTGGAAAATATCTTGCCTTGTGCCAGCAAGTTAAAAACTGAGTGGTGACAGGTTTTATTTATTGGAGCTGTGCATAGCTGTGGGGAGCTACTTGAGGAGTTCCCAGGGAGCTACATTGACATGCCTGCCTCAGTGAGCCCAGCCTTGTCTGAGGGTGCCATGCAGTGGGTGTAACTGGAATATCTACAAAGGGAACATGCAATCCATCATGATGCTGTGCTTGCATGAAGTCATTGCTTTCTGCTGCTCAGGGGCTTGTTGCAGTGCACACTTGTAACACTCTTGATGGAAGGTTTATGCAGGGCACCGTGCAGCAACAGAGCTGATAAATGGACTTTGTTGGTGCCCTCATGGAAGAGCAGGTTGTGGCTCAGTGTTAAAAATAACCCCCATTTTGTTTGTTTGAACAGAGATTCACCAGGGTTATTTGCACTCCACAGAAATTAACACCACTTATTTTCTGAGGCTGGAGAGATAATCTATAATGCTGTAGATAGTTTGCTTTATCTTTTAATTAGTTAATGATGTAGCAGGCCTTTATAAGAAAAGCAATAGTTGTCTTTTGCTTCCAAGAAAGGGAAAATGCTTTTAAAATTAGATTAGTTCAAAGCAAGGACAATACCTTAAGCATACAGTAAATAATGCCACTGCATAGCAGACCTGGAGTTGCTTTGCTGCCCAGCTGCTGTACATTTTAAATCTAAACAAGCCAGAACTTCTAAGTGTTGTCATATATTTATTTTATTTACCCATAACTTTTTTTTCATACATATGCTTACCTCAGTTCAATGTAATTTGTTTTTTTCATGTCAGGCAATATCTTGGTACCCGTCATGGCTCCAAATCTCAACTTCTGTTTCTAAAATCTGATTTACTGCATTTGCTTTGTTTTCCTGCCCAGAAGAAAACCAGACAGTTTTCAGAAGATGAGGATTTTGCTGAGTAAGTGAGGGACAGACTTCATTGTTACTCCTTGTCATTATTTGTAATCTTTCTTCAACAGATGCAATCACTGTGGTCATGTGTAATATCAGTGATTTCCAGAAAGTGACAGAGGCCCCTGCTGGCAGAGAATAGCTGTGTTGAAGCAGTTTGTATTATTTGCAGTGTCAAATGGTTTAATACACAAACTTTTCTTCTCAGTGAGCTGTACTAGGATTTCAGTGTCATTGGCTTTCACTTTGCACATAATCAGACAAGAGCTATACAAGAGAAGGCACTCTTGACAAAGCAATCTATTGTAGGAGTTTCACTCCAAGAGGATTAAAGAAATGCTTAAATTTCAAAGATAATCATGGGGACCTTTCATAGAGACTGTAGATTTTTTTTAGGCTGATTTAGAGGTTGATGTGATAATCATCAGACCTGCAGAAAGAAGCCTTCTCAGGTATCACCAGTTTTGCATGGAAATGTTGGTAAGCCATTATCTTCTCTCTAAAGTCTGGTGACCCAGAGTGGTATCTCAGTTTGGCAAACAAAGTGGCAGGGCATTTTAGGCTTACAGTTTGGCAGTCCTGGAAAAGTGGTTGTGAAATTAAATCCTGTAAGTTTTTTCTTCACCTTTTATGGGGTCTTTTGATGCATCCATTGTGAAATGTTGAATAAGGCTGACAAAGTTCTACAGTGAAGTCAAAGAGTATTTGCTTCCAGTAATGTTTTGTTGGACAGTTTTTTAGTTCTTTTTTTAGATGCAACCAGATTAGACACATTATACCTTTATTTAAGAAGGTTCTCCTCAATGTATTTTTCAAAGCTTTTTTCCAATAATTTTTTTTTCAGTGGTATGAGACATAAAGAGAATGAAGGGTATATTTCATTGATAAATGTAGGAAAAATTAAGCAAAAAGTCCAACCTGCTGTCTCTAAGTTCTGGTCTTTCATCCCTTAGAATCTGCATCTGATTTTAAAAAATGAAAATTTGAAAATAATTTTAGGTGCTTATATAAATTATTAGAATATGAACTACAAGCAACTTCTTTCAATGTCTCAAACATAGTTTTCTGTGGGAGGAACTACCTCAATACACACATTTCAAAATTTTAGCAATTGGATCTGATCTTATTTTAGACCAAGTCCTCATCTGTCCTCGTGCCTCATATAGTATTCTATGATCAGCAAATAACAGTATGTTTTAATTAGTCTAGGACAGATATCCCAGGAGTTAATTAAAGTTTGATGCAAATTTGTCATTAAGTGTTTTATTGTCCTTTGGCCTTTCTGGTGCAAACTGCCAGATGTGAAATTCTCATGTGCTCCTTCAGCCCAGCCAAACTCCCTTCAAGTTCACTGGGCCTCTCTTCTGGGTTCAGTCAGGACCCATCAGATTCCTGGTAGGATGCTTTGGAGCAACACAATGTAAAGAATGTGTAACCAGACAGCTCTGGTCCTGGGCAAACCTTCAATATTTAATAAAGGAAAAGAATGCTTCTTTCCACTTGCTTAACAATAGCAAATGCTGAGGTGAAAATAATGTACATTTAGGTGTCAGGAGAACATTATCTCAAAAACAGACAGAAAAGGGAAAGAGGGGAGGGGGAGAAGGCTTGGTGCAATTAAAAGGAATTAAGTAACTTGGCTGAGAAGGATGTTGAAGTTACTTTATGTTACTGTTACTTTATTGATGTTTTGTCATCAGGCCCTGAATCAGTCCTGTCTTATAAGCTTCTAGGGGTTATGAACCTCTGATTGGAGTAGGTGGTAAACAGAGCTTGTCTGGACTGGCAGGATACATCTGTTCCCTGGAGGTTTTCCAAATTACACAGAAGAAACCAGGGCCTCAGGGTAAACTAATAGATATTATTTTAGTCTGTTGAGTTCACCCCTTCAAGAATGTGTTTTGTTGTTGCACAAGCTTGATAAAATCACAGGCAAAACAGTGGAATTTACACTAACAACTCCTATGGTTCCTGTGGTTTCCAGCTGTATCTCTTTTCTTTATTTTTGAAAACTGGGTGGTCAAAATATATTTTAGTGTCTGTCCTCTTATATGCTTCACAGAATTAGAGTAGTTTCTCCGCTTTTTCCAAGGCAGCTGCTTCACATGTTTCAAAGATGTGGTTGGGGTTCTGGTGTTTATAGTTAGTGATTGAGTATAAATTTTTGGGTGTCATGGCACATGTATTGGTTTGGGGGTGTAAAGCTGATGTGGATGAACACAGGAAAAATTTTTTGTCCTTGTTGCATGTGAGTCCTTTAGTCACCTAAACGGTCCATATGCAAAGAATATGGACAGTTGAATACTGATTGATATGCTTTTATCTGGTTTACAGATCTTGCAAGGCTGAGCCCTGTGTGAGCAAACAGAAAAGGAGGGAACATTTTCTTTTTCGCTCTGTGTGGACAAGCAACATTTCTGAATCTCAGATGTGGCTGAAGGAGGATCTGATTGTGGCCAAATTTGGTGGATGCCAGACCCCAAAAAGCCCTTCTGTTTCCTTGGTCTAGGGCCAAACTACCACTGTGTGTGTAGCTCAAGGCTTTCTCAGTCTCTGGCTTTCAAGGGGAGGTAGATGCTGTTCTGCTTTGAAAAAGGCAGCGTGCTCTTCAGTGTGTTCATGGTGTCCAACTTCTCATGCCCTCCTTCCCTGGTCAAATGAGGTGCAGTGTAAGATGTGGGCTTAAGTGGTCATTTCCTCCCTGCTGTTTCCAAGCAGGAAAATTTCTAAGCCTCTGTTAATGAGCCTGAAGATTTGCTTTGCTAGGTTTTGTGACAGCTTGGTCATAACAGCCAGCATTGACTTTATTCTGTATTTCAAATGTGGTCACACTCGAATGCAACTGATGATGTGAGTTGGTTTCTTTCTGGAAACCCAAGCCAAAAAGCATTCCATGTTTATACCACATGTCTCCCTCAGGGCAGCAGTGCACTCCTCAGTTTTGTTGGGGTTTTTGCAGATAAGAAAGCTTTCCTAAATAAATTCACCACCACCAACAACAACAAAAAGGTCTTTCAGAAAAAACAGAATTTAAAATGGATCTGATTCTTCAATGCCATTCCCACACATTTCTTGTTATGGTAATGGCTTTTCTTGATGGGAGCTTTCATGGCTGCAATATCCCTTTTTAGTATATTCATGGGGAGATTTCTTCAGTCTTTACCACTAGATAATCTCAAAACTTCAGTGTTTGATATAGGGGAAAAAATGGCAAACTGCATTTCACTTTGGATGTTATTCAGCAAATTAGTGATATGTAAATAAACTGAAAAAAAATTAAAGAAAAGTCAGCAATGTGTTGCCACCACAAACATGTATTTCACACTTTTCCTGTATCAACATTTTAACAGAACATGAGTGATTGCCTCCTTTCCTTACAGGTAGATCTTGCCAGTTTGTACATCAAGATGGGTGCCAAGAACATGCCCACGGTGTTTTTGCTGACAGATGCCCAAGTTCCAGATGAATGCTTTCTTGTGCTGATTAATGACTTGTTGGCATCAGGTGATTCAACCAACAAATTTCTTGAAAGATCCTTTCCAATGACAAATTATCTGTGTTTTCACTGAACTTTAAAGAGATTCTCTTTCAGGTATTTGTAGGGGGAGATTTTAGAGAGGCCATGTCAAGCCATCCAACCTGAGCATTGAGTCAAACTTGGTTAAGGAAGCGTGGCCTGTTGAGGCTTACCATGCAAAAGTGTATTGATTTGGGGGGAAATGAGAATATTCCTTTGACTTAATGTGATTTTGCTTTGGTGTGTTTTCACTAACTTCAAGCAATGTTACCATGACTGTACCAAAGTGTAGCATGTAGCAATGAAGCTTCACCCATGTTTTGAAGATAAGAGAATCTGGACTCTGAATGTGGGGGTGTGGGGATAAGACGGAAGAAAAAAATGCACCTCTGGACAGCTGGAATGCATCTTGAAAGAGTTTTTGTAAAGTTATATTTACTTTTGCAACCAGATTAGTAAACAATTTAAACAGCCTGTGAAAAAAAGAATCACCACTCTGAGGGGAACGTAATTTAGAAGTGAACTTCCTATCAGGGCAAATGCAAAACAGAGCTGTTTCCTATCCCTTAAAAAAAAAAAAAAAAAAAAGAAAAAAAAAAAGAAAAAAAAAAGGACATAGGGAGAAGAAGGAGACTGTTTTGTTACTAGATATATGTAACATCATACTGTAGCTCTATTGGCTAAATACCATGTAGAAGATTATTTGTCACATGTCACCTACCCCATTGTCTTTTTACAGGAGAGGCTCCAGATCTGTTCAGGGATGAAGACATGAAGGTCATAACTGCAGCAGCTAGAAAAGATGTCTGAGCCCTGGGCCTGGTGGACATCAGCAAACACTCCTGGAGGTGATTCCTGAGGCTGTGTCTGCAATAGAAAGTAAGGCATATTTCAGGGGCAAGAAACAGTGATGAGCTGATCAAAATAGCAGCATATTTCAGTTATCTCATAACCCAGCATATGTTGGCATACTTCTCTTGCAAGCTTACTTGCTGACGTGTGGCACCGAATTTGCCTCTCCTGTGTTACCCCTGTAATAACCTGCCCGTGTGGAGGCTGGTGTACACCAAGTTTTGCTCCTAGATCTGGCTCTTGACTTCCTGCCTGCTCATAGGAAAGTCACACAGCTGCTCTGTGTCTTAGTTTCATGTCTTGGACATAATGAGGCACTTGAGAGAGAAGGTGCTCATGAGGAGTCTGTGGTGGTAATTTAATGGTAAATACTCTTCCTGCTTTTACATGTAGTAATTTTGTACGTGTACTCAACTCTCAAACTTTTACACAAATGATTGCAATTTCACAGAAAATGTTAATTCTTTCTACTTTTCTTATGTCCTATGAAACTGGAAAAATTGAAGTACATCTGTAGGTGTTTTCAGATTTAAAACTGTTTGGAAATACACATAATATGATACCATAATTGCACCAAGTGTCTCACCTAAACTCTGTTTTAGAGACACTGTTTTGGAGGAAAACTGTAGTTCTTTCCTGAGAGCTGGAAAGTAGCTGGGAAAACTGGTTTTGCAGTGGCATCTTCAGGAACTTTCAGGCTGTGTAGGCTTCAATCCACTCATCATCTAAAACATCTGTTGCTGATAAGAAAATGAGAAGTCTGAAAAACATTAACCCTTAAGAATGAGAATGGTTTGAGAGGAATATATGCCTCATACTTTTTGTATTAAAATTATATGTTTGACTTGGGGTTAGAAGAGCCTTCCTACAGCAGATTATTCCACAATAATGATCTTCTCTGTGGGCTCTGTTTCTCAATTTTCTAAGGTGCTTAACCACCACTGTTCTAAAGAGCATTCTGATTTGACTATGAGTTTTTAACAAGTTCTTATACTTAATAACATACCACTTTCACTTTTTCCCCCTTCCTCTTCTCTTTTTCCAATCCTGCTTAAGTTTTGCTGAAGTTCCCTCCTAACTCTAATTTTGTTACCATTACATCTTAATTACACAATTTTATTTTTGCAGCTTAAAGGCCAATGGAGGCTTGTATACAATCTAGTGTGATATACTCTGTATAATTTTCTATTTTAGAGACTTCAGTGACATGTTCAGTAGTGGTGCTTACCTTCTGCATTTTGCTTTTTGACAGTGCTATTTGTCTCTGTTTCATTACTATTGCATTTATTTTTTTAAGAAAGGAGGGGAAAATATTATTCCTATCTCTGTTCATTTTCTCCTTTCACATTTTTACCCTTTATGTTTTCCTTATTCCCGCAGTAATTTCTTATTTTCCTTTCTCCTCTTTCCTTTTTTTTTTTTTTCTTTTCTTTTTAGGGGCTTTTTGAAAGCCAGCTTTCAAACTCTTTTACCTTGCAACAATTTCATCAGTCCCCTACTGTGCAAATTAGCACTTCTAGAGGCAAGAGCAGGAGATACCTATTCATGTTGCAGGGGAGCAAAGTAGTGGCATTATAGCAGCGAAGGAGACATAAATTTCATGAGTTAACACACTGCTAGATATCCATATGAAATTTTAGTTAGTGCAGGGGGACCTATCACCTCCTCATTTCCCTAGATTTGACAAATAAAAGACTAATATAATGAGAAAGAGAACAAAAGGGTGAACTCAGACAGTTTCATAATGTTAAAGCTCAGTGAAGTGATATAGTCTCATTTTTCCATTTCATTTTAGAAAAATCAACATCCTACATTAAGCCACATTTTCCCTTGAGCTCAGTTACAATCTTACATCCTGCAGTTCTGTTTATGCTGAGGAATCAGTAGCTCAGGAACCAAAACTACACAGTGCTGTTCTTTGAACCTCCTTGGTTTTGTGTTGGTTTTGTTTGGCTTGTTTTCAGTCTGGACATTGCAATCAATTCTGCTGTCAATGTACTGAGAACACACCCTGTAGGTGCAAATTTGAGTTGAAGGTATATCAGGTAGAGACAATGGGTGGCACCATTATAAAATATGGGTCCAAAACTGAAGGGGGTCTGAAGAGAGATAAGCACCTAAGAATTTCAAAAACTTTCATAAAGAATGATGAAATAAATTATAGAGGAGGAATGATGCTCAAGCAAACAAAGTTGATGAACACTGAGGATGTTAATGTGCTGATGGGTCTAAGGCACACACAAGATGAGGCATTTCTGAAGCTCAGTGATTTACTTGGGTACCAGAATTTTTTCAATATCCCAAATCCCCCAATAATCACTCCTAAACACTCTGCACATCACCAAAATTTCTTGGAAAAGTAAAGGCCAGAAGAAGCATTTCTCAAAAGCATGAATATGATGAGATCAGTCAGTCTTGCTGTCTCTGGAGCTGCATTTGATTTTACTTTTCTTTACATTACTTTATTAATCATGGGAACCCTTCAGCTTTTCCCCAAAGATGTGAACACCATGCCCTACACAAGCAAACACCTAAATGAACTCTTTACAGTGAGTATATTCTTTGCAACATTTCATCTTTGCATGTTCTCCAGCTTCTCACTTCAGTCTCCTCAGGGCTCTTGAACATTACTGTGTATTCCAAAGTCAGACATGTAAAGTGATTTTTCTTTGGAATCTAATCTCTGTTATTCAGTCCATGTGCAGCCAGTTTTCCTCATAAGCTGCTGATGGGTACTTCAAATCCTTGCTCCTCCATCCCTGAGCAAGTTCCTTCATAGTATATTTTCCTCATGTAAAGTTTACAGTCCCTCAGTGGTTGTTGTGAAGTCCCAGCATTAAGAACTAAATTTTCTAGTTTTAGAGGAATGTCATTTCTCCAATTTCCTTCCAGCTTGGCATGACTACTTTAGTCATCACATCCTTATAATGATCTCCTCTTCTGTTGTCCTGTCAGGATTTAGCTGGCTCCCATTTTCTATGGAATTTAGTAGTACAGTATTTTCAAGCTTCAACCAGAGTTAAAGTCAAACATAGGCAGAGTGGGTGTCCTCCATTGCCACAGGCAATCTTGTCCATATTTTTATTTTTCTTTTAAACTATTGTCTTTCATTTCCAAATCCTCTTTCATTAGGACATATTAGCCTTTTCCTTGTGGTTTGTCTTGCTACTGACAGAACATCTATTTTTATCTGTGAATCTGAGAGGAACTTGTGAAGCCCCATCAGAGCTCAGTTTTGGCCAGCTGTCATGGTTTTTCCTTGGAGGGCATAAATACATGTCTATCTGCTCAAGTGCTTAAATCTCAGCCAAAAAGAACTGTGATTTTAGGGTTTATGGTTCTATGTTAAACTAATACTGACCCCAGATTTGTTTTGTTTTGGGTGTATTTTTGTTGTTTATTTTGTTTGATTCAGTAGGGAGTAGCTATCTAGGATTTCTGAGTTCTGTAGCACAGAAAACATCTGTTTCTTCTGTTGGCAGGCTCTTACAGAGTTCCTGTTTCTGTATGAATAGCTCCAGGCTTTTTTGATTTGGATGTCAGCCATCTCTTCTTGAGCACTCAGAGAGCTGACTTTTAAGGATACATCTGTATTAATAAAATTATGAAGGGCATTTTGTGGTCCTGAGGACTAGTAGCATGAAAAGGCTGGTACCCATACAGCTTAGCTTCTCCCATGTTACCATGTTTGGTAGTCACCAAATGGTGGGGGTGGCATAGAGCTGGTCAGGACTAATTCCTGGTCTGTGCAGCTCCTGATTCCTGCCACAGCACTGCTTAGTTTCATATGGAACAGTTAAATAGGATGGGCCCCATCAGACCAGTGGCCAAGTGTGTGCCAAGGTGCTGTTTGGTTTTCTGTCTTGCTCTGTTTGAAGCACTTAGTGAACCTAGAGGGCCTGAATATTTGAGATGAGCAGGAGGAGGCTGAGCCAAAAAAATGAAATGTAAGGTGCACATCTGTAGTGAGAGTGACATGTCTGAGGCTCAAATGGACACTTGAGAAAACAGGGGGGTTGTGTTCTAAGGAGCAGTGAATGCTACGCAGAGTTGATACTGCTTTCACAAGATAATGGTGCTTTTTTCCTAAATGATCATCTTCATTACTCCATTGTGTGTTTAAATCTCAAAAATCATCAAAGGAAAGGATGTGCCTTTGAAAACTTACTACATCTTTCCATTTCTAGATGAAATATCTTCATTGCAAAATTTATATCGTGGTTGTCTTGCAAGACATTCTCCATTTTTTACATGGAGAATTTGCTATTCCTTGGGTTTTTTCCCTCTATCAAATTAAACTGTAAGGCATGGCTTGGACAAAAGATAAATGTTTTCAAAATAAGACATTCTTGCTTATGCAAAGATTGTACAAAATGTAGTCAGTAATAATTACTCAATTTTCCTCACAGCTCTCTTGCTAGCAGATCACATGGCGTCTTCATTATTCTGTGTGCAAAGCAAGCAGTGCACAAGGTCCTTTGTAGTATAGGGAATTCACTGGGGAGAATGCAAATGAACCCTGAAAACATGCCATATCAAATCTATGCCTGGTGTGAATTTACTAAACTTCACCAAAGCTAAAGGAGAAAGAAGGGTTATGCTGTGGTCCGGGTCTGGTTACATTCTTTTTATGACTACGTTTTCAAGTATATGCTGTATCCTATGTTTTTGTTCACAAAAAATAATTAACAAATAGGTAGTTATCTAATCAGGGTATTATATTATATCCAGGGCTGTTCTGGAATTTCCTGCCTAACAATACAGTATAGTAAAAATCTCTTAGCTATGTGTTTTACGGGAAAAAAAAGGAAATTTTGAATAGTATGTCACTGTTTGAGCTCTAGGGCCAGATATTCCAAGAAGTAATTTATTAAATGATTTCTTAATCATTTAATTGTTCTTCTACACTTCATCCTGTCACAATAAACTACAAAGTTTTTCTGTAAGTAATTCATTTTACCTATTACTACTTTTTTTTTTTGGATTTGATAATTTCTCTTCATTTCCTGTAAGGTTTCTAGGATCCAGTTTTGCAGAATTCCTCTGCTTTCTCTCTTCTTAGCCTTTGTAACAGTTTAATTCAACTGTTACCTACTACTTTGTAAACGTGTACTTGTAAAATTGTATTTATGCATTTGAATGCATCTGCCAAGGGCAAGGAGAGAACAGAGGAGTTCTGGGTATCACTTAGTAAATTTAGAATTTAGATGCTAGAGTAAGTTTTAAAGTAAACAACCCTAAAAGCCAAGTATTGCCTTTTCAGGGGTCTGCAGTTCATATAAACTAATGCAGCTCCTTATATATTTAGGTAATTCTTCTAAATCACTCCTAACAAATTACATCGGATAGGGAAAGCATCCTCTCCCCTAGAGTTCAGTGTAAGATTGAATAAACAGTAATCATTCCATGCAAACAATTTTTCAATATTTAGGGAGATTAAAATATTGCTTAGGATATAAAACTAAAGAAAACCCTGAATTCTGTTGCTTGGGGGGTTTTTTTGGCAAACAGCCCAAGATTTTGATTTGAACTCTTCTGGCAGTCCAGTGCTTAGGGAGTTAAGTCCAAATATGAGCAGTGTGAGGAGCGTAGGAGGGTGTAGCAGATGAAACTTCAAGCAAGTCTGTGTATGGTTTGCAGCTTTGGAGGTGTGATAGATTCAGTTTGGCACCACTGCTACAGCAAGGGCACATGGAGCAGCACATCAAAGCAGGGACAGATCTCTCCAGGCTCTCCACTGCTGCTGCTGCCACAGCAGGGATGGTGTGCAGGTCTGAGAAGGTGGCCTCTAGAGGAATGAAGAAGAGAAAATTGGTTTCCCCGGGCTTCAACACTGCTCACCGTGAGTCTTGGTATTACAGCTGAGCAAAGAATTTTTTCAGAAAATGAGGTGGCACGGGGAAGAAACATCTAACTGAAGGATACATAGTGTAACCAAGAACCAAATTCAGAAAACTCAACAATGTTCAAGAGTTGTGAAACAGATCTAGCAGAGTCTTCCCCTACATTTCCTCTTCTTCTCTGATTCAGAGTTTTGATTTTTTTCTCCTGTGTGTGGCTATCTTTATCATCAGCAGTAAATTCCAAGATCTTTCTATGTCTTTGTACAGTTTCAGTATAATTTTCACCCCTTGATTGGAATTCTACCAGGGCATTTCTGCCATTTGCCTCTTCAAACAGTCAAAGTAGATGATTTCTTCTGTACCTTAAGCCCATCTTTGTAACATTCCTGGACAACCTGGGTATATTTTGTTTGACTTGGTTCTACTATCTATGTTATTTGCATAAATTCCTGTCTTGTGTTTTCTAGTGCAGAGATATATATGTATATGTTTTCTAGTGCAGATATGTATATGTATATGTTTTATAAACTATGAGATAGTGGCAATTCTTTTCCATCTGCCATTTTATCTTCTTTCCAAGGAGATACCATTGAACCATTTTCCCCTGTTACTATCTCCACATCACTTTATCTCTTCTGACTGCTTTAAAACTCAGTGAAGTGTTGAGCCAGGTCAACCTCTTCTTTTCATTGCTTCCTTTTTTACTTATTTTCTTTCAATTCTCTGCCCTTCCTTTTTTATCCAGTTTTCTCTTATAGGAATGTCAGTTCCCAATTAGCCTAAAGGAAGAATAAACTTGTCGCTTCTCTGGCATGCCTGATGGCTCTCCTGGCTCTTGTGGCTGTTGAACAAATTATAAACTCTTCTGAAACCTTTTGGTTGTTTTCTATTGGAATTAACAACATCAATGACATGTGGTTTGAGAGTTCCTGTGCAATAAAAGTGACTCTTTTAGTAAGAAGCATAGAGGAGAGACTCCATTCCTGTCTTAACAACCTGATGTCTGTCATTTTACCAATTAACCAAGAGCATATACAACGGCCAAAGAATGTTCTAACTGCAATAAGCAGGTTCACAGAATCAGCTGAGGACTGGAATAAACCTTCCTTCTCAAATGAGAGCTGCTTTTTGTAGACCTGGTGCTATCAAGACCCAGTCACAGTTTTATTTTCCCTTGAATATTTTGGCCTACCCTTTTTGTACATCTCTTTCCACTTTTATTAAGAACGATCCCTTAAAATTCCCATGCAAGCTAAGATCCAAATCTCCTTTTCTTCCTGTTTTTTTAGAGGGGTTGCACTGCACATAAAGGGGATTGAATAGATTTAGAAACTCAATAAGTCAATAGCAGGGTTTCTGTCACCATGGCCAGCTGAATGTGCACCTTCTGGCTCTCTGCATGCCAGCCAGTCCCTGTGCCTGCCTTGTCATCTATAGCTATCAAACTGGGAAACTGATACCAACATGGAGAGAGCTGAAGGAAGCTGCAAAGTGCCATGTTTGTACACAGGAAAAGGAGCAAAACCCATTTGCCCAAGGTTGCTGACAAAGTTTATCAGCTGCCAGATTTGGCTTGGAGCCTCAGCTGTGTACTGTCTAGTGCTGGACCATGGTTCATTGCACGCCTCTCTTTGATGGCCACAACTTGCCCTGTGATTCTTTTCTCTCCCTGTTCCCTCCCTCCTCTCTGTAGATTGTCCTGTGTTTCTGTCCTGTCACTGCCATGCTGTGAGCATGAGCTGGGAACTTCCCAGCCCTAGCTAACTGCCCTGCTATTGACTGGCTTCCTGAGTGGCCATGGGAAACCCTTCCCTTCAGCAGCAGGAGGCTCATTGAGGAAGCTCAGGGGGTTGAGGTACAGTTTCAAGCTCAGTTTCCTAAGAAAGCAATGGAGATCACTGAAAGATTGATAACTGAATAAGCTGGGGAAAAACAGCACTCTTTTTACTTCTTGCTGCACACTTATTGCCTTTGGTGTTCAAGTTCATCCCTGCTAAAAGTTGAATTTTAATGGGATGTCACTGACTGATTCCTTCAGGAGATTTCAGGGAGCTGTCTAGCACAGGCAGAGAAGTGAGGGAAAGAGAAGCACATAATTCATAACAGTGTCTTTGCAGAATCCTTCCATTCAAGACTTTTTAGGGTCTTATAGACAGAGTTCATTTAACCCTTTCCAATGCAGTTAAATATATTCACTAGAGCTGTAGCAAGTAAGGCTGAAATATTGCTGTGAACAGTCCAGGTGAACCAAAGACTTCTGTCTCTATTCAGCAATTAGACAGGTAGAAGTTACCCCTGGAAATGCAATCCATGGCACCACATGGCAAATGCATTTGTCACCTTAATATCTGGGCAATTATTCTCTTCTTGTTGCTGATTGATGCAGAGTGTAACACGTTTGTTTTCAGAAAAAAACCAAACAAACCACATGCATAGTGAAGGGGAAAGGAATATTCCTTTCAGGGGAAATGAACCTTCTCAGATTCTTCTAAGAGTTGTAGCAAGCTGCCTCTGATGTCCTTCCCGGCATGGGAAAACATGCAGCAACTTCCATGCTGGCAGCAAGACTGCTGCAGTTATTCAAGTAGACCTGGAAAATGCTTTCTTTCCTTCAGAGATTGCCATTGCAGAAGTTTCACTCTGGAGTGCTGTTATATTTGAGACCATTTATTTGTATTGGGGGGTTTAAATCAGGTAAGACTGAGGATTTCAGGAATTCCCAAGGAAATGCCGTCGGGTTTTAGTTGAGTGTGGCACCAGGCAGCTCTGCATTTGCAGTGTTTACCCTCCTTTCAGACCCATCCAAAATGCAGCATAGCCGTGAAACGAAGATGAAGGAGAGGCCAAGGGGTGTCTGCTGCTGCTTCCAGGGAACCGGCGGGCGCTGTCCCTCCCTGGGGCCGTGCGGGGAGCGGGGCTGCGGGAAGCGCCGCTCCAGCTCCCGGGCTGCCGCTCCCGCGGCGCTCCGGCGGCACACGGGTGCCTCCTGTAGGACTGCGCGGGAGGGAGAGATGCTTGCAAATAAACCCGGCATTTGTATGTTCCATCAGCTGCTCCTGTTATTTTAACAGACTTCTAGTGCCATCAGGATAGTTATTGGTTGTCTGGTGAGCTGGGAGGGATATCCAAGTGCATTTATTTTTGATGTGATACCAACTTCCTTATTTGAAAGAAACAGATATGACTGCATGGAGAAAAGATGTTGGTTTTTTGTTTTGCTTTTTTTTTTTTTTTTTTTTTAATTTAAGCATTATGTTCCTCAATACTTCTTTTCATTTTAGACAATTAATAAAGATTTCTCTGATCTTAGCAACTGTTGATGAGTTTCTTCTTTCACATTGGTGTTAACTGCTCCTGGTAAGTATCTTTCTTGTTTGATTCCCAGCAAGTGAAATAAATGTCAACTAACAGGATAACAGGACACTTTATTGACAGGGAATTAAGGGGTTTGTGTCATCAGTGTACGTAAAGCAGTACTGGGTGCATGAGTCATGTGCAGCCGATGGGAAGACCAAAAAACAAAGAGCAGAATGCAAAAAATAATAGGACCAGTCAGGGTAAAGGTTTTAAAGAGATGAGGAAAGGGTACTCAGAGCCCCTTGAGATAACAGAGAAGGCGTGTCATTGTTATGGGTGGGGAGAGAAGGGGAGACGGAACCGAGCCAGAATGGCGGGATAGGTGTAAAGCAAAGGGTCTGAGGAGGAGCGAAAGGAAAGTCAAGGGAGAATAGCCAAGTTAGTAAAGGGAGGGGCAAGTGGAAAATTGCAGAGATGTATTAGGGTATCAAAAGAATGAGAGGGGCTGGGTAGAAAAGACCACCCTGAAAAAGAGGGACTCTTAGAGTGTGCCATCTCCCTCCACTGAAGATTTATAGGAGGTGATGTCTCCTCCTTCTCTCTAGTGCTGGTGTGTTAATGTGTCATTTTGCTTGCTCCATTTTAGATACTTCAGGAAAGTCCTTTGTTCTTGGCACAGAAGTCTTGTTAGCCAGTGCTCACCTGTGCCTGGATTGTGCTGTTTCTTATCACTGATCAGCAGTGTGAGATCTGCTACTGAGTGATTATTTTGGCATAATTGACACTTAGTTCCTAATTGTCTTTTTCACACTTTCAAAAAAACTGAGCAATAGTAATGCTACAGATTAATTTTAGTTAGGGTAGCTTGAAATTAAGCTAATGGGTTTTTTCTCTTTAAAGTTCAATACAAATATGACATCATATTTATATTGCTTTAATAAAGAATGGACAATTTCTCAGTTTAAACGGTGAAGGAAAACCATAAAAAATTCCCAGTGATTATGGGAACTGAGAAGGAAGTTTTGGGGGGTTTAGCTTAGTTTTTGGGGTTTTTTCCTCTATCTCTTTGTTTTCAAAAATAATTGCCCTTCTGGAAAATACAGTTTATCCAGGGAAAGTAGTGGGTTAGGCTGAGCTCAGCAGGGAGATGGTGAGCTGCACAGTCAGTATGTTCTATGAAGGGTGCTGCTGTGAATTTCCTTTTTACCCAGTGTGAAAGTGTCTGAACAGAAAGAACAGTGATCCCCTCTAATCATGGTGTCTGTTGGAAGCAGGCATTGCAAGACCCTTTTCACCTGGAAGGACATGGGCCAATGTGTAGGTTAAGGACAAGAAAGAGTGAGTTCAGAGGTATTTGAAGGGAAATGGAAAGTATGAGAAATTTAATCAATTCTGATGTCTTTGATTTCTTGGGGGAGAGGAGAGGAAAAGAGCCCTCTTCTGTTTCAGTACTGAAATTGCTAAGCTTCATTTTAAAAGAGCACAAGAAAAGAACAGGGTGTAGCAGTTCTGAAATCCATGTACTGAGCTTCATGGACTTACAAAGGTGCTTTTAGACCTCATTTGATATAAGATATGGTCTACAGTATTTTAAAATAATCTGTGTCCAAATTCAGCATGACAGGCGCCCCTCCTTTCTTACTTTCATCCGGTGTCACATATCGCTGAGCGCAGAATAAAAGGCTCAGGATTCTTTAATTCCCCTCTTTGAAAATAACAACCGTGTACATCTCTATGATCTTTGAGTATTTTATTGTTGCTGTCTTTTATGCTGCTTTTCTGCTGCTTAGCACCCACTGTTAAGCATACCAAGGATAAATTCATTATGCTCTCAGTTCATCATACTCCAAAGTACTTTACAATGTTCAGTGTGGCAAAGAAGCCACCTGGAGTAATATTTTGCTTTCTCTCCTTGCCTCTAAAACTCCCCCCTGTCCACCCACTCATGCTTCCCTGTTACCTTTTCCTTCTAGCAAACATTGACTTGGCTTTTTTCCTCAGTTTTGATAATTGCCTGCATCATGTGTTAATTTTCAGTGATATCGGTCTTTTTTGTTCTTTACTTGGCATGTTTCAGCTAGCTCAACCCAACTGCAAAGAGTTAAGATTTTTATATTTGATAGTAATGACTATTTTACATCCTGAGAAAAGGTAGAGGGAGGAGGCAGGCAAAATTCCTGTATAAACTACTCATAACTTGCCTTGAGGGTTTTTTTTATGTTTAAAGTCAGTCAGCCAAGGCCTAGAGTAGAGAGATTGTAGAAGAATGAACCTATTTCAGCCTCATATTTTCTTTCAAAATGTATGTAGGTTTAATGCTCAGTTGTCTTTAGCACTAATGAATGGTTTTGATTTGTACCAGCCTAATCTTCACTTTTGGCTTCAAGCTACTTTATGTTTTCTAGTGAACTGCTGTTAAATCAGATTCTGTTACTGTATCAACTCTTTTTTGTTTGGTTTTGGGTTTTCTTTCCCCTGTTAAGAAGGCTAAATTAGCAATAATAATTTCCTTTGCCTACAACTCTGAATGGGCATATATTGAAAAGTACAATGTAGTATTAAAAAAAAAATCCTGGAGATAAATGAATGGCAGAATAAATAATTTATGCTAATGAAATTACTGCAATTAGTAGTTCCACAATGACCCTTTTAAAAGCCACAGCTGTTAATGTCAGGAAGTGCTGTCACCGCTGACCTTATCATAAGAGAAAGTGACAAATTGAAAATGCAGGGAAGACCAATCCTCAAAGAGGTCTGTTCGGGAACGATTAGTGTTTTCTGAAAACCAGTGTGAATTACAACCAGCTGCTCTCTGGCTCGGCGTGGCTCCCATGCTGTGCCATTTTGTTAAGCTCCATAACAATAGTTATTTTGCCCCATTGAGACGAGTTGTCTCGGGCCACTTCCAGCTCTACCGGAACCCACTCCGTCCCTCGCTGATTTACAAATGAAACTGTTGTTAGAGGGCTTTTCAGGGCTGCTGAGTAGAGACCTCTCATAAGGATCATGTGTGAGGAGGTTGTCTTTCACTGGGAAGAGCTGTACCGCAGGGTGCGTGTGCGTCGCCAACAATGAAAAGAGGAGAAAAGGGCTGAAACGCATTTCAGTTGGAAGCTAAATGCTGCTCAAATCTGCATAAAATGTCTATTCCTGCTGACTGGCCTTGCTTTTACAAACAATGTTTTAAAAGATGAATTTGTGCTACTTTGCTTCCGCTAATGATGCTCTGTTTTTTTCCTATTTGTGAAGCAATTTGCCTCTGCTTTCCCTAAATGCAAATCATTCTTTATTTAGTTCTTGCTTTAATTTCTGTTTTTCTGATCACAGGTGAAATAAGTATTCTTCTAAACTAGCTCTGGAAAGGCACAAGAAAATAATGAGTTTTCTTACTGAGAAAAATGGCAAGCCTTTCTGCATCAACCTGATTGTAATATTAATGATGTAGGCTTAAAACATTTGACTGCATCAACAGCCACTCATGAGCAATTTTCCCAAAGTTCCCTAAGCATTATTGACAATGCTTTGGTAAATTATGTGTGACTTTCCTAAGAGTTGGTGTAGCTCATTTAATTCATATTAATTGATTTTTAGGCTACCCTTGATTAATTGAACTGGGTTCGTCTTGTAGAGAATGCAATAAATAATCATTAAAATGAGGGAGATGTGACTCCACAAATGATAAAGTTTAAGTGTGCTAGAAGTCATAGAGGACAAAATGAAAGTTAGTCACAGTGATGGAGTTAAATGGGTTTTCTTAGTATTTTCCTTTTAATTTTGCATACAGTACTCTTGTTTATACATGCATGTGAATTTATACTATGAGTATATGTATATAGGGTACTTTGAAACAAACAAAAATTACTTCTGGAGATTTCCTATTTCTTGTTTTTCCTGGGAAAGTATACTCTAATTCAAAAGACTGGAGTGATATCCTGTATTTGCTAGTTCAGTTTTCAACAAATTTAGAAAATGGACCTTTGAACTTTGATCCTGAACCCCTCTTCTTGCTGTCAGAGGAGAATAAAGACAGGCATTTTATCTCTTCATTTTCCTCAGAAACACATGACTTAATGACCATCTGGAGCTGTTTTAAATGTGCCTGGCCTGTTTTGATTTTTACATAGTATGTGAAGAGAAATTTCCGGCCTCCAGCTGAATTTTGGTCTCTGTGATGAGAGGGAAACCCCCTGTGGTGCTGTGTGGGAGCCTCCACAGGGCCACAACAGTGCTCTGGGCTCCCTTCTGCAGTGTGCTGAGATTTGCTTGCTGCTGGAGTCATAGCTGGTGGTTTGATGCCTGGCTGGCACATAGGGGAGAGCCTCCCCTGTCACAGCTGGGAGTGAATCTCAACTCCATAAAGTCAGAGCTGCTTTTCTGCTTAATACCCCTTGAAGCTGATAGATGGTAATTTTAGCCCAGAAATGTTGCTGATTTTCTGACATTTTATGGTATCTAGAGGCTCAGCTTTAAGGGGAGAACTCCACAGTGGTCTAAATCCTGCCCTCGTTACAGTTTGTTAATCCATCTGTCAGAAGGACAGATAAGCAGGGGTGGCACAACTTTGGAAATATCAATTGTGGTGTCCACTTCTGTTCAAACTGAAGTGGATGGCAAAAATGCACTTCACTCCAAACAGGAATTTGATGATACATGAAGTGTGTGAGGAGCAGTGTGATTAGAGCAAACACTCTACTGTATTTCTTTAACCTACAGAGGATTTCTCTTCAACAGGAGTTCCAGAGGTGAAGCAGAAAATCCATAGAATATTAACTCTGCATGTAGCAGTACAGTGAACTGGTTTAATCTCTGTTCCTAGTTTTTAGGAGTGTTTATTAAAAAAATAATAAAGTATGTTGAAGCACTGAGCTTCTGTGGTGAAGACTTGATGAATGCCAGAGCAAAATTAATTAATTTATATGCAAAACAGCTGGGGAAGGCTCATTTTGCTTTCATATTTTTTACATGCTGACAGCATTATATTTAGGGTAGATTGAAGGAGAGTTTTATAAATGAGCCATCCTTAGAAACATACATGGACAAGCTTAACTTATATAGATATACTTGATTTTGGAAGTATTTCTTTGTTCTTGTGTTTCCATTTGTTCTTTTTCCTTGGGTATGTGCAGCCACTCATCCAGAACTCCATGGTTTATGGGGATTTTATGGCTTCTGCTCACACCAGTGTGAATGCCCTGAGTGCAAAGCACAAATTACACTACTCCAAATAGTTTTCTGGAGCAAATCATGCTTTATAATGTCCTCCTAGACAAAAAACAAAACAAGAGGCTGTCATGACACATGGAACACTTGGTAAATGGTATGCAGAAGCTTTCTTCAGAAAGAGGGAAGCCAGCAGCTTTCCAGGTAAACTGTGAAAGTCACATCCTTTTCTTTCATTCTTTATAAATAATCTTTGTTGTATTGCAAATCATCATCACCTTTTCATTAGATTGATTATTTGTGGAGTGGCATTTTGTGTTTCATTGACACTACCTGCTTTTTGAAGCTGGGATTTATAAATATATATATGCTTGGGTTTTTTTTAATAGAAGCTCTTTGAACTCTTTAGCTGCCTTTGGAGAGAGGGGACAATCCATTTAAGCAAGGACAAAGCCTGGAGGGAGGGGGAGTGTAGTGGGGCCACTGTAAAATGGTGGGAGGGAAGCAAGTGCCTCAGTAAAAGTTAATCCAGGGAAAGAGAAGAGGCAGCTCCATACATGTGAATTTTGAGGGGTAATGAAAGCAGGAGGAACATGTATGAAGCCTTTCCATGAGGTGCTTGTGAGGCTAGTGCCCCTTAGCCCCAGTCTTTGCTTCTGCCTACAGTTCATTGGTGGCTGACCAGCCCACAAAGACAGGAAGGAGGGGTAACTGCTTAGAAACCCTTACCCCATCCCACCCACACACGTGTTCCCTATTCCCCTTTGCAAATTCTGAAGACAAACCATAATCCAGGGATTTCTTTATTAAAAACTAAAATTCTGTGTGCTTTTATGCAAATGGAATGCTCAGCTGCAGGCTTTGCATAACATTGCTTGGTGCTGCTGCATGTGGTTAATAGTGGGAGCTGGCTGGCTTATTCTCACTTTGTCAGCTGAAGGCCCTCCAAAAAATGGACAACAGAAAAGAGTGGCTGAGATTTTAAAGTCTGTTTTTAATAAAGTAGCCCCTGGTAGTAAATTATTAACGTGTTCTTTTTTTCTCTGATTCCTAATTTGATGAGGACCAAATGGTAATTGGACAATTTCATGTGCTGCATGCTGTGCTGGCTGACAGACCCACAGCTCCAGGCACTATCCCTAGCCAGGCACTTGAACATTGAGCCATTTTTACCCTGTACTCTGGAGCTTTACAGAAGAATATCAAATGAGGCACTGTTTAGTATTTTTCTTAAGGAAAAAAGCATAAAGTCAGCTCAAACAAATGGAAAAATAAATGAGTAGAGAGATTTGGGATCTCTACAGTCATCTGTTAAAACTCAGTATTTCAGCTCTGTCAAATCAAATGGTCAAATTTTGAAAAGGTAAATTGGGGTTTGTTTTGTAAAATTTCAGGAGCCCACCAAATCAGGAGAGTCCTCAATGCCTTCTGTATGATTAAAGTTTAAACCCTCTAATATTTGTCTTCCACTTTCTTTTATCAACCCTATCCTGATCAGATTACCAAGACCCCTCTGGTTAAAATATATTTTGATTAGCTGCCAGACAAAATGATTGTCAGGTTAGCAGAAAAACAAAAAAACCCAATCCATGTCAAACACACAGTTATTTGAAAAAAATTTCTTTATATGTGGTAAGATGTTGTTGCTAGATATTTTTATATGAGTTTCTCAACTGGCAGGCAATGAACTGCTATTTCAGCAGAATAACAGGTAGCTTTTGATCAGCAGTCTCTGAGCAAGCCTCAGCCTTTCAGCAAAGCTCTGCTGGACTGATCTGCTCGGAGGGAATACCAAGCACTTTCCAGGGCATCCTTCTGCCCTTGCGTTGGCGCCTTCGCCGCGTGCAGCGGCTGCGCCTCTTATGCACCGCTGCAAACCTGACTGCAGCCCCAGCCTCGGCAGCAGGACAGGCATCTGAGCATCTCAGCTGAGCTGTGGGCTCTGTGGTGGGTGCACTCAGGCTGCCATTATTAAATTCTGTCAGGTACAAACGGAAAAAAAGATTAAAAAATGAAAAGGCAATGCTGCGTGTTAGAGACCCACAAAAGATGAATTTTGTTTTCAGTTCGGCTTTTGGATCTCAGAACCGTGCCTAATGTTCTGAATAATGCATTACCTTTTGCCCTGTAGGTAGAAGATCTAAAATCCAAACTTGCTACTCCAGAGGCAGAACTGCAACTGAAAAATCAGGATACTGAAGCTTTGGTTGCTAAGATAGGGTTTCAGACTGAGAAACTGAGCCAAGAAAAGGCCATAGGAGATGCAGGGGAACTAAAGGTCAGTCTAATTCTCCTATTTACTGATGTTGAGCTATATTTAACACAAAATAAACCTTTTTAGGTGAACAGTTCTGAACGACTTCCTCTCCAGGGAACATAAAGTCTAAAGAATTAATATACTTACACGTGTAGCAGCATTTCACACCATGATTACCACTTGACCTTTCTTTACATTATGCCTTTTCCTAACCTTTTAGCTTTTTTAATGAGATGAAAGAACAATAAATACTGAGCTCGTTCAAGCATTTAATGGATGTGGATCTTGAGAATCCAACCTATTTGTAATACAGTAAAGGTCAAAGAGTCACATCTTAGCACTTCAGATTTCTAAAGGCTTTGAGGCTCTAGGTAAATTGAACAACTCAATTGATACAGTTCATTCCACCATTTTTGACTCTTCAGATTATAATAGCATTCCTGACAATATATGTCTTCAGTGCTGACTCTCCTCCTTTTTGCTCTCAGTTCAGCCTATTAGCATGAGTTATCAACATCCGTGTTGGAAACACAGAGGCTCACATGCTTTACTCTTCACCACAGAACGAATAGAAATGCATAATTTCATCAGGAGTCTAAAATTGCCATCTACAGTTGCAAGCATGGCTTTTGAAATAAAGCACCAGTAGAATAGAGTGCTGTAAAGTGAAGTTCCTCTGCCTTTAGAGTCTGGAAGGCTCATTCAGGTCTGGGATTTGGCTACAAAATCTCATGTACGTTCTGTCATTGACCAATAGTGCAGAAAGGAGTTCTTAATTGACTTGTAATAGTTGTTAATGCCTGATTTTGAGATATGGAAACTTCAAGTTTCCAAGGATTTTGTAGTTTCCAGATATTGACCAGCAGGGAAGACTGTCCTGTCTAAACATTTAAAACGGCCTCTCATTTTCTTCTATTTGGTTTCTTAGATACTTACCACCATATTTAATGCCTTTCCAAAAGCCTCGTGTCTAATATAATTTTACTGAGAGAAACGTAATTTTTGGTCCTGAGATAAATGAAGACATGATCAGGACCTTTATATTTCTCTGGATTATGCTAACTTCAGACTTCAGCCTTTTGCTGATCCATATCTCACATAGGAATTAAAAATGGCCATGAAGTTTCAAGTCCAAATGGTGCAATTAATTAAACTTGTACAAATGGGATCCAACAGCTCAACATCCTACAAAATACTTTTCATGTGATGCTTTTCCCTTATTGGTTCCATATGCTTCTGATAAATTTGGATGTTCAAAATACACCCTTAACACAATTTTAATTACTTCATTAAGCAGCTAGGTGAAACACATAGAGTGATTATTGTGAGATAATCACATCTTTGGGCCACTTTGTTTCAGGGATGAAGTTCAGCACCTGACACTAATGATTACTGTACTCCACTGTTCATTGCTTTATTGCACTTCTGAAATGTTTTCATTGGAAATGAAAGTGTCATTTTGTGCTACATTAATCTAAAACTGTATCATAAGGCTAACGATAGTTTCTAAACACTAATCTTCTCTCATTTTTTTTGTTCCCAAAAAAAAAAGCCCAGCAAATGAGACTGCATCTTTTGCTAAGTAATTTGTGAAGACTCTTCCTAATTGATTAAAATATGTCACCCTTTAAAAAATTAGTTTTGCTTTCCTGTTCTGTAGATTTTAAATTGGAGCTTATAAGAGCTTTTTGAGTTTTACAACCTTAAATAAATAAATACCTTGGAGGTATTGACTTATAGTGAAGTATTACTTAAGAAAGGATAGGTGAAGAATGGAAATCACTTTAGATCCAACTAATAAGGAAAAGTGAGGTCAGTCTGCATTCCACATAACTGTGGCAGGGCTGCACACCTGTATAGTAATAAAGAAGGGTTTTACCATGAAAATGAAACTGGTAAGGTTTTAAAATAGTGGGCAGTAGCACTGCTGTCATTTTGCTGGCCATTATTGTGCCCTGAATGTTGTCAGCCAGAGCAGCTTACATGTGAAGCTGCATATGCCATTGCCTTTTAAAACAGGACCTACTCCTTTAAAGACAGAAAACATGCTGGTCATGGTGTAGGTGTATGTGTGACAGTGGCACTAGCTGAGGATTAGGAACAACTCATAAAAGATGCTTCACAGGAGATGAGGGACATATTTAACTTGATTAGTAACTTGTAATTTATAATGTAATGCATATTGATTTTTAATATTTGTTATTTCCACAGACAATAGCTGCGTGTGTCCTACCTAATGAATGTGCACATGCAAAATGTCGCCAACAATTGTAGAAACAGGTTTTGTAAGGGTATTAAATTCTTACAGAGTGTTTTTACTGCCAATGTAGAGTGCTTGATCCAAGTATTAACATCTTGATCACTGTAATATCTTCTTTGTCTGTAGTTACACTAGGTTTAAGCAAGACCTGACAGGAAATGAGTCTGTGAGATGAGCATGAGGTACAAGGATAAGGATGAACCAAGTACAACTGACTTCAGCCCCAGGCAATGTATCTTTAAAAGGGTGTATGGTAATCTTCCAAATACACAATTGCTGATGATACAGAATGCCCTCGAGGTTTACTCTCCCTCATAAATTTGCACCAATGAAATCATAATCTGCTTTTAAACAGGTAATTAAATTGTTGCAGAAAGTTGTGGAGGCACTCAGATTTCATGTAAGACTGATGCTAACTGACGTAAAGTTGCTGATCTAAGCCACTGTTAAGCCAAAATAAGTGTCTTGACAAAGCTGCTTGAACTGATGATTATTCAATTTCCAAACCTGAAATTAAGTACAGTGTTTCCATATAGGATATTTCCATTTCTCCCATTCCCTCTCTTGTTGTGACCTATGGTTTCAGACTTGAGGAATAAAAAGAAGGCCAATTTTAAATGTTTCCCTATACCTCAAACCTTGAGTGAATATTTTGCTTTTTAGGGGAAGTTCCAGTGCAACACTGAACCAGTCATTGCCTTCTTGATATTTCCTCTAATTATCTAAAAGAAAACCCTTTGAAGGGAAGAAGGGGCAGTGAGGGAAAAAATTCATGGGTCTCAAAATCTTAGCAAAAAGCCTTCAGTCTCTTGTTTAGCTCCAGCTTTTGCATTTGAACCTGGATCATGAAAGGCTTGCAGCTTATTACTGTACTAGCATAGGCTACTGAGTTCCCCCCTGTGCTCAGTAACTCCTCAGGAGCAACAGACTGCCCCAATATCCCCCAGCATTTTTTTGTACAGATACCCTCTCTCCTGCCCTGCAACACTAGGTAACACCCCATCCCTCAGGCATGGCAGTCACACCACTCACTTTGGTATCATCTGCAAATTTGCTGAGGGTGAACTTGATCCCACTGTCTGTGTCACTGGTTAAGATATGAAATTTTCTGTGTCTCCTCCCAGCCTCACCAGCATGGCAGTAGAAAAGGCAGAAAAGGCCTTGGCTCTGTGTAAGCCCTGCTCAGCAATAACCAAAACTTCTCTGTATTATCCACCCTGTGTTCAGCACACATCCAAAACACATCTCCAAACCAGCCACTCTGAAGAAAAGGAACTCTACCCCAGCCAAAAGCAACATCCTGTCACATTAAGGGAAAGGCCCTAAGGACAGAAGCTGGAAAGCCACAAAACTCTTTATAGGAAAGGTAAATAACAAATGGGCATCAGATAATATCTGAGATGAAAAAAGAAACTAACAGTTAAAAAAGAGAGTCAGAGAAAAAGAAAATAAATCACATCTTCATTTTCTCGCAGCTTGAATTTAGGGGGAGAAGATTTGATCCTGCATTGCTCTTTTCTGTGTATTTTGGTGGCAAACTCAAGCCAGCCTGAGCACCACTGGGATTTATTGAATGCAAAACCAGGAGAATATGGAAGGGAGAACATTTCCTTATATTTATCCAATTTTCCCCTAATTTCCCAAGGAAGACATAAATCACAGATTGTATTTGAGACAGTGAATACTAATGTATTTTTGGAGGAAATATTTTTGCCTTGTACTGAACAACATTTCTAAATTGATTAGCTAGTGCAGGATTCCAGTTTTACCTTTGAGGTGAAAGCTTCTGCTTCTCAAAAAATTGAAAGTTATATACACTGGAACTTCTCACAGGTTGATAACTCTTTGCAAGATTTAATCAACTATAATAAGGAACATATTTCTCAGCATTGTCTGAAGGTTGCCAAGGAACATTATTTGAAGGATCCAGACTTCAACCCAAATTATGTTCATACAGAATCCTTTGCAGCAGCTGGTCTCTGTTCCTGGGCCATCAATACAGTAAAAATCAGTGAGGTATGTATATATCAACTCTTGAACTAGCCCTGATGGGGGAACTTCAGTTAATGATTTTTTATTATTTTATTAAGCTCAGCTTAGTGTTCTGGGGAGCATGTAACAACCCCCAGAGATCAAGTGGGAAGTGTTCAGTACTTGGCAGTATGTATGCACATATTTCCTTTTAGTAGGAAGTGGTAAAATAAGATGTAAAAGATGTAGCTCTCCAGGACTTTTCAACTGTCATTACAATGCAAGAGTTGGAAAATATTCTCCAGATGTACATGTTTCACTTGAAACATCCATCCTGGCTCTGGCTGTCTGGAGTATGAGACAGGGCTTATCACTTGTGATTCCCTGGAGCACCTGGCAGCAGGATTTTTCCATTCATCCCAGCATTATAGCATGCTCATTTAATTACTGAACAGTAAAAAACTTATCAATTGCAGATGAAATCTACTCAAGTGTAATGCCTCTCTGATTTCCACCTGTATTCTAAAATCATGAAAGTGATACTTATAAATTAATTCCAGTTGGAGAGTAGACCCACTAAGGTTGCATTTAGTTCTGCTTAAAATATCCTTCTAAAGATTATCATAAAATCTGCTGTAATGAGAGAAATCTTTGCCTGACTCACTGTTGTGTAGAAAAATGGGTCTAAAGCAAAGATAGGCAATGAAAGACTAGTGGGATTATCCTAAAGTCTTTCATCAGGAGTAGTTTGTAATTTTTGTGATAAAGTGAGACCAAGTTCTTCTCTAATATACCATTGTGGTATGTCTTTTTCAAGGTGTATTGTGAGAGAGAACCAAAATATTGTGCACTGGCTCAGGCTAACACTGAATTAGCAGCAGCTACAGAAAAACTAGAAATCATCAGGAAAAAGCTTATTGTAAGTATGGCTTGATTAATAAACTTCATTCTCTAACACCTTGAGCCCCCTTAATTTCATTAACTTTTATTTATTTATTTATTTTAATGTGTTTTATTTTTATTTCTGTTATTACTACCTTTTATTTATGTTATTACTACCTAAATATTAAAGGCATGCTCTCCTTAGGGATTATCACTATTTTCCCCAGCAATGTACTGAAGACCATTCTGCAGTTTGGGTGGCAGCCCATGAAGCTGTTTACCCAAAATGACTGAATTTCCTCAAAGCCATCTAGGCTCATGATTAGCCTAACCATTAGGCTAACCACTATTAGCCAAACCAACAGGCTAATAGTTGGAATGGTGGTTGATAGAAGTAACTGACTGTGAGTTTTCCAAGGAATATATGCCAAGTTTTTATACCAGTAATGACCTCCTTCAGTATAGCAATAGCATCCAGAAAGGGCTTCAGAAGCTGATGCTCATTTGTGTTAACATTTGTCATTAAACAAACGATAAAAGCAGCATCAAATCCCCTCTGATTTTCTGAAAGACAAGCACGGGTACAAGTGTGTGCTCTCATGCACACAGAAGAGGAAACTTTGTTTAGTCTCTTACTGACAAGTGTCTTGTGAGTTAATGATGTAATTGAAGATCACACTTGTCATCAAGTATCTATTGAACTTTGGAGAGGGATTATTTGTTGTGTAAGTATGCATTTAATGGAGCAACTGCAGCACAAAGCACTCTTGATACAAAGACATGGTGTCTTGGGAGATGGTGGGTGGAAGGAGTTTCTGCTGCAAGCTAATCAACCTTACTAAGCAAAGAAATCTTCAAATGCTTTGAAAGCTGTGACATTAATTAGGTTTAAAAGACTTTGACTTTGCCTCAGAACTTTTTGTTGGTAATATTTAGATCTGTAACCTCACAATTTAAGACATCGAGCAATAAGCAAAGGCTGAACAAATCTGTAATGTGGCATTTATTCTCATTGCTTTCTCTTGAACTGGCATTTTAAAAGAATGACAAACATTCACTTTTATGGAAACTCTTGCAAGCCCGTGAGTTACGGTATTTTAGAATTTAATTCTTTATTTCAGGAATTTTCTGGTTTTCTTCCTGCTATTTTAAAATCCATATTTTTTCTTGTTCTGAAGGAGATCCACTTTTAATGGCTAAGCAAAGATAGATTACAGCATCTGGCTTTATCTTCTGATCCCTCTGACCCCCACCCCAAAAATCCCATCAGCTGTTACAGCAGGTATTTTTCTTCCATGTGAAACAGCCTTAGCCTTGTGACCTTGGGGTTGCCCATTTAGATCCAAATCTCCCCTAATGAAGCCTCTACCTGCACTAAAGGACAGCTTTATGGAAGCGTCATGTTTTTTATTTCACACATCTATACTGATGTATGTCCATTAAGTACAAATACTTTTGGACAAAAATAGCCTTCTAGTGTTGTTTTGGGGAGATTTTATATTTTTGGGGTTTTTTTAATACACAGCACTCACAACTGAAACTCATAGACTCTTCTATTGTTTTATTGTGTTCCTCTGAAAAAACACTTACACATCTCTTTTCCTTGACTGACAGTATCTCAAATAACCTCTTCCTGGTTTAGGTGACCTCGAATTCAATCAGCTTCCAAATCCAAATCATCCTTTTTTTGCATGTTTTTTACTTCCCATTATTTTTACATTTGTTTACTATACCTTTTATATGTTTATTTACTTCCCCTTTCCTCTCCTGGTGCATTTTTCTGGGGGTTGTTAGCAGCAGTATTTCTCTCAGCTTAGTTCCTAATAGGAAGAATTCTGCACTACAGGTGAAGTTGCAATTCCTTTGCATTTGTCGGTTTCCTGTGTTAGGTCAACACTTGTCATACTCTCATTTACTATGAATATTTTTACTGAACACTTTTTAAAATCCATACTGCATATTCAACCAGGATTCCCCTTACATAGTGGGAGGATCCCATTAAACTGTTATTTTTATAACTGATTCATAGGCTTGCTAATCCACCCGAGGAACTTTTCTAAGGAATTGTAGCTTTAATTTTTAATTCTCTAGCAGGTATTACTCATAATGATAATAAGCTCCAGAGCTCGTGGGGTTGTTGAATGGGTAACTCTACAGTTGGACAAATTCATTGTTAACAAATGCAGAATAACATATCTGAACTTTTTATGATTACTTCCTGATTGCTGTTAATTGATTCATAGCTTAGGAAAGAAGACATGGGGGCTGAACATGAAGAATTCAATGACAACTTTGAAGTTATTCCTGTACTGAGTTGAGAGTAGGAGTGGATTACCCCCAAAGATCCTTCTAAACTATATCATTTAATGATTCCAAAAATAAAGTTGAAATTTAGCTCATCCAGTAATATTTTATAAGATTAAATTCAGCAGAAGAATGAATGGGAAATAAATACCTGTCTAGGCAGAGTGTCTCCTATATATGCTAAGATTTTTATCTAACATTTAAGTAAGTGTTATATAGTAAAAATTCCTGCACACATCACTGAGGAAAACTTGGTTTTGACTTGTTTCTCATAACTGACTTGTGATTAGTCCAAAAATTTGAAGATGCCAAGAAGAGATTCAGTTTTATGAAAAACCTTGAAAAATGTACCCTTACATAATTAACGTCTTTCACTACCACTTCTGTACTGTGGATTACTGGCAATTTTTTTTCTTTTTCTTTAAGGCAAATTATTCTTCTTGGGCATTTCTGTATTTGCTTCTTGTTGTCCACATGTTGCATTCATCTTGGGAAGAATGTCCAGTCACAGTTTTCAGGTGCTCTCCTATACAGCCTCCAATCCCTTCACCTCAAAAGCTTCAGCTACAGAGCAATCCTTGCACAGGCCAGTGTAAAATACTGTGCATTCAAATGTCTTGCAAATTCCATATAGGAACAGGATTCTCACCTAATGTGTCATCCTTTCTTCCATTAGTGAGGTGGTGGAAGTTACTGAATTCCACAAACTGCTGAACTATATATATGCTGTAGCAAAACAGCTCCCATACACTTGCACTAGCAATGATTTCTCTATCTATTGTACTCAAACCACATAATTTCTTGTTAATGGAGAGAAAATGTTATTTAAAGAAGATATTTGAAAGTGATTGAAGTAACCTAGTTTTAATTATATGTCTAGTTTTATCTAGTAGCTGTGTGGCAGACTGGAAGTTATCACAATGTCTGCAAGTAGTGCATAACATTAAGACATATATAAATGACATTGATAGCTTCCCAAGGACTGGCAACTAGAAGGAGAAAAAAAAGGAAATTGAGAGTTAGCATGCACCAGAACTTAAAACAATCTATGAAGCTTAGAAGGAATTTTTTTCCCAGAATTATGACAAGTTGGGATTGTGACACCCGCTCTAGAGATTGTTAATTCAAAAAGTTTCACCTATAGGAAATTATATGGCTGAGAGATGTATTTCTTCTGATGGTTAGTGCCTGGTTTCCTTCCTGGAAAATGTTAGAGGATGATGAGAGACTGAGTTCATTAGAAAAGTTCAGCAGATGGAATGAAGTCTGCAGACTGGTGAGGACAGGATCCCTTCCTGTCCTTGCACCTTGCTCTCTGGGCTCATCCTTTTTCTCCATGTAAACATGTACAACATGGTCAACAGTGAATAAATTTCTCTGCATATTTTTATCCCTATTCAATGATCCTGAACTGCACTGTTCAATGTTACACTTAAAATCAGCTCAGCTTCCTCAGCTAGAAACTTGCATTAATCCATATGCTGAAGGACATGGTGTGCATCGTGCTGTTCATGGGGATGCTGTTATGTACAGCAGTGGCATTAACCAGAATTAGCTGATGAAAAGATGCAAATTCAGCATGAAACTTTGACATTTTACTGTCATCCATATTTAGAGTTCAAATAAAATGCTGCAGATACATCAGGCAGTTTTCTTTGTCTTTTCTAGAGAGTTTTACATATAGCAAAGTTTCAACAGTTCCATTTTTCCAGCCATGGTACTTCTTGATCTGCTTGATTTCATTCTTCATTCACTATTATGTAATGTGGACCCCTGGCCTATGCAACCTGTTCCAGCTGGCTCATGTCAGGCTTTTTAAAGGTAAGATTCACTGTGGAAGGAAGTCTGTGAAATTAGTATAAAGGATGGGCAAACTTGTGGTTTTTTCTGGGGGGAAAAAAAATGAAAAATGCAGGCACTTCTTAGCAACAGGTACTTAGATTTTATTTACCTTAGCAGCTGATAAACTTGTCTAGCCCATCAGCCTGTATAAAGCTCTTAGTGCTTGACTGAGTAACTTGAGTAAACAACTCAGAGTTGTGTCCATAAAAACAAGAATTCTTCTAATGGTAAAGGAAGGTCACTCTGTATTTGGACATTTTTATGTGCCTGTCTCTCTGGGCTATTAGTCAGCAGTATCCAGTCAGCAGGATTGCCCCCTATTCTTCAGTCCATTTCTTGCCCTTTTCTCTTTCAGTCATTTATTTGCCTGTCTCTTTTCCATCTTCCTCTATCAATTTCCTGAAGAATAAACTTGAAGGCAGAGCATCAGATTCTAGTGATCTCTGCTTCTGCACTCATGGATATTCTGTGCTCCCTGACTCATAATTCAGCTTCTTTCTGTTGGCAGAGAGAGAGGGGCAAGGAGAGTTGTACGTATTTTTCACATGGAAGTTTTTGTGGCCAGAAATTCTCAGCAATGATAACCAATGCAGCTGTTAGTTATCAACAGCACACCTTCAGTCTAGGCAGCACAGTTACTGACCTCCTTTCACTTTCCACGGGCTCCAGAATACATCTTTAAATGAGAAATGATGAGGGGATGGGCTGCCCCCACAATCAGTTTGCAGACAACACCAAGTTGGGCAGGAATGTTGATCTGCTGGAGAGTAGGGAGGCTCTGCAGAGTCAGCTGGACAGGCTCTCCTCCCAGGCAACAAGGACAAGACAAAAAGGCTTCTGGTTGTGTCAGAGATTGGATTGCATACTAGGAAAAATTTCTTCACCAAAAGGGTTACCCAGTAACCATCTCTGAAGGTGTTTCAAAGATTTGTAGGTGTGGAATTTGGGGACATGGTTTAGTGGTGGGCTTGGAAGGCAGTGCTGGGTTAACAGTTGGACTCAATGATCCTAACGGTAATTGCTGACCAAAATTATTTTATGGTCTATGCGCAACACTGTAATAAATTGTTACAATAATATTTTTTGATGGTGAATATACACAGGCTGGTACTAATAATAGAAATACACTCAAACAGAATACATAATACAGGCTGGTACTAATAATAGAAATACATTCAAACATTTTAAATGTTCTGAAGATGATTAAAAACATTCTGGGGAGGATGATGGCTATGAATTCTTTCTTGTGTGTTAAATTTTTAATATCCCATCAAGTCCAACAATTGCTATACAGTAAATTGATTGCAGTAAATTGAATGAAAAGGTAGTTAGGAAATATAAAAAAGGATGATTTCTTCACAAGCAAAATTTTATAAGTACTTTGAGTGGAAATAAATCAGATTTCCATCCTTCATGGGAGTATTTATCTGCTAAAATATTTGTGAAAATTATCATTTTTACATTCATGTTTATTTCACAATAAGTATGCCTGTACTATGCAAGGAGAAAAAAAGAGGAAGTTTAGTAGTGCTAAGGCTAAAAAGTTGGGCCAAGCTTATCATTTCTGCAGAAGTGGTACAATTTGTATTTATCATTACAATCATTGTTATTATTATAGGAGAGCACTTAAAATATACTCTTTGCCTGACAAGGTTTATCCAAGGGCACAGTCCAGCAGGCTTGCTAAGAGTAATGGCTCTCTGCTGTGATTTGTGGAACAGGGTTTCCTGGCACTAGCTTCCTTGAAAACAAGTGTATTTAAAATACATGTTTTATCTCATAGGGTGTTGAATTTAGCGTGCTGGAGTACAAAATGCAATATGTACTTCTGCTGTTGCTTGGCTTTATTTATGTTGCATTCTATGGAAAGATGACAAAAGGGAATGGTGTGTTTTTTAGTGACAACTTTCCTATTCAGAAATCATAGGATAAGAACTGCTGTGATAAAGGAGACTATTATGTATAAAAAAAAAAAAAGTCAAATCCCATAGATATTGAGGCATTGTCTCACTCTCTCATCTTTACTACCTGAGCCTTTGATGGATGAGTGTACTTGAACCATAGCCAGCTCTGTGTCATAATGAAGGCAAACTTGAGGTGTCTAGAAATAAGTCTCTCCTAAAAAAGAGTAAAGAACTGTTACTGTGCTCCTTCTTCTTGTGCCTTGAATGCTAGATTGATGAAGTGTTACTTACAGCCCATCTCTGTGAGAGGCCCTTACTGAGGGTGAGTCTTCATACTTATTGATTATAAGTCCTCACTAGTCTCTCAATTTAAGCTTCATTGCCATAAAAAGTGTATTGGCTGCCTCATTATCCCTAAAGAAATCAAGTCAACCTTTTTTACTAATCTATAAGATGCATCTTTCCCCCTTTGCCAATAAATTTCTTATTTTAAATTTACAAGTAATTTCTAAATTTCCTGGTTGCACACCACCAATTCAAGCATCAAACCTGACTCAAGAGAGCCAAATCTCTGATCCCATAAAAATGGTAAAAGCAGCTTTTGTGGAGGTGTGCACAACTTGTTCCTGCTGCTGTTCTTTCATTAAACTCCACAGAGGAAAATTTTGCCCTGAAGTGGAACTCACTGTTGTTAGCTCTGTATGTTACTCTAGAGAAACAAATTGGTTTGAGCTAACTTGTTTTGAGGCACATGAAACCCCTGAAAGCAAAGCCAGGGGTGTTGCTGCCTTCTGAGCAGAGTGCAGAGAAGTGTGGTTAAAGATGCAGATCAGCATGCAGATCTGCCCATGAGGAAATTACTGAATGGTTTTGTGTCATATGCAGGCTCATATGCAAAATGAAAATAATAATAATTCTGTCCTTCATTTTTTTAAATTTAAATTGTTGTTAGTTAATGTACATATGGTGGTCCTGGAGCTGCAGGGAAAAAACACAGAATTTAGCAAAACATTTCCTCTGAAGTTTGTGTCCCTCAAAGTTAAAGGTACCACCTAAAATTATTATAATTAAAATTTAGTATTTGAAATCAAAGTAATTATACTTTTAAAAAACAAACAAAACCCCTAAACAGCAAACCTTAGCTACACCATTTACCCATGCCTTTTCTGCATAAGCTCACATCTTCACTTGAGAAAGCAGCTGAATAAACAGTCCTATGTCAAGATGATTAAACAGAATAAACAAAATTACTGGGCTGGCCAACAGGTTAGTTAAGTAACCTGAGGTAAGAAGATTTTGTCTGAATGTTCATCTTAGTGTGAGTTTTTAAATAGTTGAACTTTTCTGTTGAGCAGGAGGTTAAGCCTAAATTTTTGAAGATTGTGTGTGAAAAATAGGTGGGGGAAGTGCAGGGAGGGACAAAGGAGACAAGATGACCATTATTAGAAATCCTATAAATTAAAAAAAAAACCTAACCAAACAACCCCAAACCACAAATAAACCCTTAATAAAATTGTGTGAAGTAAAATGTGCTCCACCACAATTTTATTTCCTAAAAATCAAATATTGCTGAGAAACTGATATTGGCATGATTGCTAAAGAGAAATCTTGATAACGAAGTCACCACATTTATACACAACTGTGAACACATTGTGACAGCCTGGGCAGCCTCTGGTTAATGAGCAGAAAGACTGAATAATCCTCTAGGTCAGGATGGAGCCGCCCTGCATCTGCCCTTGTTGCACTTTAGATTGCAAATAAGTGGAAGGCACCCATCAGATATTTGCTGTTTGCTTTTGGTTCTTTACAGAAACTAATAATTTTTAAATAAGACTGAAATGTATTTATGTTAAAATTATATATATTTCAGTGTGATTATTAGCTTTATTTGCAAACAAACATCATTAAAGCTACTGCATGCTTATTTAGCAGAACCACTGGAGTCAGCCACAGCATTGCTGAGCAATCTCTCTTTGGGCTTTACAGAAATTGTTCTGTCTCAATTCATCATCTAGAATTTTAGCAATTCCTTTTTTTGACAAATACGTGTATGTAACAGGAAATAGAAGGTACAAGGAATATTTACCCTGTGACATGAGCTCCCAAGGCAATCTGAATGAATATTTTAAGATGGATTTCTTAAAATCCCTGTGACCTTGCTTTCTAAGATCATAGTGTGGATACTTTTGTTTCTGCAAATATCTCAGCAGAGGCTAGCAACCGTTATTAAATCAGTTTGCAAAAAAAAAATTGTAAGAGCATAAAACTAATCAAAAAACCCCAGTGCAATTAAAACAGAATATATGGGTTTTTTCTGATTCTGCATTTACCATGCTAGAAATGTAAAATATGTAAAGGTTTCCTTTGGTAGAAAAACAGTAAAGTTGATGCTACTATCTGCATATGAAAACTTTTGTTGGTCCCAAGACACCTGAGATAGTCCCTATTGGCCTGGACTCGCAGCCCTCCAAAGCTTTTGGAAGTTCTGTGCAAGTCAATGGCCTTAGCCCATGGTTCGGCTCCAGGTCTTGAAGATTTACACATAGTTAAAAGAAGTTTATCTCCAAAATTTGAGGTGTTATTAGTGATCTTATTGTGTAAGTTAACATGGAAAATATTGGAAAGGATTAATTGAGAATGTCAAGCCTTTTCCTCAGAGAATAAATTCTTTTTGACTAGAACAGGAGACAGTTAACTTCTGAAAAGCATCAAGACTGATGATTTTGTCTATATAGCATTGACCTGGAAGCTCAGCCATTCAGACTAATAAATCAGGCAATTTATATTTAATCATTAACTAACTCCCGAGCTGAACAGCTGTTCAAAATTAGAAATGGGTCACCCCGGCCAGGATGACATTACAGGCAATCTATAATGCATTAGAATAAAATTATAGTGATTTTTAACTGTCTGGAAATTTATTACACTGCATGTTCCAACTCTTAAACCCTTGTTAGCCAATGTCACTAGTGATTTATGGTGCTTGGCTGGTATGGTAAAATTACTGAAGATTTAAATAGACAATCATTCTATGTTTAGCAAATCTTCAAATTTCAAAGATATTTTGGAGAATGAGGTGGGTATTCTTTATTGTTTATGACTTACCCACCACTGACAACAAGAAGAAAAAATGGATAAATCAAAAAGCCCTCTTGTAAATTAATGGATTTATTGTCTTGCTGCCCTCAGTTAATGATTTAAAGAAAAATCCAATGACTTCTGTAGGCAAAAATGGATGTCTAAAATACTTCAAAGCAAAACTGCTACATTGCAAAGACTGCTGTTAGAACCTTTATCAGGAATGGTCCTTTACTTGCCACTCATTGGGCATCTCTCATGGATGGGACTGGGGTTTAGGAGGCCTTGACACACCAAATTCTTCTTTTCATTCTGTGAAGCACATACATGCTAGCTCTTTAAAGCAGCATACTTTGATCAAAGATACTTTTGTTTTCTTAGTGGACTTTCTATATTCCTCTTTTATAACAAAAGACTTTGAGTCCTCTGGCATCATTGAATTCTGTGTCTTCCCTACACTGAATGTTTAACCATTTCAGTAAGTATTTCTGCTTTTTCTGAAAGCGTAAGTGGAAAATACTTCATGAATATAAAATTTAACAATTATTTTATTACTTTGCTTTTGTACACAGAGAAAATTATATTTTAGATAATAATGGATTGTTATTTGAGATTGATTTTATGATCTGTACAGCTTTCAGAAACAATCACATGTAAAAGTTTTCTTTGTGAAGCAGATGACACCAGCAAAAACCAAGCATTTAGTATCAAATTACATGAAGTATAGAGGATACTTTCCATTCAGAAATTTTCATTTATTTAGATTACCTCATGTAAAGGACTGGAAAAGTATTACTTGATTACTATAATTTCTCTGAAAAACAAATGTCTGTATGGGCAGAGCACAAATGGTTGACCTAATAAGTAGTTCCTGGGTGCTTTCCTTCTTTTATCCTGGCTCTTTCTCTGCTTCAGTCATTGGAGAAGAATTCCCTGAGGTTTCCCTAGTGCAAGTGAAGAAACTATGAGACAACTTTCTTTTATCTGCAGTATTTCAAACAGTACAAACAAGGAAGAAAGGTTATGACAGTATATTCCTATTTTACACCAAGAATTTTATCCAATTGAAGATTGCTCTCATGGGTGGTCAGTTTTTATCTTCCTCTCCATGTCAAAGTTATTTGGGCATGCATTCATGCATAGGTTCATTCCTTTGCTGGGAACTGTACACACAGAACAATCAAAGCATGGTGTGCCAAAACTGCTAGTTTGGGATTCATGTCTTGTCACAAATCCTGAGTGAAACAGAGAGGAGCCATATCTAAAATGTCAATTTTCTTTAAAGAAGATGTTTTCATTTTCTGTAATTCTTTAGTAACCAGCTTAAATTTCAAAGAGATGATGGGCTGCCTTTATCACATAACTGGAATAAAATAAGAGCTTTCCACATAGCTGCTTATAATAAATCATCAAGATCTGAGACCATTCCTGACTATTCATCCTAAATATCCGAGAGTTAGCATGGTTAAAATAAACTCTGCGAAAGAACAAGGGAAACCAGGGCTCTATTATTCTAGAGTTAAACTTTGATAGAGTCATTGCAAGGAGGGAACCTTCTGAGATTTTTTTTTTCCATCCTCACTGATCAAACAGAATTAGTTAGACCAGATTGTCCAGGCCCATGGAAATTCCACAACCTCTCTGGGCAGCCAGTGTGTTTGGCCACCCTCAGATTTTCTCCCATCAAAATTCCAAATCATTGCAGCCTTAGCTGAGGAAGATGTCTGTGGTTAGTGGGTAAAAGAAGAAGGATAAATAAGAACAAAAATCCCTGCAGGTCTTCACAGAATCGTAGAACATTTGAAGTTTGAAACAGCAACTTTGTAACAGCAACTGCTGTAAAAATGATACAGAGAGACCTATTCTGCTTAGCTTCTCAAATCCAGGAAGAGCATGTAGTTATGATAATCTCCATGTTTATGCACATGGAGGAAATGATATTACTCAGTAAATGCATAGAAGTTCCAATCCCTGCAGTTGTCTCTGCAAAGCTTTCTCCCTCCTTACTTTTGTAGCTCTGGACCATTCTTTTCTTCCTTAGTGCAAATTCTCCTCCCCCTTTTTGTACTTGTTTCCTATTTCTAATGTGCATGATATCATTATGAATGTCATTTATTCTCAGAAATCTGTGAAATGGGCAGCACTTACCTCATTTTCAGTCACAGATCTATGACACAACAGGTGAGCTGAGTTATGAGGACCCTCTGGAAATCTAGTTAAATCCAAATTGGAGTTTCCAAGGTCAGCACTTGGAACTGTGGGGACATTTCTTTGTAGACATTTTCTTTGTGCTAGAGTTTAACAGTTGCTAATTTGTCTAGAGCTTTACCTTACCTGGAACCTCTCTCTGTCCTTCTCCACCAAAAATTTGCTTGCAGATGAAAACCTTTCTCAGAAACCTCCTTCAACCTAGCAGCCTAGGCAGAAAAAATTGCTCTGTATATTTTCAATAATAGGACTCCGGAAATTACTGTCATTCTTAACTCTTTCAAGACTTCTGAAATGGATTGAACATTTTTATGAATAAAAATAAACCATACTGTGATGTTTTAGTTTTGAAGATGCTTTCACTGAACAGCAGTAAGATAAAATACTGCATTTCAGTTTTGATTGTTTGCCTGCAAGTGAGGAAGAGTGGAAAATAAGAGACAAATACACTTGAAAAGTTGTGTTAAAATTGATGTTTATTAATAGTCCTCTACAGAAGGAACAGCAAGTAGTTCTACATCATCAGGTATCAGCTTTGTGCAGATATGGTGACAATAGATGTACCTATATATTCAAATATTCTGAATATATAGGTCTGCATTGTGTGAAAATTAATATTAGGAACCCTGATAATACTCCAGTGCTATTGTTTTTCACAAGGAAGTATTTCAGCCCATGAATATTGGTTGTGTTGGTTGTCTTATAGTCCAGAGCTAAAACAGCTTTTTTTTTTTTTTTTTTTTGTATTCAGTCTTTTGATATATTTAGATGAACGTGTTACACATGGGAGATAGATTTATTGCATGCTTGCAGAAGGGAGTCCCTGCTGGGACCTCTGTGCTTGTATTTTCAGCACATTCATCAAAAGTTAGATTTATTTTGGGATCAGAGATTAGAACCAAGAGTTAGACAATTTAAGGTGGTATTTTCTGTAATATTATGGAACTATGACACCGTGCCACAGAAGCTGCACTAGATTTATGGTGCCATCCTCATTACTAATAATTGTGCAAATTAAGCTCAACTTAAATATATGTAATCTTCTTCATTATAAATAACTGTCAGATACACGTAGGGGTTGTTTTTTGTTTCAATGTGCACTTTTAAAAGAAGCTTCAGTCTAAAAGCCAGCAATGGGGACTAGACATTTCCAGGGAGAAAGAACATTTTGATGGAAGACTTTTAAAGATACTTCTGAAGAGGGGGAAGAAGGTAGTTCAGGTTTAATACTGATGATGCAGTGCTTTCCTTTATTTATGGCTTTTGAATTCAATCCAAAAATCACTAATAAGGAAGTCTGGAATAATATCATGAAGGACTTGGTGGGGGTTTGCCCTTTACTTCAGTAAAGAAAAAAATTAACTCCAAGCATCTGGTATAGCTCCTCTGTTCCACTTCCATCAGCCCCTCTTGTTTGTTCCAAACAACTTATTTATTCCCTCTCTCTTATTCTGTTGTGCTGCGTTAGGCATTTCTCTTCCCACCCACACCTGTTTGGTAAGCACTGATTGCAGACATCCCATTTCTATTTAATTTCATCTCCTTGCAAGTGCCTGTGAGGGGCTGGCACCCAGGAGGTGTGGCTGTGAGATGGCTGCTCTGTGGCAGCCCCTCCTTAGTGAAGATGCACTCACACAAGAGCTTTGCTGCAGCTGCTGCCCCACAGGGAGCTCCGTGGCTGCCTCTGCCCCTGGAGGTGGCCCCATTCTCTGCTTTTGAGGGTAGCTGAACTATATTAATAAGATGCCATGGGAATCCTGCTTTAATCATATTTTTTGTGGATAAAGACTGATTTATGTTCCAGAAATAGGTGCTCAGAGCATACAGAAGCATTGAATTTGCAATATCTGAATGCAATGACTTTTATAATATATGATGCCTTTTTAACTTCATTGAACTATAAATATTTTTATGAAGTAAATGTCTTAAGAGAAAACACTTTTCTAAAGTCTGTTATAAATATGATTAACTGCTTCTCGTCATTTTCCTTTCATCTGAAACTCCACAGGGATCCTCCTTACTTTTCTTCCTTACTTTAATTTATATCCCCCCAGTTATCTTGTGCATTGCACTGAGTCATGTCTTGCTGCTTGGTAACCTTACTGGATGATAATATTCCACTGTGATTCTAAGGCTCCTTTTCCTGTGACAGAAGCCCTGGACCGGATTGCCAGGTTGAGGGATGATGCTAGGGCTGTGGCATGGAGTAACAAGGGTGATAGGATGTCCACAGAAAACACCCCTGTTCTAACAAACTGTGAGTGCTGACCTCTGATGAGAAATCCCCAGCAACAGGGAATTCAATGGGTAAAGAATAAATATGGAGCTGACCTTAAAGTCATATGTCTAGGACAGAAAGGATACGTGCATGCTGAAGAATTGGCTTTTGCATTTACTGCCTTCAAGCTCCCCTAATTTTCGTAAGGGATTTTTGTTGAAATGCACTTACTAAAGAATTGATATATTACAACAATTCTGCTTATTTATTCATTTCTGCTCATTTATTGATAGCATCATTTTCCTTCTAAAATTGTGCTTGAAAAGGCACCCTTCTTATGCTGTTTTCAAGTGATGAGGAGGAAATTAAGTGGAGGTTGATGTGCACTGCTTGCATGGGTCAAACCCCTTTTTCAACAGGTAAGGTGAAAAGCCTGATGGTAAAACCTTTCTTACACTCTACAGTTTGGTCAGCAGACCACAACCTGTGCACCTCACATGCATGTGCAGCATTCTAGGCAAAAGCCAATATTGGGTCATTTCCTGGTAAACAAACATATTTTTAATTCTTATACTTATGACTGAATTGTATGTTCGCTTGTAGCACTGGCATGTAACTGATCTCCTCATGTATTTTCTTATCTTTACTTAGATTTAGGGAGATAAGTTTCCATTTCAAAGGGTGTGCAGAGTATTTTCTAATAAATTCCATATATAACACACAATTACACAGCACACGAAATGATCATAGTAATACCTGAGTTTTAAAATAGGTCTTAATTATCTAGCTTGTCTGCTCTTTTGAATCAGATCTTTTCCCTTATCTGTCCTGGTTTGTTTTTCATTCTTTTTCCAACCCTCACAAATAATTGGGATTTTTCACTCATACTCAGTAGTACCCTGCTCTGTTAAGTTATATTATCTGATTACTTTTCTTTCCATTATTATTTACTCCTTTTTCCATGCCTGTTAAAACAGATTTCTCCCAAGTCATTCAGATTCTAATTGTTCCTGAAGTCCTTCAAGTCCTTCAAGGAAGTGTTTATAATTTAAGTGAGGATATACCAAAAGCTGCAACACAATAATATATATAAATGGATATAGATATAGAAATAGATTATATAGATATAGATATATACAGATATAAATATAGAGATAGATATATGCTCCCCCAACATTTCTATGTCAATTCCATATTTGCTTATAAGACAAGCCACAGCAATATATGTTTGGGCTTTTTTAATAGGAATAGCAAGAGCATAGGTAGAAAGGTGTTGAACACAAAACTGTCAAACTCTTAAACACTGGGCAATTCTTTGTGAACAGTTTTCCATGGTTTAACCACGTGCTTTTAGAGAAACCTCATCTTTTATATTATATAAAGGAAATCTTTCTACAACCAGTATTTATCTAATATTGGAAGGGTGAGATTATATTTTTCAGGTACAGCTTTCTGAAGACCATTGAAAGCGCTTTGGCTTTTGATAGGACTGTATAAGTTAAAAAATAGGTGTGACTCTATTGATCCCATACTTGATCCTCTGCTTGGAAGATATACAGTTAAAAAGGGAAAGTATTTATGCTTGAGTAATCAGAATTTTTCCATGACAACTGGATCTATATTGCTTTGATTGCCACATTTTGCTTAGTGCTTCAACTCCTCCTGTAACAAATGGTTTCTTTTTAAAATGCAATGGCTAAAATCTAGAGATGAGTGGATATTAAAATGGTAGTAACTGCCTCTGATTAGATAGCAAAATTATGTTCTCAGTTCCCAAATTGGACTCAAAATACATATAGATGTGTGTTTCTCAAACTTGAATTCTTTATTGCTTTAAAAAAAAAAAAAGAGTAAAACAAGGAGTAGAATACATTGTAATTCAGCTCAAAAGAAAGGTATTTCCTTTCCATGTAAAGCAAGAGGGAAGGTGTTGGAAATTATGGGCTAGATTTGGATTTAACAATAAAGGGTTTTCCAGCTACAATATCAGCTTAAGAAAATTGTAACTTCACTATGCCATAACTGGATTTTCGGCCACCTCATGAAATAATGAAGCCTTTTAAAAAGGAAAAAACAGGCAAAACCAACCAAAGAGAAACCCTGGAAAGTAAGAGGGAAAATGGATATGGTAGGACATAGGGCAGAAACAAGTAAGACAGAGGTGGGGACTGTTTATGTTGTTACTGCTGCCAGCCTCCATGCATCAAACCAGTGCAGCTGATCCTGGTCACAAATTCATTGCAGCAGATGTCACAGAGGTGTTAATGCCTGCTCATTTTCCCCCCTAAACTTACAAAATACTACTTAAAAATATTTCTTAAGATCTTATTTAGATACCTTTTAGATACACATTTTCAGGGTGATAATAGGGAAAATAATGGAATTTGTACTAGGTGCAAGAGAATTTTGGTCTGTAATGTCTTCCATAAATTTTCATAAAAACTTCAGATGAAATTGTTGAGTCCTCAATGCAGATGTCAGCCTAAAGAATAATGTTGATTTGTGGTTGCTTGAGAGTAAGCTTATTAGACCTCACTGAATATTTCATCTGATGAACTGAAATGCCATGCTTCTGCTCAAATGTGAATTTATGTCTGAAAGTGTTCCTCTCTTCTAGTTTTGTTTGCAAGCAACACATCAACAAGCTAGATTTTTCATGTTGGAGAATGTGATGTTCATTCTGATATAAATCCTGGGGCAATTCTGGATGGATCTCACATGTTAGTCAAAGACTGGTTAGAGTGCTTTCACAGCTTCACATTGTTGAAAGTGAAAATATGAAAAAAAAACTATAAATAAAGAAGTTATATTTTGCACAGATTATGAAAGATTTTTCTCCCTCTTTCCCACCCTATATTTCAGGCTTTGGTACTTGCACAGTAAATCCAAGCAGTAAAAACCAGCTTAAATCTCCTTGTACACATGGAGCTCCTGGAAGATGCACTCTTACCCTACACTGTGAGACCTGGAAATGATCCCCCTTTGTTGCATTTCTCTGTAGCTGTATTTGAAGTGCTGCAGAGGAAGAGCATACAGCTTGCTTTTCAGAATCCATAGTGAAGAAACTTTATTGAAAATTAGTATTATACTGGTCTCAAAGAGAGATCAGAATCTTCACAAGGTAACAGACGTAAGGAATGGGAGGATGTGAAGGGATGGGAAACAACAGAAGGAAGTTGGATTGAAAAGGACAAGGGTCAGAGCCATATAGCTTTGCATTTATTTGGCAAAGGCTTCCACATAGCACAATGAAGCTGTGTATGTGGACACAAAAGCAAATATATGAAGCTATTCAAAAATAGGTTATTCTGCTGAATATTTGCATGGCATTCTGTGCCTGACTGAAGATGCACAAGTCACCTTTGAGAGGCACATGTCCTTCTGTGTGTATAATTACAGATATACACACATACACTCACACACACACATATATATACACACATATATATACACACACACACCACAATATATATGTACCTACACAATATATACCCCATTATTTCCAAAAAAGCAGATTTTGCCTCATTCTTGATTAATTTCTGTTATTTTTTTTGTTTTAGTAGTTCTGTCAGGTACTTTGAATTTTTTCTTCCTAATAAAGAAAGACTAGAAAGGTATTTGTGATAGATATGGTGCAGTCCAGCAGTTGAAGTTCATTAATAATTGGAATGTTGCAGAGTATGAAGTAATGAATACTAATTACTCCTTTCATGTCTGACAGCACCCCATGGACCAATACATCAGCCCAGACTTTAATTTGGTTCTAGTAATGGTTTCATCAATAGTACATTAATTCTGTGTTTGAAAAGATGTACAGTTGAACCTGACCCACACAGTAGATACCACTGTCATAAAATGGCCACATACTGACAACAAATGGATAATTACAAATAATTAAATCCACTGAGCTTCAGACAATCCTAATTTTAAGTAAAATATATCTTATCATATCAATCGACAGAAAGCATAGCGAGGGAGATTTATCAACTTGTATTCCTTGCAAAGCAAATTTACCAGCCTGTTTATTAGAGAACTTGCTGATCTGTGAACCACATCATAAAAGTACCTCTCCCCTTCCTTCATTGCAAGATGGTTCTTATGTGGCACTCCTGGATATTCTGCAACACCAGCTCTTGGTTGCTGGATGAAGCCTGCAAAAGAAATTCTCAGCCTTGGAGAATTTCAAATGAATAAATTTATATTTTCCTCAAAACCAGCTCACAACAGGGTGAACTAAAGGTACTTGTTATCTCTGAAAAGCAGACTTCATGCTTAAGTGCCTTAGTACGTATTTAGAAGCCTAACAAATTTTGGGTGTTCAAATTTGTATACATTTTTATTTTACTTTTGGAACTGCAAAACTGCTCTGTTGTTTCTAATGCACTTTAGACTGTGGCTGTGTGTTCAAAATTGCTTCAAAACGCTCAGATTTTTGTTAAAATATTTCAAGATATTTGCTTTGAGAAGGAGGAGAAAAGGAAAAAATAATAAAGAAATTTAAGAAAATATCAGTTGTAGTACATAGCTTTATGTAAGCATGACAGCCACAAGACAAAGGATAAGTAAAATTTGGGTGCAATGAATTAGCAGTATATGCAAAAATTATTCAAGATGCAAATACTTAGATTTTTTTGGAGCAGATAAACCAAGGCATAAAAGTAAACAGGTGCCAACGCTATGTGGTGTTGAGTTTTGGCCTTCACCTGCTATGAAAGAAAGTCTGGCATTGAATAGGTTTGGCATGAATGGCCCTTAATATTTGAATTTTTACCTGTGTGTGTCCTGTCCTGCTTCCCCAGCACCTCTCTTTTGGAAATCACTGGCTAGGGGCATTAGCTATAAGAGATCAATATTATTTTGGCTCATAGGAGAGAATTCATTGTTCATACAGCTCCTATCTGCATTTACACGAGGTGTTGCCCTCGCTGAACTCCTTTGCACAGTCACAAAGAGGTAGTCATGTCTCTTCAGCTGCAATATTAGGTTATTAAGAGGTTTTTTAAGATGTCTTGAAGTTTGATTTATGTGCAAATATAGCTTGTATGAACAAGTTTCCATTCTTATGAGGCATGACTATTATTCATGAAACAGCAAGAAAATTCGCTCAGTTTCTCCACAGGGAGAAGTTTTTCTTGCCTTGAACATCTCATCAGCTGTGCAGCTTCAAGGCAGTGCTTTTCCCACTGAACTAGTTTGACCAACTTGTACAGTTTGCCTACTGAGATTGCCTGGTAACAGCTCCCTTCTGCGCTTGTTTTCACCTGATTAATTCAGCTTCGTTCTCTACATTACTTCTTGGGGTTTGCAACTCGGTTCCAGAAGCTTTTAATTTTAAGCAGCAGGAACTGAATGAAAGCTCTTCTGGAAAATGTGTTTATCCCTCTTTCTTCCCACTGAAAAATATTGTTTCCCTGTACTTTCCTGTCCAAAAATTTATCATTTATTTCATTCTTGCTGAGCTGATCCAAAACATCTCCCTACAGGAAGCTATCCCACCATTCTACCATTTAGAGTTATGGTCTGTTTTGGAGAACATCAGCCCTGAAAGGTAAACTTTAATTTAGTGTTGCAAGAAAGTGTCCCACAAGAAAAGATGTTGCATAAACTCTCGAGACATTTTGTTTTATGAAGTCTTGTTCCTGTATTCAAAATTTCTCACCTTCATGAGTTCCTGTCTTTGAAAAACCTAGGCATTGTTCCCTAAGGAACAGCAAGATCTTTGGGAACAGCAGATCTTTGTGTCAGTCGATCAAGTATGACAAATCAGACAAGATGTTACACACATGCCAGTCTTCTCATAGCTGAGTGCTCATGTTACCTCCTGGAATTTATTTGGTTTTATATTTGCTTTGGCTAAATATAGTTTGTACTCAATGCATATACAGGTTTTTCAAAGCTTTTTAAATCCTTTTTGAATCCCTTAATCTACTTTATTTCAAAATCTATGAGAATTTACCCAGGGAAAGAAAAAAAAAAAAACTAGTGGGGAACAATCTATTTTTAATTTACTTTGTTTGTTCTTAAATACCAGGGAGCTGAGACTCACATGAAAGATGCTGTGTCTATTTCTGGGTAGAGTGGTGCTTTAGTTCCAACCATTCTATCTGCTGCAGGTGAGGGAATAGGACATTATGAAGAAAACATTGCCAAAAGTAGAACTTGTCTTTAGAAATTTCTTTGGTGACTGTTTTTTGATATTCCTTCTATCCTGGACTTCCACTATGCCTATTTTGCTGCATTTCTCCATAATCCAGAATTAAACTCTAAACAGATATATTTTACTGAAAAAAAAACTAAGTCATCCTACTGGGTTCCCCACCTCTCTGTTTATCGTTGTTGCTTATACTCTTGAACAGTGCAAGAGCAATAACAAAACATTTCTTTTTCCCAAATCTGTAATTAACAGAAAACCTACAACAGCTGCAGTAATAAAACCCACCAAGTCATTATGTAGGTTTTGCCTTTCATAGGTGATAATCACAGAAATTGGTTATTTATTGCTTCTGTGAATTGAGAACTCCTAAAGGAAATATTTTAATCCAGAACTATGAAACTCATTTTATTTCCTCATAGATGTTCTGAAACTTAGTGTGACTCCCTCAGCAAAGGTTTTTATTCTGACAAAGAACACTGAAGAACCTGTCTTTTGTCAGATCTCTCGTTTCATCAGTGTGTGTGTTTGTCTTTTGAAAGCAAAGCAAAATTGTGTTCTCCATGTCAAGCTCTACAGTTTTGTTCCCTCCAGCTGCAGTCAGTTTTGAAGGCTTTGGAAAGATCATGTTGCAGAACTGGGCAGTGAATTCATGTCCACCTGAGAGAGGCTGTATAATCTGAAGGACATATGGTCATAGGGCTAAATTATTACAGTATTACATGAGCATAAGCCTGGAAAACCCATCTCCAGTACTTTGCATGGCAGTATCATACAATATACATGTCTGATGTTGAGTTTTGTACAATCATGGGTTTCAGTAGGTTTCCTTAAGGAATTCACTTAAAGTATATCATCAGCAGCTCTCTTTTCTGCCTTCTCCCTGGTGAAATGCAGAAGGGTCTCAGCACACCATTATGTTTAGCCTATGGCTTATAGCTAAGGGCGTGTCAGAAGCAGGCAAGGGCTCTGGCAATGCCCTATGATAGCCTAGAAACAAAGCAATGTTAAAATTTCTGCAGAAAGTACTTGTTTTATTCATGTCCTGATGTGACTTTCATAAATCTCATTTTAAGTGTTTAGTATCCATGTTAATGCAATCACTTTGAAAATTGAGTTAACAAATGCCAATTTGAATTTTATGAAGAGTTCATGTTATAAATGTTCCATTTTATAAATGTTCTATTGGCCCTTTTTTAAGCAGAGTTTTCTTACTAATATTTGAATCTCCTTTCTTGGCAGAGAGCATTCAAAACCATTGCTGTAAAGAAAATACTGGTTTTAGGCTCGTGTGGCAAGTGAATCCTGAAAATTGGCACACTGTTCACTGGGCAAGTCAATGACAAAGAGTTGTGTCACTGGGTCACACCAGACCAGACACACGGCACACACTGTAGTCTACAAGTTATTTTCAATTTTTTTTCAGTGCTATGCTACAGAAATAGGAAGATGAACTTCATGTTGCCTCCCTGCTGGGCCTCAAAATGGCACAGAGTGGCTGTATGGGACAGGCTCCACCCCTCACTGAAGATAAGGGATCAGGAAATGACAGCTCTTCAGTAAGAGATTCCAGTAAATAAAAGGTGAACCTAGGGATAACTCATTCTTTCATCCAACAAATAATTAATTTGGAATGAAACATTTAGTAAATTACCTTAAAAATCATTATTTTTGTTTTTTTAGTTGCCAGCCATTCCCTCTCCTCTAGTCTATCCATTTGTTATAAACTCATGTCCCTGCTTAGTTTTTTAGGCTATATATTTAAGGAAATTACAGTAAAAACTAACAACTATCTCATTGGCATTTGTTTGAAAACTTTCTTAAGTTTCTGGTAAGCTATGATGATAGACATTGATGCCCAAGGCACAGACTTTCAGTAATGAATGATCTCCCTGTGTCTGCTGTATATACAAATGAAACTACAAAAATTAAGGAAATATTCTGAGTGTTTGTCTTATACTTTTGGTGTGTTCAATCATCCTCATTTTGTTTCTTAAGTTGCAGGCACCTAAAATTTGTCTTGCATGCATTTGCTATGCTGCTAAGGTCATACAGTACACATTGTTTGTAATCTGAGATACCTATGAGGTTTAAATTTAGTGAGATCCCCATTCTTGTGCCTTTTATTCTTTCCCAGATGCACCAAGATTGAAGACAAAAAATGTGAATTCAAAAAGAATTTTCATCTCATCCTTCACACTAAACTGGCTAACCCTCACTTACAAGCCACAACTGCTGGCTCAGACCAACTTCATTAATTTCACTGTCACCAGGGTCAGGCTGGAAGACCAGCTGTTGGCTGATGTTGTTAATGCAAGACCCACAAAAAACGTAAGGTAAGGACTATGCTTTGATTTGCCTCTTGCCTGCTCTGAAATTTTAAGTTGAGAATTAATATGCCTGTTTGAATCCACTGTACTGTAACTGTTAGAAGCCCATATTAGAAAGATTCTAAGAGTCTGGAAAGTGTAGAGGGTTCTTTCACTGATTTTTTCAAATCTGTGCTCCCAAAGGACTTGTCTTGACCCAAAGCTCTGCTAGAAATTAAATTTATTGTGATATTATTCCCACACTTCCCTCTACCACTTGGTTTGCTCTGTGCATTGCATTTAATTTACAGAGCAGGATTAAAGCCCTCTGCAGTGCTTTGTGCTTCAGCGATCTTGAGCCAATAAATATAAATAAAATTCCATGCCAGTCTGTACAAGGATATAATGGCACTGTTAGGAGCTAGGGCATTTAGTTAATAAATCACAGTCTGTTCCTGCAGGGATGCAGTTCAGTGGCTGCTGCAGTCATACCAATATATAGTATGAGGAGAAACGCTTTAATAAGTGGTTATAGGAAGGACTTTGGACAGGATGTAATCTATGAGATAAAACATGAAAAGAAAATACTTAGGAGTGTGAAATGAATAGCAAGAATATCTCCTATTTCTCTAGTGTGTCTTTCCAGTTATCTTATGTAATTAACTAACTTCATCCACAAAGATTTGCTCCACCTGTTTGAGGTACTCTGCTTCATGCAAGGGCAAACTGGGTCAGGGAGTTTAATTACCCCTTGAAGAATGAAAGCCATATACTTGGGAATGAGATCTGAAAACAGCTGTTCATTTACCTCTGCATCTGCACATTGCTCCACCTGGGACTGCATGCTTACAAGGCCTGTATCACCTGGGGTTTTGGTGTGAGTCTGGCTGGGAGCTCCCCATAAGATTAGTCAAGCTCTTGCACTGTCAGAAGGTCAGTCCAGCAGAGCAGACTATGACAATGTTTTCCCACTCTGTTTGCTGCCAAAGTGAGGTTCTTCAGCCTTGTGCTATTCTCTGGTTTGCTCAGCTGCCACGTAGATTGCAAGTTGCCATCCATGACAGGATCACAGTCCTTTTGTGTAGTGTCAGGAGGAAGGGCACTAGGAGAGAGATGAAGTTCTAGTGCATGACAACCTAAACCTTCTCACTTTGGGTGTGCAGAACCTCAGGTCTAGTACACTGGGACAGAAAGTAAGCTGGCCTTTCATAAATTAAATCAAATCAACTGATGTAATTAAACAGAAAACATAGCTCACAACTGCTATAAAGCATTATTTCTTGCTGTGGTTGTTTAAACGCAGTGGTTTTGTTCCCTCTGCTAGTCAGTCCTCACCAAGAAGCCAGAACAGTTTCATGACTGAGCTCAGCTGGAGGATGACAGGTTGCTCAGCCTGTCAGCTGCCCAGGGCAGTCTCCTAGACCACAGTGAACTTGTAAAGAAAATTAAATCCACAAAGTCAACTGCAGCAGAAATACAACACAAGGCAGTAACAATTGAACTGTTTCTAGCAACTTAAAATCAAACTTAAAGTCATGTAAAATGTCTATTCTTATTATTCTATTATTATTTTAAATGTAACGTTTCTATGAGCTAGAATAGGAATAGTCAAATTGCTGCCTTTCCAGGAAGGGCTGTCCTCCCCATACTCACATTTTCATATCTATAATACGTAGTTGTTACATGTTTGATTTTTTTAAATGTGTTTGAATTAGTATTCATAAAAGTAATAAATACCAACATGAAACTGGAACAAATGTATTAATATATGATTGCCATGTTTTCCCAGGTAAACAGGCATATTTCTGCAGAGGACAGTTATTCCCTAATGATTGTCTAAGATGAGAAGCTTACTTGCCTCAAATATTTGTTGCTGCCTGAAATAAAGTCAGTTTTCTAGAGTATATCCATATTCTTTTCTGTATGGATAGGAATATTTTGGCAATTGTGTGAAATAATCATGGCACATTAAAAAATAAACAGGACAGCTGTCACCATTCAGGTAGCTGAAGCCAAAGAAAATGGAGCTCAGGGTGACATGACAATGGAGCATTACAGACTGACAGCTGGAAGAGCATCCGCTCCTTACTCTGGGAGTGTCAGCCTAGGTGGTGTCAACCCCTCAACCCCAGCTTTCACTGAAGGTAAAATGTCTCTCAACTTTTTCTTCAAAGTGCAAGAAACAGAATTCTGCCTCCAGCAGTGATGCCTGGTACATTAGTTCTTGCTAGTACCAGATGTTTACATTGGCAGGGCTGCGTGTCGGAGGGAAGAGAACACAATGTGATCTCCTGCTGGTCTGTACCACAGTGAGTCCCCACGGGTCTCTTTGTTGGCTGCCTCCATTCTGACAGTGCTTTCTGACTGTGCTTGCAAAAGTTTACCTTCCTTCTGTTAAGCCATCCCACAGGGCCAGGAAGGAGGACTTTGGAGGAGTTCTGTGTAAACAATTCCCTGTCGTAAACCTACCAAATGATCTAATGCAGGGAGTAAGGGAGATCACCCTCTCTAAAATTACCAGCTTCTTCAAGTGAAAGAGTCTCCATGCTGAGATAAATAAGGAAGCAGAAGAGTATTGCTGTTTGCAGCCTTCACCCCTGGTTTGCTGAAAATTTCCTTTAAAAGCCTCTTTTCAGCCTCTTGCATTTTACACTGCTTGGGTCAGCTCTTTATGGGAGCCTACAGTAAGCAACCAATTATCTTATGAGTAGTAAAGCAAAAAAGACAAAATTCAAACAAATAAAAATAATTGTACGAACTCTCAGGCCTTCAATGCATCTTCCACAAAGCAATTAGCAGGTTGAAAGCAATTAAACAGGTTGAAAAATCAGGAGATATTCAGTGTTCTATCTCTAACCTAAAAGAAGCTGTCACATATTCGACCTTTCTTTTCACAAGCCAAGGATTTTTGAAAATTATAGGCTCATTTTCCTGGTCTAAATGGCTTTTAAGACAAGGAGAAATTTTCATATTGGTGATGATGAAATTTACTGGATTTACTGTTTCTTCTCTAGAAGCTCGTGCCTGTGCCCAAACCCTGTGGTCGTGTAGTTTCTTACACAGGGTGATTGCTACTTCAGTATCAGCAATAATTGCAGAATTTCCAGAGATGCTGTAATGTGATTATTTTCATTTAAAATGCTATAATATCTTCATAAAGCTAGGTTCAGGATAAACAGTATGACTTAGCTGCTTGCATTTGGATAATTAGGGTTGAAATTGATCTGCTATATAAGTAAGAAGTAAATAATACATGTCCAAACAACATTAAGGCCATTGCTTTTCCTTTTTATTTTAGTAACTGTATGCCCTAGAAAAAGTCAGGGCTTGGGTGTGCTGGGAGTCAGAGGTGTCTCTAAAGCAACTCTGATGACCTTTTTCAATTTTGTGTGCTGTCATGGTTCTCCTAAGTAGTAAAGAGACAGGACTCCTTGAATTGGATTTCCTTTTTCAGTTCAGAGTTGAACACAAAAGAATCCTGTTGACATTTTAACTACACAGCCATGGAGTATCATTAGAGTAGTTTGGGAAAATTGCTTTTCAGTCCTTCATCTTTTTTGTTATTATTTCTGGACAAGTGCCTCACCTAGACACTTTCAGATAAAGTCATACATTCTACCACAATTTTTTTAGTAGAAATAGTGATGTTTTCAAAGTAGAGTTTTCCTCACTATTTGAGTGCCTTTTTCCTTAAACATCATATATTGCATCTTGTGAGGAAATCATGTTTTACCATAATTTGTCCACTCCCCTAAAAGTAGAATTTTAACTCCCTGCCACTCCTTACTTTAGTAAATGTCCCACAGAGGGTTTCCAGTTTGTCATTTGTACATGTTTACCAGTAAGCAGACAATGGCAATACCAATCAAAGTAAACTCTTACCAATAATACTATTTTTATGTATGCATGCTTGTGTGTATATATTTAGCATTTTATTTATGTAATTGTGTATTGTTTATATAATTTAGTATTTTAAGGCAAGTCCTGAGTCCCTTGGTTGCACTAGGGGTTTTTGCATACCTCAAAAATTATCAGTGTCATCCTGTTTCAGTCATCATGGAAAAAGTACAACATCTGTATTTGGCATGCTTCCAGGCTATGGCAGTGATGGATGTGTTCAGAGGGGCAGGTAAAGATATTTAAAGGTCCATAAAAAATGGAAGAAGTGGGTGGACACAACATATGCAGAAAAGGAGGAAAAAAGCTCTTTTCAGAAACTAGTAATACTGTCCAGGACAGAATGTTGTATGTTCTGAGGTAGAAAACCTGAGGGTTCATTTTTCAGGGCAAGTGTGTGTGAGAGTAATGCCTTGCATGACAAATTCAGATCTTAAGAAGCAAGTAAATAACTTCTAGAACTGGGTGATCAACCAGAATTTGAGATCCATTACTGTGGTCCTTCACAGCCAGTTGTCCTGATGAAAAGTTTATGAAAAGGTAGTGTGGTAAAACACGAGTCACAGCATATTTGGAGAGCTGTGATTGTGATTTCTTTTAGATTGAATATAGCTACCTGAGGAGAACAGTCATTGATAAATAGACATACAGTAAGCTATCCTCTTAACAACTGTAAATGTATTTTTCAGTGTTAGTTCTCATTATGGTAACAACTGTAAATGTATTTTACAGTTAACAACTCTTAACAACTGTAAATGTATTTATTCAGAGTTAGTTCTCATTATGGTATTAGAGCTGGTAGGCAACCCCACAGGATGACAATTTTTCAGGTCTCTCTTTTGAAAGTTCTAGGATGCCAGGAAAGACTCTGTATGTCTTCAGCTGTGAATACTGACACATTTGTTTTCCAGTTGTACTGTTTTTGTCTTTCAGTACACAGTGATGGTCCTGTAGGCCTGTTGCTCCACATCCCACAGTCACCACTTTTACATGACTTCTGAAATTGCAAGCTTTGGTCCTGGGTATTTATTTTGCCCAACTACCCCAGCTTTATGTGACAGTATAGCCTGCATGTAATGAGATCCTTTTTATTCAGAAGTTGTTCTCTCCTGTCATATGGCTACTATCCTTCAGGGAAATGGGAAAAATCGTCTTCTCTCTTGCTTCCCCAGCTGCTTCACTTCTTGCCTTCAGTTCGCTCTCCTGGTGATTTCTCTGATGAGATGACCATTGGTCTCAGATACTCAAGTCTGAGAATGGGCAGACCTGAAGTACTTATCAAGGCACATCTTTTGTGTTAGCAGATGTTTTGTCATGTACAGAAATTGTGGAGAAAAATCTTGGCTCAAGGTACACAAAAAGCACAACGATGGATTTACCAAAATGCAAAGAAGAGAGCAGCCCAGCCACTCCTGTGTTTTTCATCCTGTCTTCAGGACTAGACCCACTTGAAGATTATGAGACCCTACATAAGCCTCTTATTTGCTTCTGGTTCAAGGACCACTTAACTGTCTCCCCTTAAAGAAAGAACAATTGAGCTTGAAAGTGAAATGGGGCATGCGGGGCTAGTGCATTTTTATATGCTTGTGTGCATGTGCTTCTAGAAGCGTATGTGTAGTTATATTTTCCTTACTGAACAGGACAAAGCCTTCTGGATTCATCTGTCACTGGGATGGAATGTGCATTGCTGTGGGGAAATTGGGCACAGTTTGTTTTCGGCAGAAGATTCACGTTCCGAAGTTTTTTCCACCCCCGCCATATTCATGGCAACGGGGTGGATGAAAAGTGTAAGGCCATAAGCACTACAGTATGAAGAAATTTTTAGAGCATTCCTCTGCTTGGCATAATGCAGGTTTCCTTTATACTGTTTTCTACCTTTTGACTAGATGAGGGCCAGAGGGCAATTTTCTCCATGCTCATGTAATCTTGTGCCCCCTGTGACTAAATAATGGTCATTATACAAACTATATTCAATTGTGTAGGGCTCTGTGGCTTTATACGTAGGATTACTATTCCCCACAGACAATAGTGAGAATACCAGGTTAATACAGCTGTGACCTCACTGTGCTCAATTTAAGCTCAGGCCCCACAAGGTGAGAGGCTTGTGCATTTACCCACTGAACCAATCAGTTAAAAAACTGATGCGATATCTACCACATGTTGCTCCCTTTTTCATGAGGGAATTGCTCTGTACCCCCCAGAAGAGTTTCTAAAGCTCAAGTAACAATGCTGAGCATCTATCAAAATGTCAAAAGGTTCATTATCTTAAAACCAAGGGAACAGATTTCTGCAGGCTTTTTCTAATACCAGCAATAAGACCGCTGTTGAGAGCTCGCAATTTTGCTTGTTGAAATTGTAAGGGTTTAGTGAAGTGCTTCAGAGGAAGTAATATGCATTGCACAAGTGATAGTGAAATTAATGGGGGCATTATCATTCTTTTTCCTTTCTGCTCTGCTAATTTTCCCATCTCCTCCCCCTCCATCACTCACCCTTCCCCAATTATTTCTATTGCAGGCAAAAAGCTTGGGTTCACTATAGACCCTGGAAGATTTCATAACATCTCTCTAGGACAAAAGCAGGTGATGGTTGCAAAGGAGGCACTCAAGAAAGCTGCCCCACATGGCCATTGGGTTCTTTTCCAAGTGAGTGTCAAACTGTCTCTCTGATGGGGAATATCTCCTCAGCTGGGGGGATGTTCCCAGAACACAAAATCCACAGTGGATTACATCAAAAGTTCTAAACAATAATAGTTCTAAGCAAGTAATCTTGTTCCTTTTGGTTTTGGTTGTAACAGGATAAACATCGTATTAGTAGGGTTTCTGTCACTTTTTGCTGAACAGTGCACTCTCCCAGGAGGAGCAGGAGAGATAAAACAGAGAGCCCCTGGTGGGTGGGTAGCACTGCCCTCAGGCACACCCTTCCCCCGCCTAATTAAGAGCTCCTATTCCATTCAGCAGACCATAATGGAGACTTTAATGAAATGGGTCTGACTGTCCCTGGGGAAGCTGTATAATGAGTCCTGGAGTGCTGCTTTTCTGAGATAGCAGCCACGGCTCTGGCCAGCTTTGTATGGACCAAGAACCTGCTCTGCAGTGGACAAAGAGATCCGTGGGATGCCCTGGCAAGCTGTGGTTTCCCAGCACAGCAACACAGTGAACAGGAGCACAGCAACCATAAATGCCACTGAAAAAAGATGCTCCTTCCCCAGTGTTTTATGCTCAATAGCCAATGTTTATATGTGCCAACCTGCCAGCCCTGAAGCCAAATGAAAATGAGTGTTCCAGGCCTTGACATTAAGGTGCTTATGGGAATGGGGTGGTTCTCTCCTCTCCTGGTTTTAGCCTCAGCAGCCTGCTTTGTCTGCCAACCAGGTTGCCTGCAACAAATGAAGAGAAGGGTTAGATTCTGTGTTTTCTGCCAGATGAAACAAAACCACTGTGGGATTAATGAGGGGCCCTAGTGTGCTAGGCACCGTGGAACAGTTTGTGCTAGCATGCACACACTGTCCCCTTTGTCAGCAATGAAACTGGATGTGTGCTTAACCATATTTCATGTGAGTGAGCTAATCATGCCAGCCTGAAAACAACCCTGCACAGAAATGTTGTGAAGGGAAGAGTCAAGCTCGTTTTCAGGGAATGTCAGGGTTCTCAGCTGCTCTGGGGGCAGAATGAAAAAATGGGAGATGGCAGAGGCAGTGCTGTGTCTGAAGATGCAGGGATGGATGGGGAACATCTCAGGAGCTTCTGGTGTTACAGACCTGCTCCATTTTCCAGCCTGTTATGGCTGGCTTTTGAGGGAGGAGAGAGGCAACAATTTTGCTGTAAAGGGTTTTGATAGTGAAGGATTGTGGAAAGTCTGAAAGGAAACTTCATGGAGATGTTGGACCAAATCCCAGATGGCTCTTAGCTAGCTAGAGCTATTGGGATTTGGATGCACTCAGTGCTTCTCAAGCTTTAGTCTTCTGCATTTGGGCCCTAAAACCCCATAAGCTTGTATTTAAAAGAAAATTTGGAGCAAAAACATGAGGTATTTTACTAGGGATTTTATTAGAGGCTAGAGAGCATATAATTAAATATTAAAAAGAAAAAACCAAACCAACCTACACCTGCTATTCTGACTGACCTGGGAAATACTTCAAAAATTACTTTGGCTTCAGATCTTGCAAAAGCAGTTGGCACAGTAGTTGGCAAACTGGCAGAAGAAAGACTGATTTCAATTTTTTTGGTGTCAGGTTGCACTCTTCTATCCCTCATAATTAATATCTCAAATTCAGATATCTGATATATTGAATGTTTATTTTGTTATTATATTAAGGCTTTAATCACTTCCACTTTGCATTCAATGGATGCAGCCTATACGATAATTAAGGTGTTGCCAGGCTGCAATCATGTCATGTGATATGAAAATCCCCTTCTCTTTCCATTCCTCCATTCCTTTCTCCATGTGGCAAGGGACAGCTTGGGAATATCTCCCCAGCAGATCTCATAATAAAGTGATGCAGCAGCCAGGGCATGAGTGACATGTTGTATTCTTTGGCTGAAATTCCTCCTACGCTGCATGGAGATTGCCAGCGCAATCAGGAGGTTCTGGCACGTCAGTGAAGGGCCAAAGAACAGCTCATGGATGAGCTGCAATTATAGTTGAAATAGCAGTACTGTAACAAAGAAATGTGGAGTGTGGGCTGATGGTGTGTTTAAAGCATCTTTAGCCCAGCCACATTTTAAACTTTTCTTGGTATTCCTGTTTTTCACCAGGAGGTGCTTTGGAAGCAGATACCTTTCCGTTATAACGCTCTTCTCTGATCTATCAGCGTCTTTCCACTGTCTTCATGTATTTAGAATTTTAAAGACAGCTACACTCTGAGGTAGTCTAAGACATATTTCCTAAGCAGCAGGATAGCTGGAACCATTTTTTTGTCTAGCACTTCTGTCTTCTTCCTGGTATTTCTTAGACATACCTAGGTCCCTGTTCTTCAGGAAATTAAAGAGAGTCCAGGTGTCTTCTGAGCTATGCTCGTCTTTGTATGTGATAACACCCACAACCACAGATCACTTAACCCTGAGTTTATAATATTTTCATTAGCTTCAGAATCAAATTTTAGAAGCTAATGGTGAAACCTCAATGCATACCAAAAAATGACAATGACTTAACTGTTACCCCTTTAAAAAGTCACAATGACAATGCCTTAAGGAAAACAAATTTATTTGGTTTTGTAAAATAACCATACTGGCTGTTTTTCAATGGAATATTCATCTAAGTAACTGAGTGGTTCAGAACCTTGGACAAACTCCTTGAGCAATACAATATGTCATCCTGATTTCTGTGTCTTTATCAGTGCTAAGCCAGCTCCAACTGCAGAAGAGCACATCATTCCCCAAAGAATACTAGAAATTCAATTAAAATTACCCCCTACAAGCATGATGGCTAATTTCTATGCTGCTCTCTATGGTTTTGATCAGGTAAAAGTAAGCTATTTTTTTTTCCTTTTGTTTGCTTTAATTACTCCTTCTCCTGTGGGGACAAGTGGTAGCATTGATGACCATTCTGTGGGAGGCCAGGACTTGGGACCCTTGTGGTTCCAAACTAACCCAACAGCTGTAGGGTGCCAGCCCTCTGTGCCCTGCATCACCTCTGTGTTTCCCATCAGTGCTGGGCAGGAGGAAAGGTGTGGCAATAACACAAACATTTGTACTATCCAATGTAGAGATGCACAGGTATGCATATAAAGACAAAAAGAGCATTTATTGCACCAGCTTTAGCCAGTGGTGCACTTATGAAAAAAAAACTGCACATGCTCTAAAGCCAGAGCTCTTTCACTCAATGGTACTCACATATTTTGCTCTGCTCTAAATTTGCCTAAATGGTCATGACCATTTTCCCACAGAGTGGATTTACATACCTGGGTGTTCAGGCAATGGCTCAGTACCATGTCCATGGGTTCCTGCAGTCAGGCATAAAGAAAGGAACTAAAAAGTAAGGGCTATGTGCTGTTTGTTTTGTCTTTTGCTCTTTCCCTGTGTGAAGTTCTGCTTGGTGGGTGGAAAGAAGAAGGAGGAGAAAAGAGACATGAGAATGTGGAGAACAGGCAGGTGACAGGTAGTGTGTAGTCTCCTTCCCTCCAGATCCCTGGTTATCCATGTGTGCTCTCCCAGGAACTTGCAGAAAGATCTTCAAGCCCAGTGTGAGTCAGCTTCCCTGCAGCAGTGGCAGTGCTGGAGCAGTCAGCTTGTTCTCATCAGCAAAGCAGACCATGATGAAGGCAGCCCTAACTGCACATTTTCACCTTCCAGCAGGGTATTCTCATGGAGCTGCTGGAGCACAGCACACATGAGGGCAGAGCTGGGATGTGAAAAGGGTAAGAGCTCCTTTAGAAAGGAATATTAGCCAATGCCAGGGGGAAAATAAAATTTAAAAAAAGGAGAAAAAAATTTAAAAAAAAAATGTGTCAGAGCTACAAATGGATTGATTTTCATGGTGTGGCATGATTTGGAAAGATTTTTGTGAGAAAGGAAGAATAACTGTGGTTTTGTGGCTGAGCAGCTGACTATTAAAACAGCATTTTGTTCCTTTTTCAATTTTTTAATAGGTTACTATTATAATACTTTTAATGGAAAGCTGAAAAATTTAGACTAAGTTTTTAATAAAGGTGGTTCATATACATTGTTGTCCTGCTTCAGTCTGTGTTTATGAAAGCAGATATATAAGTACATATTTGTATTAACCAATTTCTAAGCTTTACACTTTAGAGAACTCCCTTTTCTCACCCACCATTCTCAGCCATAGGTGTTTGTGGCTCACCACAAATTCCTATGCAGGCACTGTCTTTAATATATTTCTGGTAAAGGTTTTTTTTTTTTTTTTAATTACAATGAGAAAATCAAAGTATGCCTAATCCAGATGGAATACATTTCATGGGTTTGTGGTTTTATTCAGGGTAGAAACTTGTGTTGTATTTTTTCATGGTTGAACTCAGCATTCTGATTTAAGGAGGTTTTTTTGTCAGACATAAAATCTTTCACTTTTTCCCAGATTCTGCTACATGTTGTTCAGCTCAGGATGATCTATTTCCTTTTGAAAGACAAGAGTTGATCCTTCTTATGTTCCCTCCACACATCATTATTTTCAAGGGAAACAAAATTAATTTTATGTTTATTACTTCTTAAACTAAAGGATAAAATATAGAAAAATGTCAGAGACATGAGGATTAATTTCTGCAGGTTTTACCGGCAAATGCCAAATAATTTAAAAAACAGATGAATCCCTGTGCTGAATATCATCTTGTTGGAATTCTCTAGTAACACTATAAATAATGGAGGCAAAAAGAAAAATATTAAACTTCAATTTCAAACATGACTCTTTGGTAAATGGTGTAAAATTTCAAGGAGTTTGAAGGCTTTTTAATAAAGGTTAAACAAGTAAATTTTCTGCTTGGGATAAAGTCTATGGATGACTTAGATAAGAAGCTATAGTGGTTATCTGAGTAATATTTATAGACTATTTATAGATTACAGGTAAAGACTCTGTTTTTGTTGGTTTCAGTAGCACAACAGTTCTCCTTTTCTAAGGGACATTTGGGAATTAAAATGCCACTATCAACAATTTTGAATCTGGGAATTACTGAAAAAAATACTGCCCAATAGCCTCTGATTCTCTAGAAACCTGTTTCTTACTCTCCCCCCAGCACCAGCCTTGTGAGTGCTCCCTTTTAGCAGCTGAGGCTGGCACAGCTCTCAGCAACACTGCCTGTTGCTAGTGCAGAAGTTACTCCTTTTTTCTTCTGACAGGGCATCCCTGACTTGCTTGCCAGAGAAGGGGAGTTTAAAAGCATCCTTTTTCCTCATGTTCACACTTCTGTTCCTGGGAGACTGAAGTTTGGCCCTCGAGGCTGGACTGGAAAGTACCAGATCAGCACCTGAGATCTCTGTCTGTGTCGTCCTCAGCAGCTGCTCAGAGGCCCAGGAGAAGGTAGGAAGTGGTCAGGTAACCACACATCAAGGTAATTTCCACTCAGCCACATGTTTATACTGAACAAGGGGGACACAGTTCTTTCCCTGAAGCTGTTATTTAAGTAGCTGGAATTATGTGATGCTGTTGGTTTATCATGAAAATAAACCATATCAAAGAGGGGTTGTGGGTTTTTTTTCTGGCAGTGGATGCTTGAACTTTGTAATATAGGTAAAACCAGTTCCACATCAGTAGCTAAGGGGAAAAAAATGCCCTTCATTATGTTAACAAAAACAGGGGTTTACATGTGCATATATGCCAAATTCATTAGGCAGGTAATGAAGCATTTGCACAAATGTAATTACAAACAGCAATTCTGACAGTTCATAACACTGCATTAATAATCACTACAATTAGTTCTGATGATGGAAGCAATTTACAGCACGTCACACGTATAAATAATGGTGCATTTCCTGAATGTGTCATTACTATGTATTAAGGATGCCACCTTGTTGTGACTTTCTCAGTAATGTTCCCCTTGAGTCAAAGTTAAGGATACGAGAGTGATTTTTTTTTCTGAGCTACAGCATATTTCATACTAGTACAGTTTAAATACCGAGTTGAGGTCATTTGTGTAAGTTCTGTATGTGAAAATGTGAAATGTCTAAATAAAAGGCAGTAATTATTTGTTACTGAATTATATAGGATATTATTGAATAGATCCTCCCATTTTAGTAATTTAAATAAATTTCAGAGATATTTAGAAAGGAATAAAAGAGACAGAAGTGTCACCCCTTGATGATATGGTTTTCTACATATCTCCCAGCTTGTATTTACTCTGAGAAATTAATTTTGTTTTTGTCTTCATACCCCTACTAGCCTTTATTTAGTTAGGAGGACATCAAGCTATTTTTCCTTTTTGTGGTACTTGGTGTCATAGTGAAATAATTGCTTAATTTTATTATGATGATTTAATAATGCTTCCCATTTAGAAAACAAGTCTATGAAATCAGCTTATTCCAACCCTTAGTTTTCTTTGCTAATAAATCTTGCTGCTTTAAGCTGTTCTTTTCAAACCACAATTCATAAGCTGGATAATTCATTTTGCTAATTAATGAGAGGGAGTATTCTGATGGCAGGGAATACCAGAAAGGTCTGTAAGAGCAAGAATTATTTCTCTCCTCTTGGTAATATTGCTTATTGGCCTTTCTCACTGTACTGCTTAGTAATTCATTACCCTGTGGTTTCATAAGGATTTTTTTTCACGGAGATGTTGGAGAGAGAAATAAGACAGCAGGTTTTTTAAAATGTCAGTTCCTAAGTATATATGCATGTCTATGACCTTGTGCATATATATATATAATATGTATATAATTTATTGTCCTTTGGGGAGGACTTCCTGAAGGTAATTAAGCATTGACCAGAAAGCATAAACTGAGCAACTTGAGCTAGCTCATCAGCTAGTGGCAATTGCCATGACTCTGTTATAACTTCCACCAGTTTATAGTGTTTTCCCAAGAATATTTGATCTTGTTTCTCAGTTTTTCCTGCTTATAAGAGAAACTCCAGACACCAATCTGCAACAGTTAAGGTCTCTTCACGTGAACTACAGGATGCCTGGTCCTGCCTCACTGTCCCACTCATGCCCTCCACCTTCTTATCCCCACACACGTGTTCAAGGACTTGTCACTGGATGTTGTTGTGGGGGGAAGTAGATTCTGTCCTCCCCATTATCCACCCACCCAGCAATGGCTCTGGGGTTTTTTTTGGGTACAACAGACCAGTTTTGTATAGAGTACAATGGCAATTATGTGAACCTGACAGCCCAAAATATTTCTAATGCAAACTCCACAGCTTTCTCACACTCACAAAAATGTCCCTTTTATATCACCAGCTTTGATTATCCCAGTATAATCAATGTCCCAGAAGTGTGCAGCTGAATGAGCTGTACTGCATTAGAATATTGATATACTCTTCCAAAAGACAAAGGAAAAAGCAATTTCTTGAGATAAATATATATGAAATTAGAAAAATGTTCAATGAGTTTTTCTGCCGACAAAGAGAAAAGCAGGTTTATTCTGACTGCAAGAACGTTCCGTTCTAAATCCAAGTTGCTGGCATTTTTCACAGGGATTCTCTGTTCAGCCTTCTCATCACAAGCATGCAGCACTGCATATTATATTCCAGTGGCTTTTTTTTTTTTATTTTTTTTTTCATTTGTTCTTTGAACCAGTTTAAAATAAAGATGGATTAGCATTTCACATAATCAAATTGCTGCATAGAAGTTTATATAGCAAGCAGGCTGGAATAGCTGCAGCTATTTTACTTGTTCTGTTCTGTCACATCATGTAATATTTAAAGCCTATAATTAAGTTTTTACTCGAACTGTTGGGAGGCAAATACTGCCCCCAAGGGCGTAAAGGTTCCTGTCTGCAAAGGTTTCATCACAAACTGGCATATTTTGCAAACCAAAGGGGAGCAAAAAGAAGCTTCAAATGCTGTGAAGCCAAATAAAAAAAAAAGACAGTGATTCCTTGAATAAAATGTTTTACCACCCTTAACCATATGCTTTCTCTCTGGCATTATGACTAGAATTCTACTTAATGCTTATATGATGGGGCAGTAAAGGGATTAGTATTAATTCAATTTTTACCAAAGTTCTTGAATACATCCCAATTTCAAATAATGTAGAATTTCAGTAACTAAATGTTCCCTAGTGAGGAGATATAAAAGACTGCAATCAGATACAAGTTTTTTATTTCTCCTCCAAGAAAGGCACAGTAGGTTACCTTCCTGTCACTCATGAGGATTATGTTTTTAAAGATCTGTATGGGAAAATATATGCATTTGTTCACAAAGTTATGTTCTCTCATATAATGTGGTGTTTTGAAAATGTGTTTTTCTCTAAAGTTTTTTTGTAGGGGCTAAGGTAGGAAACATAAAGCTTGGATAATGCATTTTACACCATTACTGAATTTCAGTCACAAATTTGCTATTTTTGCTCAGATACCTCTCATTGGATTGAAATAAAAGAAATCTGGTTTTAATATTATTTGCTGAAAAAAACAAACCCAGCAATGCAAATGTGTAACCATGAAGCTTTCTGAAAGGAAGAAGCTGGATTTCTTTTATGTCTCTTAACGGTGTTTATTCAGAACAGCTTTGGTTTTTCCTTTAAGCAGCTGACTTGTTTTATTCAGGGATTCATTCTGCTCCTCAGGTGGGTTCCACAGGAAGACTCCTTAGTGAGATCATGTAAGGTGGCCACATCACAGGTGCCTGGGACTGCAGGCTCTGCTGGATCTGTCTGCAAGAATTCCTCAGCCCAGCCCTGGTGAGAACCTTCCTATGTGCCTAAAGCTCTGGAACACAGTATGTTTCACCTAAGGGAAAGAGAAGACCCCACTTTCTCACCACCCTGCAGCAAGGTCTTGTCTGGCTGAGGGGGAATCAATTTTTCAGTGATTTATCCTGAGCAGATTTTGGCTGAAAGGGTTTGTGAGTTGTCCCACTGCTTGTCTACTTCTGCAAGTACAATTAATTGGTAGCTTGAATTCAGAACTTTGTAACTCTGCTTGTACAGTGACCTTAATCACATTGGATACACTTAGGTCTCCCTTTTCCTGGGAAAACTATTTTAAGGTGCTTCCATTTGAAAGTTTTGGGTGGGCATGGGAAAGTATCTCTTATGGAACTGCACTTTAACCAATGTAACTGATAAACTCACCAGTTTCAGCAGTCCAGAATGGCACTATCCTCAGAACTTACACTTACTCTTTGCACATTTTCTTCTTCAAAAAAAAAAAAAAAAAAAAAAAAAAGAAATGTTATACATTTCCTTGCATCTCACTCTTTCTAAAATAGGAAAAATAGCTTGTAAGACTGTTTCTAATTTTCCACTACCCCCTCACACATCTGTTCCTGCAGTTTTGTCAGGTTATCACCAGCTGACATATACTGAATTATTCAAATTTCATTATTAAGTTTTCATCCAGGACAGCAGTGTATGTGGAACTTCCATGACTCCAAAGGGCCAGACTGCCAAAGTTGCTTCTAATCAGCAGCAAATGCTAAAAATTTGGAGGCTACAAAAAGAAAACGTTGCTTTAAGTTTAGCTCCAAGGAGTTTTGCAGAGAAACTTCTTTAATCTGTTTTCATTTACACAGTTATAACAAATGTGGAGGTTTACACAGGGGTGTGTGTATATATGTACACACCTATATAATATAGATATATACTATATGTATTATATACATATGTACTTTTTAATGTGTATATAAATATTAAAAACCCAGTCTGCTTCTCCCTAGCTGCTGAGGAAGGCACTTTGGAGTACTGATTGTACACAATCTGCTAAAACCAGCCAAGAGATTTTTCAAGCGCCCTTTGCAGACTTGTTATTTTTCATCATCCAAAGATAAAAAAGCTCATTTGTGAGGAAAAAAAATAAAAATTATCATGTTAGGTGTGAGCAGGCCATTTGTGGAGCTGGGCTAAGCTGGGAAAAGTGCCCCTTTCACCCCTGGCTGTGGGTTGAAGCCTGCTTTTCGGCTGTGAGCGAGAGCAGCGGGCTGGTGTCTCCTTGGTCCCGAAGAAGCAGAATTTCATATGTCAAAGAGCCACACTCAGATGAAGGCAATTGGAAGTAACTGCTGAGAAGAAGATGCCCAAGAGTAAGTTGCCATGGAGATGGAAAGGCTAAACACCACTGTACTCCTGACCTCGAAAGAGGCTGATTTCTCCACATGACAGCTGAGGTCATGGGGGCATGGCGGGAAGCTCATCCTGCCGGCTCCAGCTCTGCCTCTAGCCTATGGATAAGTAAAGAATTACTGCTTTACTACTTTAGGTAGTCCATTAACCTTCACAAGCCTGAACTTTCATTCAAATAATTGCAAAATAAGTATAGGTGGCGAAACCTGAGCAGAATCACTGCTATTTTTATGCCCTTTGGAAAGTTTAGGGACCCAACCCTTCGTGTGGATCCACTGGTATTTTAAACAGTGAAGTTTCTTTCTTAGCTTTTTGCTGAATTGGAAAAAGTTAAAGTCCAGAATTACCAGCAAAACCAGAAAATCATTCAGTGACTGGTAGCCAAATGAATGGATGGTTGTCCTTCATCAGCAGTGGGATTTTGTATTCACTGGGGAGATTACCTTCTCTTTTTAACTTCTTGCTTTATGATGAGTTCTTTTAGCTACAAATTCATTCCACAGGGTCCATTAGAATAACCCACTGTGTGTCAGCTTTGATAGACCTTACCCGGGAACAGTCATAAAGACAGAAGGGCAGCAAGCTCCTGCTTCATACCCCAGTAACCCACAGCCTCCCTCTGTGCACATGACTCCCACAGATGCAGTAAAACCTGATTTAAGTGCCAGCAGAGAGAGACTGGTAAGTACAGATTGTCTGACAGAATTGATCTTCCACTCGAGGTAAATAACAGGGCTTTTTTCAAAACCTCAGCACTACTTCAAAGTGGCGTCTTAAGATACAGCTTATTGTGGGTGAGGTTAGTGGTGCAAGTTCAGGCACAGGTAAATGGCTGGTTGCAGAACCAAAATGACTTCAGAAATAAGTGCTTACTGGTGTTATTTTGAGCAGTAGCTTGTTGTAGACTGTTCTAAATGCCAGAAGCTGTTAAATGTTATTGTGATTTTGTGAAGTGGACCCTGCATTAGGAAGAAATAGCTTTTGTGAAAAGTACCACTTAGAGCTAGAAATATTTTTCAGCAAAAACAACTTCAAGCCTCTTTTAAATTGCATGCCGCTCTATGACAATAAGTTCAGAGAAGTTCTTTGAATTCAGTGAAGTTCTTACAGCACAGGAGATGGGGAAGTCTAGAAAAATAAATGTGACAGCTACAGCTTTTATTCTTTTTTTATTTATTACTTTTTATTTTATTTAGCCCACTGAGAGTATATCTCACCCAAGTCCTGTCTACATAAATCTTGATCTGCTCCAAAGTCCCAAGTCTTATCTTAAATATCCTGATAGAGTTAGGGTCTTCCTGTTCTATAGGAACAGTGCAGTTAATAGTACTTGGCTCAATACTGATCTGATTAAGGCCTTAATTTTTAATCCTGTTAAAATTATCACCACTGTCTATTGCACTGAGGCCAAAGCAGCAGTACAAAACCCCTTGCAATACTCCTGCACTTGGAGAGATGCAGTGGAGTAGCAAAATGGCATAGGAATCCTTGCTCGGCTGCTGAGGTGATGCAGACTTGCAGTACTTAAAATACACTTGCCTCAGTAGTGAAGGTCCTTAAAATAAATGCTAAGCATCCTCATGAAGTAAGAAGCACCCCCACAGAAAATGGAAGTGTCCAGAAATTATGCAAATAGTAACTATGCTGAGAATCCTTTGGTAACCCTTTTCCATTGTATCAGAACATGCAGCTGTCATGCCTAAAAACTTCAAATAAGTTTCTGAAACTTTGTAGGTACAGGAGAATGTTTCCTGGTGCCAGCATTACCAATAACATTATTGATTCTTCTCCTACAGCTTGAAAGGGAGCTTGGCACCATGTTTCTTGGCCTCTCCAAATCCGGTTTACGATAGATACCACAAATACATAGATGAAATGCTTCCATCTGAAAGCCCTGTACTATATGGACTGCACCCCAGTGCTGAGATGGGATTCTTGTCAACATCAGATAATCTCTTCAAAATTCCTTTGGAAAAGCAACCCATATATACGTGGGAGAGGGATCAGGCCAATCTGCAGTGAAGAGGTGAAGTTCTTCATTCAGTGTGTTGTCAGTGCTTTTAATGACGGGTGGAATACACATCTTACTGTGTTATTTCAGCAATAGACTTAATTTTGGGGACTGGGGGTGGAGGGAAGGCACCAAAATAGAAAAGATCAGATGAGTGTTAATGGTTGTGATAATGCATCAGGCTGGCCAAGAGGTAATGCACTAGGAAGACATTTGGACCAATTTCTTTTTCACATTGAATTTATTGTGGGGTAGGAAACAAGGTACTGATCTATGCCCTTTTTTTTTTTTTTTTTGTATACTTTTTATGAACAAGTACAGCAAAAATAACTTACTAGAAAAAAGGTGTGGTTGGTTGAATAGGTGGGTCTAGTCTTGGCCTCTGTCTTTTGTTCCCATCTCCTGCATGATAAAACTCCTTAAGGTGGCTTTCCCACACCTTCCCACTTGTGCCAAGCATAGGAAGTCCCTCCTAGCCCGCAGTCCTGACTTTTTCTGCTGCATTCACAGCACAGCCTAGCAGTGGAGTGCAGGCTTTCCATGCCAAGAAGTGCAGCCCAAGCACAGGTTCTTACACTGCTTCCCTTCCTGGGAACTTGTTCTGAGCAGGAGCCTTGTGGCTGCTCCAAGACTTCCCTTGCAAGCAGTAAAGGAAGAGGAGGTTTTCAGGGAGTTTTAGTTTTTGAGTAGTCTGAAGAGGTGAATCCTGGCAAAGGAGAGTGTCTGACCATCTGTTAGCCTCAGCACCTCACCACAGAACCTGGAGTCTGGCAGAACAATAACATTAATAGTGATAAACTATCAGATGCTGGGTTAAATGGACCAACCCTAACACCAGGATAAGCTTGGTCACTTAATCTGGGACACTGCAGTTCTGTTCACAGTCAAGATATGTCAGACACACAAATACATTAATATAGCCAAATTCCTTCCAGAAAAATTTAAAACGATGGGTTTTAAGCATGGAACATCACAGGTGCTTAAGAGATTAAATTAATAAAGGAGCAGGGAAGGAAAATGTAATCACAAATCTCAGCTAGTTCTGTTTTCAGATTTTGCCATCTTCTGCATCTTCCTTTCTGAGTGTAGATCTGAGAAACTATGTCCAGATGCCCCAAAGCCTGGCACATGATGAGACTGAGCCTTCAGTTCCTTATCCTTACCAGAGTTAATGAAAGTCCCCTATGACTGCCACTCTGGTTCTGCATTTCTCCTTCCCTTTCTTTACTCCCTTCTTTTCATCTGAGCATTTTTTTTTCTCTTATCACTATCAGATCATGGTGGTTTTGCAGGAGGAAATTTGACAGCTCTGCATGCAAGTAGCCAAACATTGCTTCATCTCCTGGGGGGAACTTGTGCTTTTCATGCTCAGTTCCCATCTACTTTAGGGAGTCTGGACTATAACATATGGCATTCATCATTAAGTCTGCCAAAGCTAGGGCTGAAACAGAGGCTGAGCTGCATTAATGCTGTGACTTCAATTCCTGCTCATTAGCACTGTTATGAATTGTTCTTCATTTATGTTCTGTCTCAGCTCCAGAGCAGGCCTGCAGGGAGAGAGGCTCTTTTGGGGGGTGATGCATGTCTGTGCCTGTGCTGTGTTTCGCCTAATGCCTGAGACAGCAAGGACTGTGGAGGGGTGGAGGGGGTGATGGAAGCCATTAGGTACTAGAGAACTACAAACTACTGATCACACTTGACTGAAAATCAAGACAGTTCCAGGGTGTATCCTAGTAACAGCAGTCATCCCAAGTCCAGGACAATGTGTTGGTAGGCTTCAAGGGTCAATGTTACCTGAAAATGTAAAGCTAAATAGGAGCTGCTAAGTGTTAATTGGTTTGCAGTCATTCCTCTCAATACTTTTGCCAAGAAGACAGCAAAGGTGATGGAGGGAGCATCTCTGTTTTTTATCTAAGAAAATGAGATATTTGTGCTCTTCTGAAGAAATCAGACACTTAGTAGAAGAGTCAGGAGTTGATTTGCTGGGACTTCTGTTGGATCTGTTGCATTGACCTAAAGAGGTTAAGAATGTCCTGGGTAATATTCTGGAAATGCTTCCTGAGAAGCTTAACAGAGCAGAAATCATCCAGGAAGACTATTGCCTGGAGACCCTATGCTCTTGCTTGCCTCAAAGAGTAAGGTGATGAACCTTTTCCCTTTCAGAGATCTGTAGGTCTTTCAAACAGCTGGACCTTGTTCTGAAGGCAAATTACTTATTTCAGGGCTTTTTGTGGCTCTTTTGGAAATGAAAGAATAGTTACTCTTTATGTTTATTCTTTTGTATTTTTATTTTTCTCCAAAGGGGGAGCTGATGTTTTTTGCTCACATGGAAATGCCACATTATACACAATATACACTCTTCTGTGATGTTGTGCCAGACACATGGACTAAACCAGCGTATGCACCCACACACAACTTTGTCCACTGGTAAGTACCCCACAGTGAGAGGATTAAGCTACTATGCAGAGCTAATCCAGTGTTTTAAGCCCAGCAGCCTTGTTCCATTCTTATTTCTTCCAACTTTTGTCCTAATGAAAGTCAGCTTTCCCTTGAAGTGGGTTTTGTAGAAACACCAAACACTTTGCTAAGGCAAAGGCTCTGTTACCTCCCTTTGTCCCAAGCACCAGCATGTTCAGCATCTTGTGGGATTCCTTTCTGTTAGCCTGCCACCAGCAGTGGTTAGGCATGGATTAAACAGGCATTGTTTCTGGAAATTCTTTTGATACCTCATGGAAATGTATGGTGCATTATGCCACTATTCAGAACCTCTGTAAGAGTCCCTTATGTTCCTGATTTGCACTTTGCTCTTGCTTATTGGAAGTTTAATTATGAAGTTTAAATACCAATGAAGATGGTATCAGACAATTTGCATTTAAGAAGGCATCTGCTGTTAGCAAAGCTGTTAACTTCTCATGGTGATGTTCAGGTTTCTCCCCAAGACAGCAGATTTAACAGGATTGACCATACTCATATTCTCTGCTGCCAGCAACCCATCCCATGCTGATCACCTTCTGCAACTCATTTCAGACATACTTAATGAGGGAAACAACAAATTCCACTGAAACTATCACCTTAGACTTACATAAGCTTATACTTTCTGGTGACTTCAGCCATGTACTTTCTCTGTAGACAAAAGGACTCTTTACACTTGAAAGTTTTTTGTTTGTTTGTTTAAAAAGCAGTTTACATACAGTTAAGAGCTATGGATGCTTCTCTTTTAGGGTTACTAAATGATTTCACTAAATGATTTTACTCATGATTTTCTCATGAGGTGCCAAGAACTTGACATCTGGACACAGGACATTGTGCTGCCAGCAGTGAGGCTTTCTGGCTTGTTCCATCCCCAGTGCTTTCTGACAGGTCAGCAGTGATGGGTGTAGGGCACCATGCATATGGTTTCAATGTCAGACATTTCTCTTTAACTACTGGTTATGTTTGTGATGCTGTTTGGAGAGTTAATCACAGCTTAAACAAAAAGATTAAAATCACCTTAACATTGGAATAATCCTTTCCTGAAAGCAAGGGGAACAATTCAAACTTGTCTTCAGACTACTCAGAAGTGTGAAGACAAAGCAGCTAAGGAAATAAGAGCTTGATTGTATAGTTTAAAAGAGGTTTAAGAGTGCAACTTTTTCTACCATTGTTATTTAACTAATTCAGTGCATATATCCTGGTACCATTCTGTTTTATTCTATAAAAGAGTTATGAGGCAAAGGAGAAAAATAAATCAAGTCTCCCAATCCTCTTTGTGCAGTTGTTGCCACAGTAGGGGACAGAAAACTTTCACCAGTGTAGTAAATAAAGCACTACATCTCATTTCTTGTCACAATCACAGAACACTAGCTGAGCTGGTTAGAGCTGCTAGGAACACCAAGGTTTGTGGGTTCAATCTCCATATGGATCATTCATTTAGGAGTAGGACTCCATGATTCTTGTTGGTCTCTTTCCTCAGAATATTCTGTGAATGTATGTTTGCATTTATTCTGAACAGCACAGGAGTGCTTGGTAACAGTGAAGCTCAAATTCTGCAAGGTCACCAATGGCATTGAGCTAAATGCCTCACTTGGCTAGCAGAAATGTGGCCAGGAGCTCCTCACAGGACACTGGGCTGGGCTGCCATAATTCTCTGGAGAAGGGCAGACCTCACACAGTCTCAGGCTCGAGCGTGATGGCCCAAGAGGTTGAAAGTTCTGACATTAAAATTACTGTCTGGATATAGAATTACTGAAAGCACTTTTTTTTTTTTTAAACTGTAATGCAGAGTAAGAACAACTGGCCTTTGGATAAGGTGTGCTCAATTGCAGATGTAGCCAAAAACGCCAAGGAGGAGTGAGACCACCCAGCAAGGGAAGGAGCCTGTATCTGTATGCCTTCCATGCAAGGTAAGAAATGAACTTAAATTGCTTGATCTAGTTCAGGGACTCTGTTAGGCAGTGAAGTTGCATCAAGAGTTGCACTAAAGCATTGTGACCCTATGAACAGCACCAAGAAGCTTAGGCATGGTGCTAGACTGCTGGCATTCGTCACTGTGGCTTTAAATTTCATACCAGCTTGATGTTCTAATCATTAAATATACTTCCTGCACTTAAAAAACTGTTAAGTATGTCTGAACAAGGTCTGCATTGTAGTAAAGCACCACCTCTAATCCAACTGAGGTTCAGAAACTAAAAGACTATTCCAGAAACTATAAATTTCACAGAAATGAACTTCTAGACATTTTCTGCAGCTCTCAGAGGTGCAGAATAGGGTTAGTAGTTAGCACATGTTGGCAACCTCGATCAAGTAACCCCACAACCTAACCCCCACAAAAAATCCACTAAGCAACCTACCAACAAAACCCCCCAAACCCACAAACCAACAAACATAAAATCCCACAAAAGTCATCTTTATCCTGCTTTTTTCTTCTACCTCGACTGAAAGTTGCCAATTCTAAATAAACAGATATAAAGAATTACAAATGTTTTATCTGCTGGGTCATACTGCTTATAAAGCTTTTGGGGAGACATATCAAGAACAAATGGAAGTACTTGAGAACACCTGTATTTTGGGTCCCTTCCAACTCAGAATACTCAGTGATTCTGTGATTAGCATGAGGTATAATTAGGTGGGCAAAGTGTAAGAATTAAGAGATTTTTTCCATCTGGACATTTAAGCAGTCAGTTATTTCAGTAGCTGTAATAGGGTTGTAGACTGTCCCTGAATGGAAACCGTGTTCACCTTTTGAGCTGCAGCTCCTCTTTTAACAACCTTCACATGATAAACACCGTATTTTGTTCTTCTGAATCTGTATCTTCCTGAGACTGAAGCATCTAGTCAGAAACAACAATTCAGACCTGCTGTCAACATGAGATTTTAGTTTTAACTGAGAAAAGCTGTCAAGAAAGCTACAGCTCATTAGGGAAAGGTGAGTGACTCCCAGTGGCAATCAGAGAAACACCACAGTTACTCATACTCTTCACCAGACCTGAATATAACAAAAAGAAAGCCACTCTTTTGGAAAGGAGCTGCTACTACAGTAGGTAAACCCCAAGAGGAAAGTTGGGGGGAATGGAGCAATGGCAAGGATGTCATTTGAATGTTGCTTTTTGAAATGGGGGAATCAACTTTTCAGAGGTTTTTTTTTAGACCACTGTCAGTCCAAGGGCAATACAGTTCATTCCTCCTCTGGAGATGAGGAAAGCATCAAGGAACCTTGTGTGTACAGTTTGGTGTTTACTTATATAAAAATTCCTATCACTACAGTCTCTGCTTTTAGTAAAAGGGCATGTTCATGAATCCCCAAGTACAGTCCAGACAGATGCTATGGACTCATCTCTGCATTTGAGCAAAGAGATGATGCACAGCAGGCCAACAAAATCTAAATCTAAATCAACCAAATCTAAAGTCTACACTCCATCTGCATGTTCAAATGTAGCCTTAACTATTTAGCAACTGTTTAAACACAAATGATTCTGGTCTTGCACTACAGAACATCACGTAAAGCAGGTGCTACTATTACTGCAGGCACCACACAGGACAGTGGGGGCCAGAGCAGAAACATGGTTCAGGAGCTGACTTCAGCAATGCCAGACATTTTTTAAAAGGCTATTCCAGTGGATCAAAGGGAAAACAAGAATGTTTATGAATGTCCAGCTTATAAAAGAAAAAGCAGGAGGACAACTTGTGTTTTGACTTTCAAGCTGAAAATTGAGAAGTCAAGTAAATGGGTTCTGGCAGGAATAGCTTCACTCCTGGCAGTTTCATACTAAGCATTCAATAAAACACGCTGCTTTCTCAGTCTGCCTGATAGTAAAAAGAGAGATTTTTCACAGCCAGCTAGAGCAAAAGCTAGAGCATAAGTGTTACACTAAGGATTGTGTTTTTGTCTCACAAAAACACAATCCTTAATGTAACACTTATGTGGTCTATGTTGTTATTTCCTCATCCGTCAATGTTGTGTTCATGTGTTTCTCCACACAATGATTATTGATCTCCAAGCACCATTACACTTGCTCTGGGAAAGTTAATGGTAAACATCAGCATCAGGGTTTAGTTTGGATCACAAAATACTCTTCTTTAGACCAGTCTTTATTCTCTACACAAAAAGAAATGTGTATATTACAAGATTTTAACATACTTTAACATGCAATACAAATATCTTGCATTTAAATGAAGTTGTTTGAAAGCCTGGTTGTACAAATGAAAAAATATCTAAGTATGAACTGTAAAACTGTAAGTAAAAAAACTTAATCCTGAACTCTGATATAGACCAGTTACAACAGGTGGGTAGATGCTTCAGGCAGCAGGTGCATTACTCAAAAACTGCTGGTGAGAAGTTTTCTTGGATTTTTTTTACTGGGATATTTTCAAATTCTTTTTAAACACTCTTCTACTTTCATGGTTTGATGAATAATTGCACTTTGGAATAAAATTTTCAGAAACCATTCTTGCACTGGTAGATTGCATCACCTTTGGCTGGAATATAATGGCATTCAGATGAAAGTATCTTTTCCTTCTTTGCAAGGTCAAGTTCTATAAACTACAGGTGGTGAAACAGGTTCAGAAAGTAGAGCTGGAAAAATGCTTTATGGTCAAGCTGGTAGACAAAGGTGTTTTGTTTCTTTGAAGACGGGGTGCTTTGAAGGTAGTTGTTAAACACCCTTTCTGCAAACTTGCACAATTATATAAATAAAAACATTGCTCATTTTGACCAAGCTCTCCATTATGTGGTTGTGTAGCTCTATTAAAAATTAACCACTCAAGGTTCAAGAGTGCCATTTCACTTTACATATAGGTCTGTCCATGTAGATTTCTCGACCAAAATATTTTCCTGAGAGATCTTTTGCATAAGACCATATCAATCAACAAGTTTCCAATAGAGAAATGAATAAGCTATATACTACAACTCTATTTTATGTAAAACATAGTAATACACTTCTGAAGTCAAACTGTTAACATAGTAACCAGTTTCAGGCATGGCTTGAGTTCAGTGCTCTCAATTGTCATCCGCCAGTTGTTTTTGTAAACTAGAAGATATGAGAAAACAGTGTTAGTGCTTTTCAGGAAACTCAGCTTCCCCATAAATTTCCATTCCTGAAGATGATAACTTCCAAAACAGCACTTCTATACACTTCAGCCAACCAACAGAGATTTCAAAATAGGCAGAAGTCTTTCAATTTTTTTATCAAATTAGTTGTTTACACAGACAATATACATCACTTCAAATAAGCTGATTTCAGCCAAGGAAAAAATCTGAAATCCAAGGAACTTCTTTTGCATAGGTGCAGGATTTGCCCCAGGGCACAAGAAGTCAAATGTTATTTAAAGGGCTGTAACAGTTTAAAAAGGAATGACCAGAGGGCAGAGCTCTCACCTTTCCAGGTACTCCTTGACATTGTTGTAGCCATAGAACTTGGCCAGGTGGATGAGCATGCCGGTGGCACAGCGCCCGTCCCGCCGGCGGCAGTAGCTGCAGTTGCACACCCCGCGACAAGGAGGACAGATCCAGGCCTGCAGGGGTGTGAGCGTGGGAGGGGGGAAAGCAAGTCATGAAAAATGTTATACTGGCCTTCCTGTTGAGTATGGCTTAGCCACCATGTGATTGTTCAGAGCAAGGTTTTACAAGCCTCTATCAGCCAGCCACCCAGCCAGACAACATTATTAACATTTTCCAAATTCTGCAGTATTAGAGAAATTATTAAGTGCTTGAATACTTCTTACTCGGAAGCTTCAGGTTCTCTGATGTGCTCAGTACTGATTTTCAAATAGACTGAAGTCATCTGTAATGCCTAACATTCACTCCATACTAAGCTGACTGTAGTCAACCCCCTAGAAAGAGATGGGTACCCACTGTGACATATTCCTTTGCCTCTCTCTGCCTGCTGGGCAGAGACAATTCCTGGGACTGAATTAACCAGCTGGTACATGAAGTCAGGCACCCCCAGGCTGCCCAGCACCTGCACATAAAAGCACAGGTGCTAACAGAGAAGCCACTGCCACACTGGGCTAGCACATCATAGCCATTAGTTAGTACTACAGATCTGCTCTTAGCAAAAAAGTTTGAACCCTGTTATCACGAGCATATTCTTAACATCACAGATTAGTAACAAAACTGTATTCATGACACTTTCATTCCAGGTTCAAGAATGATACTTACTGGATCAAGCAGAGCTGACTTCACATCTTCACCGTATCGATTTCGAAGACAGGGTCCACAGAACTGCCCCCTGACTCCTCCACAGCCCTGCTTGCGACAGATTGTCTTTGTATCAGTTGTCTTCTGTCGACACTGGTGGCAAGTACTACCCTAAAGGTGGAATGAAAGAGAAAAATATTTGTATGAAGGACATCTTAAATGCCCATTGATGAGCTTTCCTAATAATAATAAGCACAAACTTCAAACCAAAGTCAAATTAAACAATGAAGAGCAAGTTCTGTTACTATGATAAATCATATAACGATGCTAGGAATTTTACAGAGACAGCGCCAAGTTTCAGTTGCATTGGAAGTCTCAAATTACATGAACCTCATAATCACAGTTCTGGTCCTTTCTTCTCTCTAGAAAAAACCTACAACTATTGAGAAAATGATCTTGTGATTCATCCCTGCCCATACAAGCATGACATACATGGTAAGATGATCTTTATGATAAGCAATAGCCAAATCCAGTGAAAGCAAGGAAGGAAAAATTCCATTAAGAACACTGGACACTACACAACCTGTACAGAAATGTCATTTTCAGAGGTACAAAGAACAGCAGGGATCACTTTTATTTAATAGTACAACGCAACATTTTTATTAGTAAGAGAGACAAAAAGGATGCCAACTCTAACCAGTGGCAAGTAATCACTATAGCAAACTTGACTTAATAGCTCTGTGGCACAGAAACACTTTTCAGGGGCAAAAAGCCAGTGGGGACCATCAACCACCACCGCCAAGCCCATAGAAGTCTGGCAAAGCTTTCAAAGCTGTACTTGTGTGACATAATAACAATGAGCTGAGCTCCCCACAGCCTCAGGAAAGGACACCTTTTAGCAAACACCAGTGAAATAGTGAGAGACTTTTCATTTCAAGCACACAGACACACTGAAGAATATGGCAACCACTTACAAGAACTTTGTCATAGATTTTGTCTCTAACAGTGATTGCAATGTTGTCCAAGTCCTCCTCAGTTATGTCTTCTACCGGGCGATGAAACGAGTACTTGGATGACCTCCGTCTTTTGCGTACTCCACAATCCCCCTGCTAAACAAACTCATCTCAATACCTTTTGTCTGATGTCATGAAGCATCTGTCACCACACTTGGTGACAAATTCCTTCATTTACAATGAGCATGCAGTCCACACCTGACAAACTACAGGCTCATGCACCAGTGGAAGAACAGGGAACAGTTTCCAAATCATCCCTGCCTCTTTATGTCCCTCTCCTACATAATATTTTCTTGACTACACTTTGTATTAATTTTATTTAATTCCTTTCCATCATTACTACTTCTATTTGCACAAATCCTTGACATGTTTTACTGCTAACTTTTCTTTGTCTTCCCTCTCCTCCTCCACTGTAACTCTTCATACTCCATTCCTTCCCTCTCAAAATCAAGACCATCTGCCTTCCCATGCTTTCATCCTTCAATCTCCTTGCATGTTCTCTAGTTGCCTTCTCCAATGACAATCTCTAATGTCCTGCAAAAAGAAACCCTCTACTTAAGTTTTAGGTTAGTCCTGCCAATCCCAGCCCTTTCTTATTAACCTGTTAATTGGAAGAGAATACTCCACTCACCATTAAGTGATGTTTTTTTCCTTCTAAATAATCATTCTCTTTTGACTCCTATTCATGAACAAATCTCATCAGATTCTTAGCTTTCCCCATACCTGTCTCTGAAAACCTCATTTGTCCTTCACTCTAGATCAGTTCTGTTCTGTCCAAAAAAAGTCATTTAACAGCCCAGGTTCTCATTTGGTGCTACTCCTCCCTCTTCTAATAGCCAAGTTCCCTCTATAATGCTTTAACTATGCCCAGCACTTGTTCCTACAAGCAGAACTGGGATCCAGCCTGTAAGGATTCAAACTTAAAGGGTCTTCCTCGTAAGGGCTATACAGAAAATATAAGCAAGACAGAGGACCACCCTAGGCTACAGGAGGAAAAAAAAAGTATTTTTAAAAATAGGAAAGAGTAAAATCTGCAACTTTTCAATTACTAGCCTGTATATTAACAGTTTGCTGGTGCAGATTCCCTTAATTAGTTCTCAGTTCAGCCATATAACTCACATCTTCCTTCTGCTATTTCCAGAGAAGGATTTTTGCCATTTTTTTTCCTGAGTCTGGTAATAGAGAAGATCTGCTCTGCCACCTCCATCACCCCACTGCCTTGCCACTCCAAGGTTTTGTACATTACGGGCTCTAGTAATTTTCAGATGAAGAATTAATAACAGACCAGAAGTTAACTGCCTTGTTATGACTGAGTAACACTGGTCACAAATAGAGCCCATTTAACAGTTGAAAGATGAGACATAAAGGCCTGGAAATAACTTCTTCTGTAGCTAATCCCAAGCAAAGATTTTCCATAACTTTGCATAGGATGTGATGTCTAGTCTAAGTGCTGGCCAACAATTTAAATATTTCCTAGTTCCTGACTACCAGAGATATCAAAATCTGGCAAATACCACACTGAGTCTCTTCAAGAGGTTTTGTTGTCTGTAGCTACAGATGTGTTCTGCAAATCTGACAGCTGACACAGTAAATTTTTCCAAGGCAAATTTTTCTGGTGGACGAGCAGTTCTGGTTGGGTTCATTCGGCGCGTTATCTGGCCTTCAGAGAATGTTCTCCTTGGGGTTTTCTTCTGTTTCTACAAAGAGGAGAAAATTCCAGTAACTGTCTTTTCAGTTATGTTTGTAGTGTTAAACAACAACCAGAAACTAGAAACAACCTGTCTGTACCACACTTGTACTATCATGAATTGATCTACTGTTCTCCTACTCCTTATTTGCTAAGCCAAACCCCACCACCAATAATACTCCCTACACTCTATGTCTTTTTGTTACTTTTAAATCACACCTCAACATCAAATTCCATTCCAATTAACATCACAGAACTATACCAAAATTTAACACATGGCATATTAGGGTGGAAGCTGGTTCTCACTGCTCTTTGGTAGCTAAATATTCAGATTTTCCCACAATCTGAATACACAGTCGAGGAACATTGAGGAATACACAGTTAGAGGAACAAGCTGAATTATCATTAATTTTCTTTTAAACTTTTTAAACTGAAAGGGTATTAAGAAGCTGCTTCATTTAGTTCAAGATTGCTAATTTTGGAAATTCCTGGGAGGGACAAGGTACCCTCTTCACACTGTCACACCTTCCAATTACTGTGTGATTCAGTTCATGCAACAGAAGTCCTGCATGGACATCTACCCTACATGGACATCTCCCAAAGACATGGCCCTTCAAGATTTCCTCAAATCTTTTCAGTTTATAATATACATGGAAAAATGCTACTTTACAGAGAAAGAAGGGTTGACACTCCTCTGCTTAAGGCTGAGAAAAGTCAATTGAATTAACTACTGTATCATTTCTGTTTGTGTTGAATGGTTCAATTTCATGAGCACAGCTCTACTGGGAAGCATGAATTTTAGAAGAAAAGCTTACAAGAGGGAAATTAACAGAATCTAAACCCAAAGGAAAGCAAGTACTCTTCCTTATTCCCACATGCACAGACATTTGTCTAAGATCTCCAATAGTATTTCTGGAGCAAAAATGATGAAGTAACATCTCATCTTGGTCTTTGTCTTTCTTCAAAAATTACCTTAAAAAATTCCATTTCCTCATGTAATCTCTGCCACTTCACGAACCATAGCAAATTTATTCAAATGAAGTGACCAAACCCAAAGAAAACCAGAAGAAACTTGCTGTAAGTTTCTAATGAAACACATTAAGTCTGACATCTAAGTCTAACAAAAATTACTGTCACCATCAACCAGTACTGGGAACTTACTGAAGGAGTTGTGGAGGGTGTTTTCACTGGGAACAGGTCCGGTATGGAATTCAGTTCTGCCAGCAGCTGGGCAAGCTGGAATCAAGTAATGTCACATTGAAAACTCATTGCAACTTACAAAACAAGCAACACAACTTACCGTCCATTCCTCACATGCACTTCAAATTACAGCTAAACATGTGCAAGGAACCTTTATGGAAGCCCTTAAATAAAGTGGGGCTAATAAAAGGGGTTAATTTACTCTGCCATGAGCAAAAACTCTGCCAACGATACTAACTTTATAGCTTCCACTAATTCTTACTGGGAATTAGAACTAGCCAGATTTACAAAGTATCTTGTAAAAACAGCACCAAAAGAGTGCATTACAACATGGTAATGACTGTTAACGAGAAATTAAGTTCATATGATAGGAGGGAGAATAAAAAGACAGGGTGCCAGAAGACAGTAAGATGTTCCCAGTGAGCTTTTACTGACTGCAGATACATCTGTGCTCTTTGCCAGAGAGTTCTGCATCCCCTTAAGCAGTACAGACACTGGGTACATACTCATTACAAAGTTAGAGAGCAACAAAGCCCCACTGGCTATTCCCCCAATGCATGCATGTTCTGAACATGTACAGCATCAGAAGTACTTGAGCAGGATGATGATTTCTTGCACTGTGCACAAGATGTCTTGAAAGTACATTTCCACAGAAGCAGTGGCTGATAGGTACAAAAAAAAGCACTGACCTGTTCTGGAATTCCAGAATGAGGCTAACTTCTGAAAAGCCACTGGTAGTGGGGATGAGCCAAGCTGCTAGCTCTCTGAGATTGCCACAGCCATCAAGACATTAAAAGCTGAATACAGTATTTCTCAGTAAATACTTCAGTGTGGCATTTATTAAGAGCTATTTAATGCCTTTAAAGTACTGCTCCAGTGAATTTCACAGTGGTTGAACTGCAAGGAAGAGTGGAAGGTGAGAAGGACCAAGGAGCAGCAAGACCAACACAACAGCAGTGGGAACACATGACAGATTAGAAGTGAAGGTACAAAGCTGAAGCAAGTTTTTACACAGGAGCTGCAGTCCCACACCAAGAGGTATTGCTTGAGCCCTAAGACTGCTTGGAAGCTACAACTTTCCCTGAAACACAGTAAAACTGAAGGAGCTACTAAAGACTGAACATCAGTTTGGATTACATAGCAGCATGATCATTAAAGAGGGCTGGTGGCATGTTGGATAATAGAGGAAAAAGCATCAGTAAATGATCAGTTGCTCTTTTCCGCACCTACACACACATACACACACACACATTCAGCAGTTATATAGTAAAGCAATATTGTAAAAATCACATCCCACACAGCTGAAAAATTGCATTTATCATCCTCAGCAGCTTTTAGCTGGCATTCCAATCAGGAACTGCAGCAGATCTGTCACACACAAACAGCAGAAACACTATTGTGCAAGCAACACCATGAACCACCTAAAAGGACCAGCTGGTTTTCTGACATGTTCTGAAGGCTGCAAAACTTGGTCATTTATAACTTTGTTCATATCCACATTAAAAATTCTTAGTCCTACTCTGGTTTAAAACTTGACCAGGCTAGTCCCTATTGAGGTTATTTTAGGGGTAAATGTCTGAGTGCTGAGGGTCCTCCAGGGTTTCCCCAGGTAGAAAATTCACCATAAGATTTTCCCAAAGTTCCAGCACAGCACCAGCAGGGACCCTAAAATACAAGTATGCTAAAGCTAAGTAATTGGATGTAAATGTCAGAGAACAAAACACTGCTCTTAAGTCTTACCATGGCTTTATTTTCTTTAATATTTATGGCTCTCTTAAGCAGTGCACTGGAACTTTCCTCCTGTGTTTCTTTAATGTCTTCTTCAGACTCTGAAGCAGAGCCCTCTACTTTGTCCGACCGCTTGATGCTTATTTCTTTTGAAAGAGGTGTGAGGGATTCACTGTCCTTTAGAGGTAAATCAGGCAAAGCCTGTTCAGGTACTTTTTTCTCAGATGACTTCCTGGTGGGAAACTGTAAAGCAACACGAAGGCCAAAGCTTCTTCTCTTGGGGGAAACCTTCTTCATCTCTTCTTCCTCTTCTTTCTCATTACCCAACAAATTATCGCATTCTCCATCACTCAAGTCTGACTCCACCATCTGGAGGTGACAAAAATCCCATGTTACATTATTGACTCTGACATAAGAGAGTTAATTTTTAAATCACTAGTTCTAGACAGCAGTCTTTCCACCCAAAGGCACCACCATAAATTCACCTAAATTAACATCTTTTTACAAGTTCACAGTACACAACTTCTGCCTGTGCAGAGATCAACAAAACATCTACATATTAGTATTGTCTGGGATACAGACATGGCTGTCTCCAGAGGAATCTTGTACAATCCACAAGCAGTGGAAGTAGTTCTCATTTCTAATATGTGATGCTACATTAAATGAAGCATTCTTTCCCTCTTTTAGGACAACACGTTTTAATTCAGCATGAAAAAAGAGCATCATAGTGTATCAGAGAAATTCCTACAAGAACATGAACTTTACACTGAAGAGACAGAAAAAAGAAGAAGTCAACATATACATTCACATGTAGGTGTGACTGCCTTTACCAGAACTTGTTTCTTGTTCACATGCACCTCATTTGAAGGGAAGCCCTCAAACACTTCCGTTTCAGAGTCAGTGTCCTCAGTGAAAATCCTCCGCAGCTCTTCGGTGAGGTATCTGGACTGAAACTGGAGCCCCTGTAAAAACACCACTCAGTAGCTGTGAGAGGCAGTCAGATACAGAGCATTCACACAGCCACAATAAGCAGGCTTTGAGGGTCAAAGCAGTGCCAACTAAATAGCATACTGTGAAAGCACTTTGCAGGCAAAGCCTGTCAAAGAAACAAAAAACAAGAAGACAACATTCAGTTTCAATATTGAGTTGTTTTAGCTTTGCAAGATTTTTTTTTTCTTCATTTTGAGGATAAGGCTTTAACTGAGCTACTTCTTGTGGGGGAAACTTTCTCCTTCCCTTCTTCTCTTCTTCATTACTACCCAATAAAAATAAACTCTTAGTTTTCTTGTATGTACATTATCATGTTGTTTTATGTATTTTCTTCTGTTTTATGTATTTTCTTTAACAGACCTTGAATAGAAGAAAATACAAATGAGAGATGGAGTCTGCTCCTTGTGCTGTTACACCATCACTGAACTGACTGATACCAACACAAATGATCAGAGCTTTAAACAGCCTAACCAATATTCCTCCACCTTTCAACTTCTCAACTCTCTGGTTTTTTGGGGGATTATCATTCCCATGTGTTCTAGGGTAGACAGCTCTTCAATTTCAGCCTATAGACCAGGAAGTAAAAAGACCTCATTAAAACACTCTTCATGATATGTAAGTTACATCCCAATTAAACACAAGGCTTTTACTAAATAGAAATGTATTTCCATACTTCCAACAAGAACTAGTAGAAAACCATTTAATCAACCTGTTCCTGCTAATCTCTTGAGAGACTTGTTCCTGGTAGGAATATAATCCATGTTCACATCACACCTGCCTCTTGAAAGTCAGCAACATATAAGTTTGCTTCCCCGATTTTCCTCTGTTACTTCTTCCTCCCACACAAGAAACAAAAATTACCTTTAATACAATGCATTTGCTAAATATCTTTATTCTTCCTTTCAATTCCCTCCCTTCCCTGACTTTAATTACACATTTCTTTATTTTAAGATAATATCTGGTGGAAAAAAGATACAATAGACGAGTGGAAAAACTTAGAGGGGAATGGGAGGGGGGAGCCACTGCATATGCTGTTTCTTTACACTTAAACATCTACAAATTATTATGGGTAATTGTAATGAGTTTTCTCTGAGGAAAATTACTTTATTCTTTTGTTGATAGCTGCAGTGCAGCTGCTTGAGAAAGGAACAAACACAATAGGGAAGTTACTTTAAAGTTAAATGGCATTTCTTGGAGGAAACTGAAGATTTTATGTATTCTGTGTTTTTAGGAAATTCCACATTGAAGGTTGATGGGGGAAATATGCCATTTGTTAGCTAAAGTAACTAAAAATAACACACCTACAACTATGCTGTTCATCTACGAAGAACAGTCTACACCAGGTAAAATACACACCAGGGATACCTATTGTGGGAGAAATTGTGGGAACTGGCAGAACTGCAGAGATTATCAGAGCAGGACTGCAGAAAGCACTGAGGAAAAGCAGGCACACAGAGGTCACTACTTGCTCACTCATTTGCACCTCAGCATCCAAGGGAACACCTGATGCACTAACAGCCCATTTGCCACCCCAGCTGGGCAGCTACCTTGCCTCCTTTCTCAAGAACTGCTGAATTTTTCTGAACTTCCCATCACTTTGCCCTTTGCACCAAAACCCTTTTGTTTCCTGCACAAGTACCAACGGCCTTTTGCAGCAATTGTGGTGTTTGGCATCATGAACACAGGATGATGCTCATCCTGATGCAGGGCCCTGATGTGCAACGACTGCAGATTATGCTGCAGTTGGATGGAACTCAGGGTATTTTTACTGTATCATTTAGTGGTAAAGAAATTAAATTCAATACTGATCAAGATTTAAAATAATTCTCATCCCAAGGGAAACACAGGAATGATAAGGAAGGCTGCACTTCCAGTGTAAATCTGGAACAAGGCTCACTGGGATTCTCAGCAATGCATGTTAAACTAACTACCTATCTCTTCCACAGCATTTTTCATCAGAGGATTTTAAAATGCTTTGCAGAAGAAATCATAATCATAAACTCTATTTTACAAGGTGGGAAATCAAGGGAGGGAAAAGTACAGTCAGGTGTCTGCAGCCCCCAAGTAGGCAGAAGCAGAAGCTCCCACACAAGGCTCCCCCTCCACCACCAATACCTCTCCCCACTTACCCTTCTTGATGCTCCCCACAAAAACAAATGCAAAAGCAAGCAACCTCCTGGTTTGTTGAAGTTGCCAGTACTGCTGTCTAGCAGCCAGATTACAAACCAACTTAGATCCCAGTACAGTAATTACATTTTGGACACTATCTTTCTCCATAGCACAGACTGTGGCTCTATCCCCAAAAGGTTTCTGCACTCACCTATAAAGGCTGAGAAACAATACATACTTGTAACAAGCCTTATTCTGTCTCTTTCTTTGGCTAAGACTAATCATCTTCCTTGTCATCAGCACCTCTTAACCAGGTGCTGACCCAATGGACAGGGAAAATAAAAGAAAAAAAAATTCAATTATCTCATCAATGAAAAAGAAGGACCTTTGCAAGAGCACAAATGACAAAAGCATCTTATAACACATTAGCCCATGGCTATCAAGCATGTAATTATATGTCTCCAAAAGACTAAAAACTAAATTTTTTGCCACCCAAGACAGCACACCAGTTCTATTCTTTTCTTGTGAATTCAGCTGGTATCTCCAGCTACCAAAGAAGAAAAAATATCAAATCATTGTGCTGATCCAAGCCACTTCAGCAAGAGAGCAAAGAACCAGCAGATTGCACTACTGCAGCAGGAGCTGATGCTTTCTCTGGATTACCACTATTAAAACACAATTTTATTGCAGACACAGCATGGAGATATTTCTGGAAGAAATACTTTGAAGTCTACATACTCACAAATGCCCATCTAATATCCAGAAACATCTTTCCAGCATGGTAACTCCCTTTTTCCTGTTTGCTACACTTACCTATTTCACTTAAACTCATCTTTCAATGAAACACATTTCCTTTTTTATATTGTGAAGGAATTTTCAAAAGCAACCACTAAACCCTGAATACTAACTTTGTCTACATTTAAGTTTAATATGGGCACTGCAAATTACAGGTTAAGGGGAGAGTTATAATTCACACAGTTCTGACACAGGCTCAGAGCATCACTACATCCCAAGAGCATAACTGGACTATGGAAATCTGTTCCTACCTCTTTTCCAGACTCCAGGGGATCAAAACTAGCACAGCTGTTCTCTGACAAGAAGCTTTGTTTGGAAGCATCATCTTGGAATCCTGGAAAATCTTCACTGTCACTGGGTGTATTAAAAATGTTGGCCAGATCCTTGGGTACCTGTTTCTGATTCAAAACAAGACAGAAAATATGAGTCACACATTCCAACTTAACAGGAAAACTCAAATTTGCAACCATACAGCTTATTTTTATATTCCTATGAAAGCACAAGTCTGCTGCACAAAATATGCTGTGTGTAAATTGTACCTTATTTAGCTCCAGGAAAATTCTGTATAGACTGCTTTAATCCCTGAATACAGACTCAAGATCTGGGATTAGAGAGGAGATGCAATACATAGGGTGTTCAACTCCAAAGGAAAGTACTTCAGAGACATAAAAATCCATGCCTCATATTTGCAAGCAGGAGCTCAGGGTGCCCTTACCCATGGGGAAACCCACCAGCCCTCCTTCTCTTCCAGAGCTAAGATGGCTCAGAGGTGAGGAACACAACTTCAAACCTAACACAAAGCTAAAGTACAAAGAAACCTGACCTTTAGATCCCACAGTACCATTATGGATTTTAGCAGACACTTAGCTAACTCCAAAAACAAAACCAATGCAGCTCGGTCAGTAGTGTCACAGAGCTTCTCCTGTGATACTTGCTAAGAGAGTGAAAATAACCAAGAACATTCCTCCTTTGCTAGAAGCCCATTATGTGGCCCGCCAGGAGAGGGGGAAGCACAGCCAAGGGCAGGCAGCAGCCTTCCTGAGATGACCAAGGTCACAGCTACAGCATTCAGTAAGTCCAGTCCCAGCCTAAGAGACTCATAACACCACCTCCAACCATTCCACTGGGCCATATACCTCACAGCAAACACTTTGGAAAAGGCTCTGCATGTGCCAGGACAGTAAGAAAGCCTTCAGACAGTTCCCATGTGGGCTGCTTTAGGATCTGCTGTGTGTAAGGATGGGATGAACAGATCAAGCCTTAAAAACCAAGGAAGAAGGCATTTTGCTAAGTTTCAGAACACATTTTCACTCATTCAAGTATCACCTGGAAAACCATTCTGCTAGTCACACAAATGCTCTGGGAGAAAAGCATCTCCATTTCCCACCAGCATCCAGACACACTCATCCCCTACATCCCCTGGACCACATATACACACACACAAACCACTCCAACTTGAAACAAGCCTCTCTGCTGTATGCTAAAGCCACACTCTCATTAACTCTCAGGAACATGAGATCAATGACTGCCTGGTCAAAGGCCAATTCCTCATCTCAAAATGCTGTTTTCCAGCCCTGAATATCCCCCAGTACATCTCAGAGATGAGGTTCAGAACCGAGAGCAGACTGTCCTTTTCCACTGTCACAGAAAACTAAGGTTGCTCACACAGGGCATATAATGATGATTTTTTTTTTTTCAAAGTTTACTTGTGGCAAGGCAAATGACCCAAAGGAAGCTCATTCTCTGAAAGTAATGTAGCTGCAAAAGTTCTACTTCCATTAAAACAGCAAGCAGTACCTTCACCAAAGCATCACTCTCTGAAATAAGTTACAGTAAAGGGTGAACATAAGCCTAATTTTATTCTTGTTCTGACCTTATAAAGCTGATGTAGGCTGATGCAAAACCAACTTACTGGAGCAAGAGTAAAATTCACCTCTGAAAAACTGACCCTCTCAGGCCAATAATGGCATGATCCAAAGTACAGTTGCTAAAGTCATGCTGTCCATATCCAAACCCCTCTGAATACTCCCTCACTCCTACCTCCCACAGCGAACATCCAGAATCTACTTCTGTTGCTGTGACAGAATTTACTCAGTACAGAGTGGTGCTAAAACTGAAAGATTGTGCATGTTAATGGAAAAACATACAAGGAGCTGAGAGTCTCCCTGCTATGAATAAATTGCTTCCAGGAGCCACTGCATTAGTTCTTGTGCTAATGTACAGCTGAGTTAGCCACTGCTGTGATTACTATATGCCTGATTTCTTCTTCTTCATCTGCTGCTTCTGCATCTGCACCAGAGGAGTCATTATGAGGCTGTAATTACTGATTTTGAACAACAACAAAAAAATTCTTTCCCAGTAGGAGACTTAATTTTTTTGTATTCCCAAATTCTGTGGTACTGGTACTGATTTAAATAACTTACTGTAGAGCTCCAAGGATTTTTAGTTTGTGACTTGCTCCCCATAGCCTGACTAGGAAGAATCTCAATTTGGTCACTGATGAGTCCCTGTTTTACCAGAAGGGCTTACGTTAATAACAGAAACTGACAAAGTGGACATACTCCAGTTTAGAAAGGGCAGCCTCACAGTGAATCTTGATTAGCATTCTGCACCTGAAATTGTAAGCCAAATTTATTTCCAAGAAAAGTCCACTGACATAAAAGACAAGCTTGCAGCAAACATCTCTGGCACGACGGGTTCATTCACTGTCGTTTACTGTGCAGACCTGGAAGCCACAGACATTTCCATCTTCAACTTTCAATTAAAATACATTCTGAAACTGATTTACAATCAGTATCAGAGCCTAGGATTTCCACTCTTCTCAACAAATTATTACACATCAAGAAAGAAAATACATATTTGTCTAAACCGAAATGTCAAAATGTTGATCTATTTAAAATACCTGTAAAACACAGGCACTCCAGGAGAGGATCTTTTTGCCACTAAACCCTAAAAAAGTCATGAATGCAGAGATGTGATGAACATTGCAAGCTTGCTCAGGGAAAATATTTCAACATGAATAGACCACAATGGACTGCTGAAATGCTGCAGATGTGAGAAATATTGTCTTTTAAATATACCTCTTAAAAAGGCTAAATACCAAAAGTCTAGTAAAAGCTGGAAATAATTCCCAGCTGCTGAAAAAAATCAGTCTTATTTCTGGTAGGAAGCTTTACATCTATTGAACTCATTTATTTGTGCACATACAACACACTTAGTTGTTTAAAACCCCTACAAGGTACTATTCAAAAGCATCAGCAAACTTCCTTCCTACAGATGGCACGCAATCCAACAACTGCCAGATTAACAAATCCTATGTTTCTGCAGAAGTTGTCCAAAGCTCAAGACATCCACATCTCTCAGGTTTTCCTTCTCTAAATTAGACAAAATACCACCAGTACACCCAGGAGCACACTGGGATGTTCTGGGCTGCATGGAGAGCCCATTCCCACAGAAACAGGGGCAAGCAGCTGGTATGTGCCTGTGGAGGCTGGCAGGTCTGTCACCAAGGGCAGAGAGTGACAGAGGCTGGTAGGGTTGTCAAAACTGTTTCAGTCACAAGAGCTATTGAAAAATAAAGAACCCAAGGTCCCCAGCAGTCACAAGAATATTTTTCCAAGCACTATCCCCATGAATTCCACCATGTTAGGCAAGGAAGAAAAGCCCAAGGTGAGCTGCTTTGCTACCCACATCAACAGGAAGAATTTTCATGTTTCAATTGAAAAAGCAATTTTCCTGATACCAAAGCCAGAAAAGATGCAACTTGCCCGGTAGGCTGTGAGGAGAGAACACTTGCCTGCATGCAAACCAGTGCATTTGGTGGGAAGCATGTTATTTCTACAGCATTGACTTCCATGTTTAATTTTTTTAAGGCTTATTTGCACACATCACTTCCCCTGCCAATTGTCACACTAGCACATTCTTCTCCAATGGTGATGTATCAGGAGAACCTACAGCATGAGAAAGCAGGGCTAGATGTAGTTCTTCATTTTTGCTCCTACCATGGGGAAAAAATCAATTGGGCTGTGTTCTCTTAATTCAACTTAGCACAATGTATGGGCATTCCTACTCAAAGCAGAGGACAGACAAGTTCAGTCACGTTCAAACTCAGTCAGACTGAAATAACCAAAGTTTAATCCCAAGCAGATACTCACACAAACCAAACCCGGGCAAAGTCATACCTTCAGCACATGCTGGAAAGCCTCTTGACTTGTTCCAGGTTCAGTCCAGAAGCCAGCCTAAGGCACACCACCCAAGGGCACTGCATTTGGCTCATACCTCAAAGGAAAAACTGAACAGGGAAGCACTCCAAGGCTGACAATTGTGGGCAGCGCTACAAGAACAGAGGGGCCCAGCCAGAATGTCAAGAGGTGCCAGACCAATAAACCAGAACTAGGCGGAAGTCAAGACCCTGGTTTTTCCACTGGAGTCAAAAAGGCGAACAACACTCTTAAAGCTTAATTTTAAGCATCATACAAATGTGTAAAAAGACATGGAAAGCATAGAGATACAAAGCCCCATACTGCAGTGCAAAAGAATTACACAGATTGGATGCATGGCCAAAAAGACTGTCACACAATCAGCCCAAGACTTGTGGGCATCAACAAAATCTAGGAAGGCAAGGAAGATTGCAGATGACCTCCAGGATTTCTCAACGTCATTAAAGCACAATAAGCTGAAATACTCTGGACAATGAAGTGTATTCCTGGCATAAGCAGCAGGAGATGGAAAGACAGTGAGTGTTCTGAAAGAAGAAGGAACAATTGACAGAACAAGGAGTCATCACGCACTTTTATGATCTTTGCAGGAATAATTTGATTCTAAAGTAAAGATGGATTATGCCTGAGCCTTTAATCTGTCACAGCAACAACTCCTGGGACTTTAAGGGTGCCCCTCAAAAGGTTTCACACCAGTAAACCTACTGCTCCATGAAATTTTGGTAAATTCTGCTGTTTTCAGAACAGCCAGCCAAATATGATTTCTATACTGACTTATCTGGACTGGTAATAAGCTAATGTCCATAAAGCTACTTTATCCTCAAATAAGGAATGCCCAAGTATCATAATTACATGGAAATCATTTAAAATGTTACCTTCCATAGGCAGGTGACATATCTTCCTGGAAACGATTTCCTACTCTTCAAAAATGCTGGTAGTACTGTGAATATCAGCATGCCAGCACATGAACACAATCAACTGCTACTATTTCTTACTTTGTACCATCTAATCTCTCACCAATCGTAACAGTTGTAACAACTATTTCTGAATTTATTCTGCATAATTCAAGAGCATCCCATGGTGATGCCTAATTACTGTTCAAGCCCTGGTATTTCAAGGAAAACACTTTTTTGTACAATACTGTGATGCACCCTAGCTTTGTGCTTGGTCTGCTCAAGTCTAGGACTTGAGTTCAGGCCTTGTGGGTGCAAACACTTAGTCACAGCCAGTGCCCCTTAAACAAGCTCTGTCTACTGAAACTGCTGTGCCAGGACCTGGTAAATCAGACCCCAGGACAGGAAATGGAACTGCAGGTCTTGCAATTCAAAACAGTTTTGTACTGCTGACATCTTCAGCAATTGTTTTTAAATTGGGGTACATACTCACAAGCCAATCTGCCCCTCAGCAGTGACAATCTGTGACTTCAGAGGCAAAGAAACCTTCACCATCACATCCTTCTGGCCCAGCCAGGACTGAACTCACTGCTCACCAATGTATCACAAAGAAGGCAGAGCCAGCAGGTTATGCTCAGACAAAAATAAACTCCCATGAGAAACAGGAAAGCACCGAGAACAGACACTGTCCTTCTGCCCTTTGCTGAGCCTTGAAAGAAACATGATGTGCAGCATTTACCTGTGTACCAGAAAGGGAACTAGTAGACAGCAAGAGTCTTGTGTTACAGCACCAGAGGTGAGAACTGAGTGCCATTTGTGTCTATAGTTAAACAAGGTTGTCCCAAACTCTTTTATAGTGCCCTTATCTTCACACTGCCAACGGAGGGCCTGAGGTCATACAGAGGTGGAAGGTCTTTGCGAAGACAGAGGTTCTAATAAATATTCCAGTGGCTCTATTACACTCCAGTTCCACAGAAACCCCTGTAAAGCTCTAACTTTCTATCAGCAAGAGTTGAATGTGATGCTGAACTTCTCCATGCTCCTTCTCACCACCTGGGAAGCTCAGCATGACTTGAAGAGCCAATTTAGACTACATATAAGAAGAATGGTAAAACACTGGAACAGGTCGTCTAAAGAGCTGGTAGATGCTTCACCCCTGAAGCATATGAATGAAAACATACAAGGTCAGGCTGGATGGTGCTCTGAGCAATCTGATCTAGTTTAAGATGGCAACACTCCTACAAGGAGGTTGACTAGATGAGGTCCCTTCCAATCCAAAGTATTCTACAGTTCTATAGCGATACCACCTCACAAGATGCGAACCATACAATCAGCCTGATGTACCCAAGCATGCGCCCCCAGGCTTGGACCAGACCACAGCCGACGGAAGCACGCCTCTCAGGCGACTCAGATATGTGCTAGCCTTGGCATCGCGGCATTTCAAAAAAAAAAAAAAAAAAAGGAAAAAAAGGGCCAGAATTAAAAATAAATAAATGCATTAGCTATTTCTAAAGTGACATCCTCAGGCTCACAACTAATTAATTGTCAATAACCCACTCCAGCCTTTATTAGAGCCGCTACAAGTCCCAGCACAGCTGCAGATGCCCCACGCCGCTGCTGAGTGTCTCAGGGCCGCCCCGAGGGCGGCTTCCACCCCATTCCCGGCCTTTTACAACCGCGGAGCCGCCGCGCCACGTGGATGGCTCGCGGCGGGACCGCGGGCCGCCCGGTGTCCCGGACAGCGCGCTGCGGCGGGGGCGGTGCGGGCGCACCCGGGGAGCCGCCCCGCCGCTGGCGGTCACTCGCCGGCGCTGGCGGGCAGCTCCTCCGACCCCTAACGCCGCGGGCGGCGGACAAAGGCCGCCGCTACCCCGGGCAAGCGGAAAGCTGCGGGCCGGCTCCCTGCCCCCGCCGCCCGGCCCCGCTTCGCCAACCCGCGGGCCGCCTCACCTTGCCGCGGGTCCCCGCCGCCGCTGCCCCCCGCCGTCGCCGCCGGCCGCGCCGCGCCATGGCCGCCCGCGCTGCCGCGGGGTGAGGAGGAGGAGGAAGGAGCAGGGAGGAGGGGCGCGGGGCGGTGGCGGGGTGGAGCCGCCCGGCAGCGGCGGGAAAGCGGGTAGAGGGACGGGGCACCCCGCGTGGCCTGCCTCGGGGTGGACCAGGGCTGTTTGGATGCTGCTGCGGATCCTCTGGGATCTTTGCTGAACGCTTTTCGCTGGGCGGCAGCTGTTGGTCTGAAAGGGGCAGGCTTTGGAAGGAAATAGGCTTTCATCCTCCAAGTAACTTAAATTGTTTATTTTCGCAATACAGGCAGGGAGTGTAAGCCTCTTGAAAACCTCTGGGGAAAAAATGGGGGGGGGGGGGGCGGGGAAGGAATGATGCCACTTTTCAATCAAAACTGTGAAGTCCAATCATTAGTTCGGCACTGCAGGTTCTAAGCCATGTTCCCAAGTGCCACATCCATATGATTTCTAAGCACTTTGAGGGATGGTGATTCCACCACTTCACTGGGTAGCCTGTTCCAATGCCTGACCACCCTTTACGTGAAGAAACCTTCCCTGTCAGAATCTCAGACCATTTCCTCTTTCCTATGGCTTGTTCCTTGGGAGAAGAGACTGACCCCTATCTCCTTACACCCTCCTTTCAGGTAGTTGAAGAGAATAATAATTTGTCTTCCTGAGCCAACTCTTCTCCAGGATAAAAAACACCAGCGTTCTCAGCCACTCCTCATCAGACTTGTGCTCCAGGTCCTTCACCAGACCCTTCACCAACTCAACTGCCCTTCTTGGGACACTCTCCAGCATCTCAATGTCTTTCTTGTAGTGAGGAGCCCAAAACTGAAAACGGGACTAGATGTGCAACCTCACCAGTGCAAAGTACAGGCAGACTTTAAATGCATTCCCCAGCTTCCCAAATCAAGAGCCTTTAACTTCACTACGAAAGGGATGGGAAGCAGAACTGGTTCCTTGAAACAGCAAGTCAGCAGTTCAAATTTCAAAATATCATGAATGGTGGAAAGTAAGTCTAATCAGAGAAATGTAATTGTAAAAAAGGGAATGTATCAAATTTTAAAGCAATTTTCCTCCACACAAGTTCCCATTTCATCATATTTTCCACTGTGCAGCTAGTAGAAAGAAACACGAACACAAAACCAGGCAAAATATTTTTTCTAGTTTCCTCTGAATAACCTGTATTCCTCAATTGAGAAGTTTAATTTTTATTAAGAACTTAACAATGTTTTATGTGTCCCTTTTTAATCAAGAGTATTGTTACTGCATTAGGTACTTTGTGTTATGATTGCCCAGTAATTCAGTGAGAAAAGCTACCCTTTGAGCAGAGAGGTGCTCCCAAAGTTGTCTGATTGGGTGGGGTGGAAGTCTGTCCCACTTGCAAGTGAATATTGCCTTGCCCAATGTAATGTGAAGCAGGTCCAACTGTTGAGATGGCATTTTCCTGATGCAACTTTGATAATAGAAAGGTACACTTTACAATATGGTTGCAATTATGTTAACTCTCCTGATCAGGGCACATTTTATAAAGTTCTCTTCCCTTTTCCCATCCTTGCATCTGAGTATTTCTCCCTTGAAGGGCTCCCTCTGTCTTGCCAGCATGGCACCCTCACACTTTCTCTGATGGGGCGATTGCCAGCTGTTCATCATGCATCTCAAAAGGATGGACTGTAGGTGGCTCAGAGGGAAGGAGGTCTCTTGGGATCAGCAGTGAAGCACCTCAGTGTTTGCAGTACTGTAAAATAAAAGTGTGTCTTTGCTATCCTCCTTATGGGATTTGAGAAAACAGGAGAGCAATTGATGACTGTCTGAACTGAGAGACCTCAGTATAATGTCTCAGGGTATGTTTCACACCCAGGTTTCTGTCTGGTGTCTTCCACAAGCCCTCTAGTCTGGACAGCTGGAGTAGAACAACAAAATATTCACTTGCTCATGTAATCTGGCTGAAATAAGCCTGTAATAACTACCTTTATAGTTTTGAATTGATAAAAGCAAATCAGAGGGACCAAGTGTGTTACTCGGTAGCTTACCTTCAAACACAATTGTGAACTGCCGTACTAAAAATAATTTCAGATTGTTTTGACTATTTCAGTACCTTCTGGGTGACAGAGACTTGAAAGCATTATGTGTTTTTTCATTTAGGGGAGCACTTCAAAATGTGCAGTGCAGTCTGCCTACTCTGATGAGTTCCCAGGTCTGACTAGGTATTTTAAACACTCCACTGTAAATATTGACTTAAAATAAAAGTTAGAGGAGAGTAACATTTTTTCAGAAAGTGAAGGACAGATGAGATGAGTTCTTCCCCTCTCTCTGAGGGGAAGAGCCTCTACACCTACCATTGCATCTGATCCTCAGTGTAACACATGGCAGACTACCCATTTAAGTACCTCCAAGCCTTTACATACCAACCATATGAAAGGTATTTGTTAAGAGAGAATGTGAGGGAAGTCGTTACATGCAAACAAAGAAGCATTTAGCCAAAGTAGGCCATTTAAACACTGGCTTGCATTGCAATATCCACTATTGAGGAACCTGCAGTTGTCACTCAGGGTGCAGAAACAAGAAGCTTTGGGCATGAGGTGGGGAGGAGGGAATTCAGTAGAAGACAAAATGTGGGAATTATGTATAATATCAGCAAAATTGAAATGCAGACCTCTTAAAATACAAAAGAATAAAGATCTCTTGTGCAATACCTTCCTGAAAAGCTTGTATATTATGTGATCCTGGGCTTGGTTCTTTCCCTTGTCCCCAACAGTGTTATGAAGCACTTTGTTTGTTAAAAGCTGTCAAGATTCTATCTTGGAATGTGAACAACAGATTTGAAATAGCTGTGTTGACTGTCCTGTGCTAAATTAAGAGTGAATAAAATTGAATTCTCTTACAATAGAGATGTGCAGCTATTATGCTGTTACAAATACATTATGAACTGTCTGGTATCTTCAGCTATTTTATGCAATTTGTTGCTTTGGCTTTGTTTCTCTTTTTTCCCCCCTAACTTTCCACTTCATTTTGTACTTTCATAATCATTCTCCTTCTCAGCATTTCAAGCCCTTCTTGTCAGTTGTTCTTCTTTATGTTGCCTTATTAGAAGTGTGGGTTTTTTTTAAAATTTTGTTAGTTTAATTTTTCCATGGCTGTAGCTCAAATACTTCTCAGAGTGGATTTTCCATCACTGAATTCCTGTCCATTTTCTTTACTTCTTGTCATGTTATTTCAAAGTTCCTTTTTCTAACCCACAACAGTTTTTGTTTTATTGTCTTGTCAGTAAGATCTCATCATCTGCTCAGATGAGGTTTAGCTGAATTCCTGGTACTCTTCAACTTCAGCCTTACATATTAAGCCTGAATTATTTTGCAATGACTGGATCCAGAATAGTTTCTGGCCTTCTTTATCATCTCATGAGAGCATTGCTGTTAATGTCTCGGTCCAACTCTTTGGACTCAAAACTATACAATGAAACTCATAGCAATGAGCTCTGTCTTGCTCTCAGTAAGACTATTATAATCAGACTAAAATATCCAAACAGAACAAATGTGTACTGAAGGAATTATGAGCTACTCAAAATATGTATCAGGTATAGCAGATCCATGAGTTTATGGGATACTCAGTAACAACATGAAGCACTGTAAAATTACAGGACAGTACCACCACCTCTCTAAAGTGGCCATGTAAACAGAAAATTTGTTTCCCGTGAGTTTCAAATTAAAAATACCACTCTAGTTTATAATTTTGGACTTTACTGCTGTAAATTTACCAAGCTGGATGAACACCAAAATGAATCCTTGCTTCTGAACTCTGCTTTCACTGCTCCCTCTAACAGTCTCTAATTTGGGGGCCATTGTAATCACAACTGGGGGCTTTGCTCCCATCTTCCTGCCACCACGCTTCTCTGAGACCTGTCAAGCATCTTAAGTAGCATGCACTTTCCCACACTTCTCAATGAATGCTGACATACCTAACCTAAAAGGATTACTTTCTGCTGAGAGGAATTGTAATCTTCTTTTCCTGCTCTGCAAATCCTCTAGTAAGTGAAAAAGAAAGGCCAAGATCTGTTCTACTGTGCAGGGCAAATCACCATTGTAGAAGGTATAGAGTAAAGCAACAAATCTAAGATTTACTTGTGGTCACGCTTGTCCAGGAGCTGTGTCCTTGACTATTAACTCATTGGCATCTTCCATCACTATTTCTGGTGCTTTGATATTTTCAGGGTCAGTTTCTAACAGCTGTATGAATACACACACAATTGCTACCATGAATGGTGTTCAGAACAAAACACTCCTCTCAAAGATGTCTACTAAAAGGTAGAGACACAGAATTGCCTTAACTTGAACCTGATTTTTAATATTATGTATTCAGTTAACAAACCCAGAAACATACTTTAACTTATATACAAAAAACTACTGTTTTTTCAAACTGCCTAAGGTCAATTTGCAGAATATCTTCAAAAGCTGGCGTGGAGGATTGTGTTGGTGGTGAAGGTTTGTGCTCCAACAGTGGGTTGTGGGTGGTATCTGACAGAACAACAAAAGCACAAATGTTCCTGCTACCTTGATTTCCACCCACTCATCTCAAAACCTTTCCTCACACAGGGTTGCAACAAATTGGCTTGTGGGTGAAGCTGAGGGCTTGGGTGATCTTACACTACCAACTGAAAATGAAGGTTATTCTTTTGCAGTAGTCACCTGAATGCTGACTAAGCGAGCCTTCCCCATGCTCCCCATCATTCCCTTAAAATCCCTGCAAGGGTGAGGGGGGTGGAAGTTTGACAATAAAGCTTACATTGCTGAAAATTTAATTTTGTTGTTTCATATTGCAAAACAATATTTTGTTGCCAGTCATTCACAAAGTAGACGAACCAGCATTAGAGTCCACTCTCCCTTTCCATTCACTTATTTGGCAGCTAGATCTACTCACAAGGTAGATGAACATCAGCTTCAGGCTTCCTCCCATGCATTTTCCTTTCCATTTCTATACTGCTGCAGAAGAAAATTAAGATTCCAAATTGATGAGATCTTTGACATACTTTTCTTGATTGAATCCTGAAAATCATAGGTCCAGGTGAACAGAAATGTCCTTTGTTAATTCATCCTAAAATTCTTTGTTGATTATTGGAGATGTCTGTCATGTGTTTTTATTAATTCTTAGTTGTATTTCAGCCCTCTCTGATGGATTGCTGCTTCCAAACTTCCAGTGAGGGGGCTGTGTCAGTTGTAGCTAAGTCCTCCTTGGGTAAATTCTGCAGCGTCAGCAGGGCTGGAACATTTCAGTTGGACATGGGAAATGCCCTGCTCTCCCCTACATTCCCAGCCATTCACGTGGGACAAATGAGTCTTATTGTTTCAGAAAAATGAGCTTTGGACTTTTCCTTCAGAGGAAATGGGGTTTTTTGTATCCTGTGAGCTAGGATTATCTGACCTTTCTCCACTTGCATTCTGTGGTTTAAAAAAAGGCTAGGAACATATGACAAAGCCCCACTTAATCCACATTCTCTAGTTATTCGCTTCCCAATTTTTTCTCCTTTGTCATCCTTTTAATTTCTTTCTGATGTTTATTTGTCAGTTCCATAAATTCTGCTGAAGATCACACTCATTAAGAAATTCCAGACTCACCAAAGTTTGCCTAGCATAAAATTCCTCCCAAAATTGTCCAATTGCCAATTTACTCTGACATCAGAGGCTGGGAGAGCAATCTGCTCTGACTTCTCATACCCAACAAAGTCTTTACATCAAAGCTATTCTTTTGCATGAAAGGTCATTCTTTATTGCTTTATTGCTGCTATTTTCATTGCCTTTGCAAAGTCCAGCTTCAATTTCAAATATATTAGTCAGTATTAGTCAGTATTGAGTTTTGCAAGTATTGCTATCACCTTACATAAGAACTTCTTCAACTCAATTACATCCTGACTCAATGGATTTTTCTCCTGGACTTCTGGATCTCCCTTAGAAATCAATTGCATGGCTCAAACTGTAAGTTGAAAGCACAGGAAAATACAGCTTGTATCATTAAGAAGCAGAAAATTAAAACAATGGGCTACGTGTTTCTTCTGTACAGTCCAGTTTACTTACAATGCACTTAAACATCCTTTTAGGCAATAAAACAGGAAAAAGAAAAACCAGAGTATTTGATACTGCATGGTTCTTCTTCATACACCCCATCTATTTCCTTATCCAGAGTTCACTTTCTTTTAGCTTGCATTCAGGCCATGTCCTCACTGCTTCCTGCCTATGAAACCACTAGTCCTGTATTCAGATTCCTGGGAGAGCCTTCCCTTTTTCCCTCTAAGATAATTTTTGCACTGATGTTTCATATGGCAAACACTTTGGCAGGTGGCTTCTATTGTGTTAGCTCATTTAATCCATAAAATGTTTAATCACTTATTTAGCATAGCATGCCCAGAATCTGGCTAGTGCACCCAGCAGCTTCGACCTGTATTAGACACACTTCTTAGCAGCAAACAGTGTGTTTCAGCATCACATATGGTGTCATTTGCCATGTGGATTTGACTATGAATACCCCATCTCTATTCTAGTACTGAAAATATAGCTTTTATATAAATATAGTAGTGAAAGGAGAAAGGAAGAATTTATTTGCTGCCTACGTAGCTTCAATTTCAGGTGAAAGGAGCAGTGTCGCCATTCTGTAATCTTTTTGTCGCCTTTCTTTCACCTGAGAATTCACACAGGAAAAATATGTAAAGTTTGCAAGCAGTAATGTACTATTATTTATGGCACTGCACATTAAATAACATCATGAACAGGTGTATCATTCATGTGTGGAGCCACAGCGGTAGAAGATGTGAAGACAAAGCATAATGCACTATGAGGTAAAAGTGTCACAATTTGCCTTTCTGTGACCCAGAGTGTTGTCGTATTAGAGGTGTGGTTTTTTTGTGCCACCTGGGTTTTCTCAGCCAAATTATGTGTCTCACTTTTTTCCACATGTATTAAACTGAGAGTGGAATTAACTCATTACCAGGACTTGCTAATAGTACTGAATCTTTGCAACAGAAGGAGAAGAAGCCAAGACCACATGCCAGACTGTACTGGATAAAATGCAAACAGAAGCCAGCAACTGAGCCAAAGCAGAATGGATCTGAAGGTGGGGAGAACTGGAAGACAAAAACACAGAAGCAGAGAATAAGCTCCTTCTGCTTTTGCCTCTTTTCCTCTGTGGTAGCCAAAACAAAACATCTCTTGGGATAGCTAAATAGGATTCAAGCCTAGTCCTGACCATTCTGCCTTGCTGTGACCACCAGCCAGAAACTCACAGTAGAGGCTGTGCTGCCCTGTCCCAGAGAGGGTGATGTGAGACAAGAGGTTCCCAGACCCCCAGCTCCCCTGCCAGCGGGATGAAAGGGGACAGCCTACGGACAGCTATGGCATTCTACTGTCTCAGGTCTCAGATGATTTAGGTTTTGCATTTGCTGTTGCCCATTTGCCTGTGCTTTATTTTCTGGTAGCTGGGATATGCCTTGACAAATGCCTCTGTGTGTGAGAGACAGTCTCTCAGAAAAATTGTTTTATTTTTGGCTCACATTCAGTTCTAGCATCTGAGAATAAGATGGCTATCCTTAGTATTAAGGACTTCTGTCCCTCACCACATTTTTTGAAAAGCTCCTGAATTAATTTACACAAAGTGGTTCTTATGCTGAGGCACCTTCTCCTCATAGGCCAGAATTGTGGTAACAGCCTTGTCTCTCCAGTTTTTCTGGACATAGTCAAAATCTTCAGGTGCACTCACAGCCTTCTGGCATTGGTCTAGAAGAAAGTAATATCACTAACACTTTCCCCTTTTTATCTTATAGATTGGACAGAATTGTCAAATGATAATCTGTCATCACCACACACCTGCTCAGGGCATCATAAAACCTTCAGCCAGATGTGTCTTCACTTCCAAACTGAATAGCCAATGACCTGTAGCAATCTGTCCAGGCATCTTTTACTTCTGTCCCTTTCTAGCTGAGGCTGTTTGAACTGTGTGTGCCAAAACAACCTCCTCACACAGCTCCAGAAGTCCCACATACTTATGTAAAATGTCTAAGGTCATTGCCAGGTATCCTGTGTCTGACTGAGGGTGCAGTGTGTGACTGTAGTGTGATAGCCTTTCCCATCAACAAGGAGTGTTGGCAACTTCTCCAGCTCAGCAAGTACACCCTTCCTCAGGAAGAGCTATCTGGAGCCACATCCCTGGAAAAGTATTTGCCACCATCTCTTGTGCCTCATCACTGGAGAGAATGAGACTTGTGCCAGTGCTCCGTGTCTGGTGGACAGGACTGCCTGTGTTGGATCTGTCTATGTTTTGCCACTGGCTGGAGCACAAATTGCAAATATGGAGCTGGACATTGGCCCAGTGGAGTTAGCTTATTTGAATTAACATTTCCTCCTGGGCTTTATCTGCCCTTCATCTTCTAAAGAAGCAGATAACCCTTCTCACAATGGATGGGAGAAATTATCAAGAAACAGTGTATTTTATTAGAAATGCAGTGTGTAGGAAGTAGGCGTTCTATTCCCTGTTCATAGTCAACTGTGTCATACTCCTTATAGTATGCTGAATGAACTCTACCATAAAAGGATTTTCAACATTGTCTTCCTAGAATAGTTCAAAACCTCACAGCTAACATGAGAAGGACTGCCTGCCTCCCAGAAGCATGATGGAGAATTCTATCCTTTGCATTTAAAAGTTGCACAAGTCAATAGAATTTATATTCTACTACAGAAAACTTGGAAAATATTGTCTACTATGCAAATTAATTTAAATGCAGCTTAAATCCAGTTCACAGGGCTGTTGATGCTTCCAACGATCACTTCAAATCCATTTAAAGTGAAGTCAAAAAGTTATTTTAAAAACACATCAAAGTTCTTTGTGATTCTGACAGTGTTTTAGGATTAAGTTTTAAAAGGTACTAACAGTGCAATAAGCTCAAATCCTTGCAAAAGCCTACATGGTAACTTATCAATACCTGGTGCTGGATTCCAGGGGAATATGTAGATGCAATAATCACTAAGTGGGAAACCTAGGAAGAGTCACAATATCAAGAGATGTCCTGATTGCATCTGTGCTCCCAAATCACCATGATTGCACATATCCTCTCCATGGGGCAAGGAGAGGATATGTAGCCCAAA